>NC_137190.1:478380-495880 GCF_960531495.2 Zeus faber | reverse complement strand
GTTCGGTGTTACGTGTTGCTGCGCCGTACTGTTGTATGCTGTGCTGTATTATCCCTCAAACACTACCTCACTTTATTCCCATGCCACTTTAATAGACATATCTGTATTTACATAATTGTCTATCCCATATACGTTAGCCTATTCCCTTTATCTATTCCATTTTATTTTATTTATTTTATTTTATTCTATATATTTGTATTTTATTCTATAAGTATTCGACTTACTGTATTTCGTTTTAGTAATCAGTTAGTTGGTCCAGTAGAAAGACATTTTCTTAGGTAGCTACTGTGTTCAGTCTAGGACATATTGTGGTGTAATGACCGGGTGCGTTGCATTACATTTCACTGCATATATGTATGAAAGTATGTATATGTATGTGACAAATAAAACTCTTGAATCTTGAATCTCTCTTTGGCACAGTATATTTGGGTCCAAAAATGAAAACTTTGAAAAAAAAAGTCCTCCGCTTACTACTGGAACCATTCCTCTAACAGTCTGAACAAACCCTCAAGTTTGAAACACTGGATGAAAAGATACAGAATTGTTTCCCTGACAGAGCAGAAAGGACATCCCTCCAAGGTGCTTGGATCCAGGTGTGCCACATGTCTGTTCGTAGCTATCACCCCGTGTACTATACTCCACTGGAGGTCTCCCGTGCGTTTATCCACGGGGGGTTTGTACAGGCACAGCCAGCTGCCTTTGGGTGAAAAGCCTGGGCCAAATAATTCAGTCCACCTCGACGCCTTCATTCCGGTCAGAAAGCGTGTGACACTTTAACGCAGGTGTCGTAAGTAGCTTTCTTCCCTACTGACTCCACCTCTACTAGAACTGGGGTTGTGAGGCGAAGAAAAGTCCCCACCTCCTCCTGCCACTCCCCAGCAGCTGGAGAGACAGTCAGAGAGTTGAACATGTACTCACATTCATCATCCCACTGGTCAGAAAGAGTACTGTAAGAGCCAAAATGCTGTTTTGAATTCATGTTGTAATTTCGTTTGTGTAACACTGGGTGGCGCATGTCTGCAAATTGACCTCAGGTATATAGGTAGGAAATACCATGTTGTTGGCAGGTGTTTGACCCGGAAGGGCAAAGGGTTTTTGACCGGCCCCTTGTTGCTATGATGATGGAACTGCTGTGGACAATGTTCTGTATGGGAATAAATGGACCACTTTGGATTTCCGCATCAAGATTGTCTACATGCGTTTGTTTTGTTTAACACAGGGCAATCAAGTGAGTATAGCATTTTTAACATCGAGCGCGTCAGCCAGGTCCTCCCCGGTCTCAGGCACCTCAGTAGTTCAGTGTTAGACCGAACTCCTTTAAAATTAGTCAAAAACCTCGCATCAGTTCGATCTTTAGTTTACAAACAACGGAGTCTTCGGCACGCAGGTGTGGAATTAGGAGGAGCCAAAGAGCCGTTTGTTTCCTTGTGGATTATTGTGTGAATATTACGTGGACCTTCTGGTGACAAGGAGTACAAGGGACCATCCGACAACTGCAAGGCGCCCAACGAAAGAGGGATCTGTAGCGCTACAATCTTCAATGGCCAGTTAAGTTGCACACATACCTGGGTATAAAAAGCACATGTGTTAAACGCCGGCAGACTGACTGTGGAGACTTTGCGAACTTTGCGTGACTTGCGAACTTTGCGTTACTAAAACAGCGAATCGTTTGATCAGTTGTATATCATGGAGAATACCCCCGCGATTGAACAGACTGCAATGCAAGCCGCTGGTAAAACCAGCAGTGTGGTTAGAGCTGTTGATCACAAACATTCTAAACGTGCAGAAGGGCTTGTTGATAAACTAATTACGTTGCAAGCGGACAGAAAGTTTAAGTTGGACAATGCAAGCATCATTAGAAAATCGATGCAAGGATTAAAAAATCATAAACCACAGTTACAAATTGCTCTGAAGGAACTGATACAAATGTGTAATGATGCAAAACGTATTCATGAGTCTTTGTTGAGTTTATTGCCTGTTGATGAAGGATAAAAACATGATATTTGGTTTAAAGCAAAGATGATATCTAACAATGATGTTATTTCTGAAACAAAGGTATTTGTTGCAAGGTGTTCTGAAAATGGTAATGGTGCTTTGTCAACGGTGTCAACTGAAATGTTTGATGTTGGTTTCAATGAAAATGGTCATGGTAAAGCAAATGTGGGTTTTAAAGCTGTGCATGAAAAGGGTGAGGGTGGGGATGCTGTCAATCAAAACGACAGTGTGTCCAATATTGATAGCAAACGGTCATATAAAAGTGTTAACAGTGGGAGATCCAGCACTTCTTCAGCCAGGATAAAGGCTGAGGGCGAGAGAGCTGCACTTGTCGCTAGAGCTGCAGCTTTGAAGGAAAGACATGTGCTAGAGGAGCAGGAACAGCAACTAAGGAGGAGAAGGGAGTAGCTTGATGTAGATGCAGAGTTGGCTGCATCTACTGCTAAGTTGTTTGTGCTACAGACCTACAAGCGGGAAAGTTGTTCAGCAACACCCTCAAATGGCATGAATTCCTTTGCGGAAAAGGAAAAAGGAAAAATGCAATCAATAAGTGTCTTTAATCCTAAAACAAAGGAATTTCAACCTGGACTATCAAAGCTTACACAATATGTCTCCGCCAAAGGACCGTTACCACCTAACAACCCGCTGTCACCAGATGTGATCAAAGGGCCAACTGAGCTGTGGTGAATGGATGCCTCTAAACATCAGTACAATCCACGTGGGCTACAGCAAGGAACATTGGAATCAGCTGACTATAGGCAGCAGTTGACAACCGAACAACAAAGGCCTTTCACAGACCAGCCAGCCGATGGAACTCATTCCCCAGATCTACTGGCCATTATGCAAAGGCAAAATGACATCACCGCTGCCCTGGTTCACCAACACCATACATCATCTCTGCCATCAAGAGAGATTCCTGTGTTCGATGGGGACTCTCTCCAGTTCAGACCGTTCATTAAAGCCTTTGAACAAGGTGTGGAAAGCAAAGCGGAAAGTGCAGACTGTCTTTATTATCTAGAGCAGTTCACCAGAGGACAGCCACAAGAGTTGGTGCGTAGCTGTCAGCATATGGTGCCTGACCATGGCTACAAAGTGGCAAAGAGTCTTCTGCAGGAACACTTTGGCAACCCATACAAGGTCACCATAGCTTATATGAACAAGGCCTTGGCCTGGCAAGCAGTTAAGGCTGAGAATGTGAACGCACTGCAAGACTACTCCTTGTTTTTACGTGGCTGTTGCAATGTAATGGGGGAGCTTCATTACGTGCAGGAACTGGACATGCCTGTCAATATGAGGACCATTATCTCCAAGCTGCCATTTAAGATGAGAGAGCAATGGAGAACTACAGCTCATGACATCATGGAAAGGTCTCATGACCGAGCCCACATCACTGATTTGGTCCAGCTTATCGAACGCCGTGTCAAAATCCTTTCGGACCCTCTGTTTGGCGACATACAGGATCCACCTACTGCCTCTGCACCAAGGCCTCCATCAAGATTTAATTCACAGCCCAGGAGCCATGTAAAGGCTAACATTGTTGCTACTGCTGTGACTTTCAAGGATCTGTCTGCGGACGTAAAGGAGCAACCGGCCAAAGAGCACAAGGAGAAGATCCTCTTCCTGAGGCAAAAGGGAGTTTGTTTTGCATGTCTACACGTTGGCCACATAAGCAGGGACTGAGAGTCGCTTGGCATGTAAAATCTGTGGACAATCTCACCATACTGTGCTGCACATTAAAAGACCACTGACTCAGGAACAGTTGAGAGCCTCACCTGGCCAGCAACAGTCCTCTCCTGAAATATGTGGACATACAGGGGCCAGTAAGGACCAGTGTGTGCTATCCATCCTTCCTGTCAAGGTGAAGCCTGCAAAGGGAAGCCATGTAATTTCAACGTATGCCTTTCTAGATCCTGGAAGTTCAGCCACATTCTGCTCTGAACGCCTGATGCAGAAGTTGAACATCACAGGCCAAGGAACAAGTTTCCAATTGCGCACAATAGGGCAAGAAAATGTTGTCTCAGCATACGCTTTGTCAGGTCTGGAGGTGTCTGATCTGGACGGTTATAAATTTTATACCCTCCCTGAGGTATTCACACAGAAAGAAATGCCAGTCACTGTGGATAATATGATAAGGTCTGAGGATCTGGCTAAGTGGCCTTATCTCTTAAAGGTGTGCATCCCAAGCGTGAAGGCAGATGTTGACCTATTAATTGGAACTAACGCGCCCAAGGTACTAGAACCCTGGGAGGTCATCAATAGCTGCCAGAATGGACCTTACGCTATTAGGACAGTGCTGGGATGGGTGGTTAATGGCCCACTGAGTGAAAACAGTGATGCATCATTATCCTCCGCCACAGTGAACTGCATCTCTCTGCAAAGGCTCGAAGACATGCTTGTTAGTTAATACAACCATGATTTCAGTGAGAAGGCTACAGAGGAAAAGGAAATGTCTCGAGACGACATCAAATCCATGGAGATCATGGAGCATTCAGCAGTGCTGCAAGATGGAAGGTACTGTTTAAAGTTACCCTTCAAGAAAAAGGATGTTTCTCTGCCCAAAAACTTGGCTGTGGTGAAGCAAAGGATGCAGGGCTTAAGAAGGAGGTTCTTGAGAAGTGACAGCTTGCACCAGGAGTACGCACAGTATGTGAATAGCCTTATCGCTAACAACTACGCAGAGCCTGTGCCCCAGCAGAAGCTTCAAGGCGAACCTGGCAGAGTGTGGTACATCCCCCACCATGCGGTCCATCACCCAAGGAAAGGAACCATTCGGGTCGTGTTTGATTGTGGAGCCACCTTTCAAGGAGCATCATTGAATAAGGAACTGCTTCAGGGCCCTAACCTTACCAGCTCACTGCTTGGAGTCCTGTTTCGCTTCAGAGAGGAACCTGTTGCATTCATGGGCGATATACAAGCCATGTTTCACCAGGTAAAGGTTGCAGAATAAGACCGGGACTTCCTCCGTTTTCTCTGGTGGCCAAATGGAGACGTCACTAAGGACCTGGTGGAGCACAGGATGACCGTTCACCTGTTTGGTGCTGTGTCCTCTCCAAGCTGTGCAAACTATGCGCTGAGAAAAGGCGCTGAAGATCATCAGTCTGAGTTTGCTGCCAGTGTATGTCAAGCTGTCAAGAAAAACTTTTATGTCGATGATTCTTTGAAGAGCTCAGCCACCGAAGGGGATGCTATCCAGATGATCCAAGACCTAAGTGCACTGTGCCAGAAGGGAGGTTTTGTCTTGGAGAAGTGGACTAGCAACAGCCGCTCTGTCTTACAGGCCATCCCAACAGAGCGACGGGCTAAGGAGTTAAAGGAATTGGATCTGGATCGAGACAAGCTGCCAGTCGAGAGAGCTTTGGGTCTACTGTGGTGCATAGAAACCGACTCTTTCAAATTTAAGATCGAGGTGATGCTACAGGCACTTACCAGATGTGGTATGCTGTCAACCATCTGCTCAGTGTATGACCCCCTAGGCTTCCTGGCACCAGTGACACTGCCTGCGAAGATGATGCAGCAGGAACTATGCAGAAGAGGATGTGCATGGGATGACGCCTTGCCACCTGACATCTTAAGCAAGTGGAAAGCATGGTTGGAAGACCTGGACCAGCTCAATGCATACGAGATACCCAGATGTGTCAAGCCAGTGGACTTCGGGGAGGTCGCCCAGGCCCAGCTACATCACTTCGCTGACGCCAGTGAAGTTGGATATGGGACTGTCACATACTTGAGGATGTTCAGCCAGCAACATCACATCCAAGTCGCCTGTCTGCTCGGCAAGGCTAGAGTGACGCCACTGAAGGCTTTAACTATTCCACGACTGGAGTTAACAGCAGCAGTCCTTGCTGTACGGGTAGACTCAAAGCTAAAGGTGGAACTCAATTTCAGGTTGGAAGATTCTGTCTTTTGGACAGACAGTACTGCAGTTCTAAAGTACATCAAGATCGAGGATAGACGGTTTCACACATTCGTGGCTCATAGAATCTCAACCATCCGAGAGGCATCAGAACCCTGGCAATGGAGGCATGTCTGCTCCAAAGACAATCCGGCTGATGACGCATCGAGGAGGTTGATGGTTACAGACTTTCTACAGACCAGTAGATGGTGGGAAGGTCCTACATTGCTGTGGAAGCAGGAAGAAGACTGGCCTAATACTGCCCTGGATGCTTCCTTGAGTCCTGATGACCAAGAGGTGAGAAGAGAAGCCATCACAAATGCCATCAATGTGTGGACTCAGTCAAGCCCACTGACCAGCTGGTCAGTTACTCAGGACAGCCGCTTGGTGGGAGAAGGCTCGCTGGAGAAAACAGCTGAAAGGGCCTGCGGTAATACAGTCGGAAGAAACCAGTCGATCCAGTTCAAGGCAGACTGATGGCCAAAGGTTCATTGTGATGCCTAGGAGTGAAACCCTGACTGTAGACGATCTGGCAGAAGCAGAGGCTGCAGTGATTAAATATTGCCAGCAGCAGCAATTCAAGGAGGAGATTGCTGCATTGTCCCGTAAGAAGGCAGCAGTGAGTCGTCAGAATCCAATATACAGGCTGGACCCGGTCCTGGTTGATGGAATATTGAGGGTTGGAGGCTGAGTAGGGCAGCGATGCCTGAGGAAGTCAAACATCCCATTATCCTCTTTAAAGAGCAGCATGTCACAACGCTCATCCTCAGATATGTTCATCGGAGTCTGGGCCATGCTGGACTTGCTCACACGTTGTCATCAGCAAGGAAGAAATTCTGGATAACCAAGGCGAATGCAGCTGTCAGAAAAATCATTATGGAGTGCAGCTTCTGGAGGCGCTACAATGGACGTCCTCTGGAACAAAAGATGGCTGATCTCCAGAGGTGACAATTCAGCCAGATCTACCCCCTTTTACCAACACAGGAGTGGACTTTTTTGGTCCCTTGGAAGTGAAGAAAGGAAGAGGAACTTGTAAGGAGCTATACCTTACCTGTTTAGCCAGCAGAGCTGTCCATCTTGAAGTCGCAGCGTCTTTTGAGACGGATGCCTGTATCAACGCTCTGCGGCGCTTTATAAGCAGAAGAGGGCAGGTGACTCACCTGGTGTCCGACAACGGTACAAACTTTGTTGGGGCAAACAGAGAACTGAAAGAAGTTCTTGCTGCGCTGAATCATCAGCAGGTTGAAGGAGTCCTCTCCCAAGTTGGAATTCGCTGGAGTTTTAATCCACCGGCCGCTTCCCATCATCGTGGTGTGTGGGAGAGGATAGTTCGCATCATAAGAAGAGTCCTTAGTTCTGTCCTACGTCAGCAGATGCTGGATGATGATGGTTTACATACAGTGTTCTGTGAAGCAGAAGCCATCTTGAATGAACGGCCACTTACCAAGCTGTCAGACGATCCAAACAATTTGGAATCACTTACACCTAACCATCTACTTTTGCTTGAAGGGAAATCAGCCCTGACACCTGGATTGTTCAAGCCTCATGACCTCTATGTGAGAGGGAGACAGGTGCAATACCTCTCAGACTTGTTTTGGAAGAGATGGGTGAGGGAGTACCTGCCTTTACTTCAAGAGAGGCAAAGGTGGAATGACAAGAAGAGGAGTTTGAAGGCTGGAGATATCGTTGTCATCATGGACGCTTCGGCTCCTCGTGGTTCTTGGCCACTCGCCAGAGTACTTGAAGTTTTTTCTGATAAGCAGGGCCTGGTACGTGTTGTGAAGTTGCAGACAAAATCTAATGTTATTGAAAGACCTGTGACCAAACTTTGTTTAGTATATGGGCTATAACTGTGAAGGTATCATCTTGATTATCCCATGGTATTTTGCAACATTTTGGTTCCTATTTTGTTTTCATTTGTTCAAATTGTTGTGTCTGCTGGCCATCATCAATTAGGGGCCGGTGTGTAAGAGCCAAAATGCTGTTTTGAATTAATGTTGTAATTTCGTTTGTGTAACACTGGGTGGCGCATGTCTGCAAATTGACCTCAGGTATATAGGTAGGAAATACCATGTTGTTGGCAGGTGTTTGACACGGAAGGGCAAAGGGTTTTTGACCGCTTGCGCGCGGCCCCTTGTTGCTATGATGATGGAACTGCTGTGGACAATGTGCTGTATGGGAATAAATGGACCACTTTGGATTTCCGCATCAAGATTGTCTACATGCGTTTGTTTTGTTTAACACAGGGCAATCAAGTGAGTATAGCATTTTTAACATCGAGCGCGTCAGCCAGGTCTTCCCCGGTCTCAGGCACCTCAGTAGTTCAGTGTTAGACCGAACTCCTTTTAAAAGTACGGTTTTCACCAAACACTCTGAGGGGCCCTGGAAGGGGCCAAAGACTTCCTCCACAATCCTCTCCAACATTCTTGAGGACCTGATGCCATTTGTGTCATGCCCACAGCCTCCTAGCCCCACTAGGAGCCGTTTGTCTCTTTGTCACTTATCATGGACAGGTCGCCCGGCTCTAACTGCTTCCTGGTCCCCTCTGCCACTCCTTCCTCCTGCAAGTTCCAAACACACGCGGTTCATCTCTCATCAAAGCCAACAGTATTTATTCCCTGGCCTTCCATCCACTCATCCCCAGATCATCAGGTAATCTAAGCTAAGTCCTGAGAATTTGTGTATGCAGTCACTGTGCCTTTCTCCCTTCAACATCCAAGCCGTTCCCATCTAGCCTCGTCGAGCCTGGCTTCCTGTCCACCCGTCTGGAACCTGCATCTCTCCTTCTTCGTCCATGCGTCCCCGCCCTGTCTGGCCTCGTCCCGTCTGGCAGTCCTGCGTTCCAGGTTCCGCGTTCACCTATCTGCTTGATCCAGCTCGACCAGGTCTTACCCTCCGTCACGTCAGTGTCTCTCAATAAAGTGTCAATAAACAGTCTCTGTGTTCTGCGTTTGAGTCCCCCCTAGCCCTAGTCCTGTGAAGTCCACCTCTTGAATCTTGAATCTTGAGGCTGCAGCAGGTACAAGTGTTTATCCAATCCAAGCCGTCCAGCTTTCCTCAATAAAAGACAAGCTATATCCTGCCAGCTTAGTCCTGGGGTGTTAAGTAGCTTTTGGGCTGCCTCCAGCCTGATTGCCAACACCCTGAATGGAATGTCTATGAGGCCTTGTCCTACTTCTTCCAATGGCAGGTACAGAGCAGATGCCCTGAACCAGTGCTTCCTAGACCAGAAAAAGTCAACAATCTGAATGTCCTCGCTTAGGCCCCTAGGTGGAGGTAGTACTATCAATCTGTGCCACAAGGTCGAGGCAACCAAGTTGTTGGCAACCAGAGCTCTACCCCTATATGACAACTGGGGTAGCAAACATTTCCACTTAATCTGGCACCTCCACTGCACCTTCCCACTTCATGTGAAAAGCATTACTTCCTAAAAACACACCAAGGACTTTCAACCCTTCCCTCCCCCACCTGAGACCTCCCTCCAGACTGGGAGCTACACTGCCCTGCCATAGTCCTATCAAAAAGGCTCCCAGTAAACCTTTGCTGAGGAGGCATTTTCATATATTTTTATTATATCATTTTAATTTTTGATTAAAATATTCACATCATCAGCATATGCTGACACAACCAATTGTGGGCTCTGTGTTAATCCAGGTTCAAGACTATTTTAGAATGTTTTAAAAGGCTTTGACTGCCAAGGAGTAGAGTTGTCCTGATATCGAGCAGCACTGCCTAAACCCTCTTTTGACAGGGATTTGGCAGCTCAGCCCTCCTCCCACCTTGACCATGCATGATGTACCATTGTACAGTAACCCTACCCAAGACAAGAAACCCTTTCCAAATCCGAAAGTCCTTAAAGTGGAAAACAAGAAACTGTGGTCAACATGATCAAAAGCCTTTTCTTGATCCAAGGATAAAACACAAACATAAAATTTACATTACAAATTTCTATTAAACCTCAAATTAAAAACGAATTGTCCATAATTGATCTATCTGGAATGCAGTACGATTGGTCCTTGTTAATAAGAATCCGAATAAGAATAAGTAGTCTTAAAGTCTGTTGGCTAGGACCTTAGACAGCAAATTATAGTCTGCACATAGCAGGGCCACTGGTCTCCAGTTCTGAAGGAGCTCCAAATCTCCCTTCTTTGGCAGAAGAGAGAGGGCTGCATGCCGACAGGATGTGGGCAGTGAACCTATCTCTCAACACTCCGGCAGCACATCCAACAGGTCCGATCCCAAACAGCTCCAGAAATGGTTTAAAGGGTCTACAGGTAATCTGTCTATGCCTGAGGATTTCCCTGGTGTTAGCTGCATTACTGCAGCTGTTAGTTCCTCCATGTTGATGGGAGCATCCATGGCCAGGCCGTCTGCTGGGGTCAGCTGAGGCCTTGAAGCAGTTCTGCAGCACATTCCTCATCGTAACTCCTCCGCCTTGTAGAGGGTAGTGTATAAATGTACTGCATGCCTCCTCATCTCACCTGGGTTAGTGGTTACAGTCCAATCTGGCAGGTGAAGACAGGTCATCTGCTTCCTTTTAGACACGGTCCTCTCCAGATTAAAAAGTAGGATCTAGGTGCATCCATATCTTGTGTTGAAGTGCCAGTATGAGTTGGACTTTGTGCTCGGTGAGAGATGTAAATCTACGGTGACCAGATGATGGTCTGAAAATCCTACCAGGTGAATAAAACTGTCTTTGAATATTGTGGAGCAGAAACTGTGAGATGTAAATTCTGTCGAATCTGGCTGCACTGACGCAGCCTGCTAAAACCTTGACCCACGTGTATTGTCTGGTGTGTAGATCTTTTACCCTCCATGCATCGATAACATCTGAGTGAGTTATTAATTTAGATAAAAAGACTGATGACTGTAGATGTGGCTCTTCACTGGTCCTGTCCAAAGTAAAATCAATGGTGCTGTTCCAGTCCCCCCTAATAACAAAACAATCCCTTTGGTCACACTGTCATGAAGCTTATTTTAGTATCTTTAATACTTGCAGTCTCTCTGAACCCTGGTTAGGAGCAAAAATATTAACAAAACAAAAAGTTACTTTATTGACCTCAGCCCTCACCATGTGTAACTTGCCTTCCACTAACTCCCTGCTGGATAAGATGGTAACATCTAACCCAGGAGAGAACAGCATGGAGCTCCCTGTACTAAAATTAGTCCCATGGCTCAGGGAGAATTTCCCCTTCAACCACAAATCCCATTCGACCTCATTCATCACTGTGTGTTTCTTTTAGAAAGGCTGTATTTATTTTTTTCTGACTGCATAATTCAGATAATACAACGTTCTTATGTATATTCCTGTGATGTGGGGATGGTGTGGTTTGGAGCAGCCACACCTGCCCTGGATTTAGTTAATTGGGATCCAGGATCAGAGTGGCTGCATACCTGTTGCTCATTGGTTGGTCTAACTAGCAGCAGGTAAAACCCCCATCCCCACACTCACTCAGGAGAGGAGCCCTGTCATGACCTGTGTCCATCTGCTCCAGGCTTGTTCCGTAAAGCCCCATCTCCACAATAAACTGGTGTGTTTTCTACAACCCTATCTTCTGTGTCTCTGTGCTGGAGGTCCCTGAACACGTCACTTGGGTGGCGTGTGGCAGGGGAAACTGCCACAATCCCTTCCACCATTGATGTTAAAAGTCTCAAACCTCAAACAGTGAATGACGACTGGAAACAAACCAACAGACAGAAGGAACAGAAAGAGAAGAAACACCCAGAGAAACTCAAACATTCAGCCACTTCAATTTTTCCCTCTTTCTGACACACATGCCTTTCTTGCTTGCGGTGACATGTTTTCTTAAGCGATACCTTTTCCTTTCATCCAGCAAATCACAACTAACTTCTTTCTTTCAAAGCTTCTTTCAAAGCTTAAGAGATTTGCTAAATTTTTCAGCATCTGGAAAATAATCATTTACTTTAACAGATTTTCCAAAAGTTTCATGAAGAAAGTTTGTAACTTCCTGTAGCCTGTACAGACCTCCACTAACAAGTTGTGAGTCTCTTCAAATAAGTCATCTGAGTAATCTGTCATCTGAACTCACACCTCCTGGCCACCCGCCTGTTGCTCTGTGTCGGGTTCTGTCTCCACCCCACCCTGCTGATCAGAATCTCCAGTCCCATTCTCCACACTTACACCGCTCAGACCAGCCTCATTTTCACTTGTTTTATTGTTATCATCGTGTTTATCCCTTGGAATCATTTTGGGCTGATATCGCAGTGTCTGGATTTCTCCATCACCGCTTGTGTCATCATTCCTCTCTGTCTGCGACGGCGTCTCAGCTTCCGCATCGCCGGCCCTGGCCCCGGCAGGGTGCCAGTGCGGACAAGCGTAACCCTTGTGACCGATGTCGCATTTAAAACATTTCAAACTTCCAGAATTGACATACACCATATAATACCGCCCTCGTCATGTTTAATCCTAAAAGACACCTCCAGTAACTGTGCGAGTACGAGTTAAAAACATTAACACTTGTCTCCTGAGAGCCTGTACGTGCTTCAGCTTCTGGTCCCTGCAGCCCATCCCCGCCCTGCATATCAGACCGGCCAACTTCCTGAAACCTCATTAGAGATGAACGGGGAGACACTCGAGATAGTGAGCCGGGTGGAGGGCGCAGCCAGGAGAGCCTCCCCCACGTCCAGGAGAACCACCCCACAGCCAGGAGAACCTACTCCATGGCCAGAGGAACCTCCCCAATGGCCAGGAGAACCTCCCCCACGTCCAAGAGAACCTCCCCCACGTCCAGGAGAACCCCCTTACCCATGGCCAGGAGAATCTCCCCCACTTCCAGGAGAACGTCCCCCACGGCCAGGAGACCCTCCCACATGGCCAGGAAAACCTCCCCCACGCCCAGGAGAACCACCCCCAAAGCCAGGAGAACCTCCTCCATGGTGACCAATGGGTCTGGTTGGAAGAGGGGACGGTGCCTGCTGAGACGCCACCCCCACTGCCCAACAACAAACACTAAACTACAAACAAATAAAACAACTACGAATAAACTGTGTACTACATTTAACACACACACACACACACACACACACACAGCAAAAACTGTATTTTGGGGAAAAAAACTGTCCCTCTCAGCAACCAAACGCTCTCCCCACACTCGCTCAGATACACCCAACTCCCAGCATGCAGAGAGAGAGGGAGACTAGGGTAGAGGGGGGTGACAGAGGGATAGAGAGAGGGAGAGAGGGGGGAAAGAGAGGGAGAGAGGGAGAGAGGGAGAGAGGGGTGTGGGGGCTAGAGAGAGAGAGGGAGAGGGGAGGAGAGCATCAGCGTGAGCCCAGCTGGTTGCAGTTGAAGGTCTGTTGTGGAAACTTCCTGTTTACCTTCATCTTGAGGCGGAGACACGCAGGAAGAGCTTCTCTGCAACCTTTATGGACGGACACGTTACATTCTGGAGGACGAGAGGGAGGGAGGGAGAGGATAAAGATCCAGATTCCTCTATGTGCTGGCTCCTCATCGTGATGGACCGTAGGAAGTCCTTACACCTTACACCTATACCGGTAAACCTCTCCGTCAACTCAGAATCCTCCCATCCTCAAGGATTATTTCGCTTCAATAAAGCGCTGGACGGCCTCTAATGCGTGGCTAGGCCAGAACCTGAACCATGCTTGCTGAGGGTGTGACTATCCTATTCACGTGTTGGGGATTAAAGCCGGTGACGTAACATGGAAGCAACGACTGAAAATGAATATACTTCCAAAAATGAACTATATATTTTCAATGACCCCAGTGCAACCAACAGTACATTGGTTTAATAGTCTCGACTCAATAGTCAACAAATTTTATTGGAAATACAAGAAACAGAGAATTAAACTAGCAACACTACAGAAAAACAAAGACTGTGGATGCCTACCAGCCCCAAACTTTAGATACTACTATCTAGCAAACCATCTTCAATTTATAATTACACTACCAACCAATTTTGATTGCCTTAACAATGGCCAAGAAAACTATATTACTCAATTGGAAAAAGAGAGATAATGTCACCACATCCCAATGGTTGCAGTTAATAGATTTAATAGATTAAATCTCAATGGAAAAACTTGGCAATATCCCAAAACAATGTTGATTCATTTAATGAGATATGGGCTACTTTTATCACTGACATAACTCCATCATTTAATACTTGAGTCTTCCTAAGTCGGTGCATTGTCGTTGTGCTTTGGGGCATGTGGGGGTCCTCCTGGTCTACTGGGGCTCCGCGATTGGGTGGATGCCTGGGCGGCTCTGGGGACATCCGTGGTGCGTGGGCCGGTGTTCTTGGGGGATCCCGGGGTCCCACGGGGGAGTTGGTCAACTCCTTTACCTGAGTTGAGCTGGCCTGTCTCCGGGGGTGGGGGGTGGGGGGTGGGGGTGGCGTGCTCCCGGGGAGTACCTGCAGCTGGCGTCCGTGTGTAGGTTCCGGGCATGGTTGTGGGTTCTGGGGCTTGGGTTGGGGGCGGGGGGTGTAGGTCGCTGGTTCGGGTCTCGGGCCCTGTGGTCGGCGGGGCGGCGCGCCGCTGGGGTCGCCCGCGGGGTGGCTGGGCCTGTGTGTCCCTTTGTGTC
The DNA here is from genome assembly GCF_960531495.2 of Zeus faber. Taxonomy (NCBI): domain Eukaryota; kingdom Metazoa; phylum Chordata; class Actinopteri; order Zeiformes; family Zeidae; genus Zeus; species Zeus faber. The sequence continues at coordinate 481,433 of NC_137190.1, read as the reverse complement.
CCATGGGGTGGCCCATCGTGCCGGGGCTGATTAGGTGTTCCGTCTGGTCCTGTCAACTGAGTCCTGAACCTGGCTGGCTGTGCTAGGCGCAGGGCTCACCATGTGGCCTTCTTCGTGGGGGGGCGGTCTCCTGTTATCACACCGGGCTGCGAGGGTACCTTCCCTCTGGCCCTCGTTACGGGGGGGTCGGGCTGTGGGTGGGAGTGCCGTCTGTTGCCCTCTGTTCTGTAGTCCGCATGCTCGGCGGCTGACCGGGGGCCTGATGGGGGCGCGGAGCTGCCCGACGTGGTGGAGGCAAATGGCGGACACTCTGCACCCTTGGCTGATCGCTGCAGTTTGGCTGCCACCAGGTACGGGAGGTGGGTGCACTGGGGCGCGGTTGAGTCCATGGGGAGGGGGTCTGCGTGGTTGCTCCCCGGGCTGCTACACCCCTGGATCGATCCGGGCGTGAGTCGCCTATCGCTCCCGGTGCCAGAACTCATACTCAGCACATACACCACACAATAGACCGAGGTCTTGCGGGATGGGCGGGGTGCAGGCTATGTGGGTGGGGATGCGGCGGGCAGCTGCCATGTTACCTGTCATGCTCCTGCCCAAGCGTGCTTCTCGTCCGTCCCAAAATTTTAATCCCACTCACATTAGCTTAGAACACATATACTGGCACACCAATCCTACTCCGGACAACACTCCATCGGACCAGGGTCTGCGGGACAGGAGGGGTGTGAGTGATCCGGGTTCGACTTGCCTGAAGGACTCGCACCCCCAACCCCGCAATTTTAACTGCAATTACCAACAGCACACATTGAGCAATGGGTTGTTTTTTTTTCCCTGGGGTGGCCGGTCACTGGCGGGTCGGTGTGGGGGGCGTGGTTGGCCGGGGGGTGGTTAGGTGGGCCCCCCCTTCCGGCCTGGCTGGAGTCCTGATGGCTTGCGTCTGGTGGCTTGGGATGTGCTGCGACCTGGCGGGGCTGCGGAAAGCGCTGCCGGGTGCCTTCCGGGGCCCCTGGGGGGACTGCTTGCCATTGTGGGTGTGGGTTGGGGTGTGGGGGGCGGCTGTTGGCCTTTTGCTTCTGCGGCACGGCTTCTCTGCGGCAGGCGCCCCGGGTGCAGGGGGTGGTGGAGGGCCTGTATACCTGGCGGCCTGCCGGCATCGCCGGGGGGGGTGTAACATCAGGTGCCCCGCGCTGGGCACTCGCTGCTACGTTTCAAGATTCAAGATTCAAGATTTTTATTTGTCACATACATATACATACTTTCATACATATATGCAGTGAAATGTAATGCAACGCACCCGGTGATAGCACACAATATGTCCTAGGAAAAATAAAAAATAAAAAATAAAAGTAAATAAAAGAAAATTCCTTTCTAATAGACCGACTAACTGACTCCTAAAATGTAATACAGTAAGTTGAATACTTATAGAATAAGATAAAAATATATAGAATAAAATACAATAAAAATAAATTGAAATAAATGTTTTGCCGGTACGCGAACTGCAACGGGTCCAAGGTGCGGGGAAGAGAGGCGCAGATGTAATCCCTAATCAGCCTCTCGAAACACTGGACGGTAGTCATTCAGGCAGGAAGAAGAGGCGATCTTCGGCACAGGAACGACGGTGGACCTCTTGAAGCACGACGGGACCACTGATTCAGCCAGGGAGATGTTGAATATTGTGGTGAACACCGGAGCTAGCTGGTTAGCACAGGTCTTCAGTACTCGCCCAGATATGCCGTCTGGGCCCGCAGCTTTCCTGGTGTTCACCCGCATCAAAGCCCTCCTGACCTCGTGCACGGACACTGAGAGTGCGCACTCATCCCCAGCGGTGTAACTCCAATTAGCCGGCGAGCTAGCGGTGTTGCTGCCAGACTCGAACCGCACAAAAAAGGAGTTCAGTTGGTTGGCCAGGGAGGCGTCCACACTCGTGGCTGGGGAGGAGCTGCTCTTGTAGTTTGTTATTGTTCGCAGCCCCTCCCACAAGCGTCTGGTGTCCCCCCGCTCCATCTGCAGCTCCACGGTCTCTCTGTACGTCCGTTTGGCGTCCCTCACCGCCCTCCGCAGATTGTACGACGCCGCTTTGTAATTGTCCATGTTACCAGATACAAGACCGTCGTTGTAAGCGGCCGTGCGCGCATTCAGAGCGCAGCGGATGGATTTATCAACCCATGGTTTCTGGTTTGGAAATATCCGAACTTTCACCGTGGGAACGATTTCATCCGCTAGCGTAGCCACAAAACTTACTACAGCCTCCGTAAACTCGCTGACGTCACTTGAACTTCTTTGGAACATGTCCCAGTCTACGTCAGTCAGAGCGTCCTGAAGCGCAGCCTCCGAATGGTCCGTCCACCGCTTCACTTCCCTCGTCATCACCAGATCCCGCGCGATCAGAGGCCTATAAACAGGAAGCAGCGAGATCGCGGCGTGATCTGATTTCCCCAAAGCAGGGAGCGAGACGGGCTTGTATCCGTTCTTGTAAGCAGAGTTCTGTCTCCCCTGGTGGCACACGTGATGTGTTGGTGGAAATTCGGCAGAACTTTTTTAAGGTTGGCCCTGTTAAAGTCCCCAGTCACCACCACAGCCGCGTCGGGATGTCTGTTCTGAAATCCGCACAACACATCGTACAGAACCGACAGAGCTGCGTCGGGGTCCGCTTGCGGTGGGATATAAACGGCTGTAATGGTCAGCTGTTCCAGGTTCGGCGAGCAGGAGTGGGAGAGGAATTTGCTGTTGTTGGCGTTACACCAGCGGTTGTTTACCATTAGGCAGACGCCTCCACCTTTGGATTTCCCCGACTCTCCCGTTCTGTCGCCGCGGAACACGGAGAAGGCCTCGGCTGGACGTATGGCTTCATCCGGCACCAGTGGGTTCAGCCATGTTTCCGTCAGACAGAGGACGTAACAGTTCCTCCTGTCTCGCTGGAATTGGATCCTCGCTCGAAGTTCATCCATCTTGTTCTCCAGGGACTGGACGTTAGCAAGAAGGATGCTTGGCAGAGGTGGACGGTAAGGTTGCGTCCTCATTCTGACCCGAATGCCGCCTCGTTTACCTCGGTGCTT
>NC_137190.1:342527-478180 GCF_960531495.2 Zeus faber | reverse complement strand
CTGCTTCCACGGATAAAAAGTCCCAAAGTTGTTCGTTTAGGTAAATTTTTATAGCCATGAGTGCATCGCGGTCGTATGAGTTAACTGTTGATGTTTTTTTGGCGGACATTATGATAAAAAAAGGAAAAAAATACTAAAAAGTAAGAAAGTAACCAGAGCGCCGGCGCAGGCGACCGCTAGGGGCGGTGCCACTATCGCCACTCATCCTCGTGTATGGGCACTTGGCACTCACACCGGGTGGGGCGTCTGGTCGGCTGCGGTGGGGCGGGCCTCCCCCTTGTGCGGGGCGTGGGTGGGCGTGGGGGTCCTGCCGGCCCACGCATGGGGCTGGCGACCTGGGCTGGGTGTCGGTCTGTCGCCGTGGGGCCATGATCCGGGACCGCGGTCCATGCCTTGCACCCGTGGCCTGGGTTCTATGCCGGCGACTGCGTCTTGTGGTTGTATGTGTGCGCCCCTGGGATGCGGTGTCTCCTCGTGCTCCCTGGGACTGGGTCATGCTCCTCGGGCTGGACGTGGGGGTTGCTCCACGGCCCCCTGGCTTCTCTGGGGGCCTGGAGGTCTTCTGTGGCCGCAGGGCAGGCAACCCGGGGATTTCCTGCAGCCGAGAGGTGTCCACGCGAGAGGTGTCCACGGGGCTGTGGAGTCCGGGGGGCTTCGGGCCCCCTCCACTGCTTGCAGGCACTGCGACATAATACCGACCTTCTACACAAGTACCAATGGGGATAAGTCATGTACACACACACACACACACACACACACACACACACACAGACACACACACACACACACACACACACACACACACACACACACACACACACACACACACACACACACACAGACACACACACACACACACACACACACACACACACACACACACACACACACACACAAACACACACACACACACACACACACACACCTGCTTGGAGTGCACCCCAGTACCCTCCTGGTTGCATCCCTCTCCTTTTCTCCCTCATTTGCTGCCATAATTACGACAGGAAGCCATGACCTAATTCACTGTTTTTCAATACATGTTGTCGTCCAATGTTCACGTTTTTGTGTAAATGTTGTTTGTTTCTATGTTTATTTGTCTCACCGTGGTGATTCTCCCTCTCTTGGAGTGAGTAGTGATCAGTTGTTTATAGACCCAAACATGATAAATAGTTCTCCAAAGAGGAGGGTTGGTGGTGGTTCTCCATAACCAAAACTGTGCTCTTGTCATTCTACAGGTCATCCACAGGACAGAGTTATTGGTTACAGGTTGAGAACTTGAATTCCACTTGCTGACTAACTCTGTCCTGAATGCAATGGCATACAAATACTCTGTGTTGTATGCCCAGTAGGTGAAAAAAAAAAAAAAAAAAAAAAAAGGAAGAGACGACTACATTGACTGAGTACACTCGTGGTTCTGAGAGGCATCGTGTGATGGTGTCATGAACATTCAACCTTCTGCTTGTTTTCTTGCAGATAATGGAAGTTGTGTCTGAAGAAGCTTCCCTCTGTGTCCTACTTCTAACAGAGCAGCAGAACACTGTAGTGTGCCTCACTTGTTGTTAGCTCTTCTTGTCATTGTTGTTGGGTGATGTTGGGAAAGAAAAATGTGACCTTAAACACGACTTCCTGCCTCACTGACCGCTCACCGTGCGTTCCGCCAAATGAACCAAACCGAACGACTCTCTTTACTGAGTGACTGAGTAAAACCTCCCGTCACTACTCGACTTGACTTGTTTTTTGCTGTGATAATGACCAATCCTGTTTTTTTTTACTTTTTTCTTATATATTTGCGTGGCCGGTGGAAGGCGGATGAGACAGATGCGTTGTGTGACGTGCATGTTCTTACGTGCACAGTGGAAGATGTCCCTGGTGTTCAGAGGGTTGTTGCACTGCAGACAGACCGTGGTCTGCAGCGATGCCGCCGGACTGAAGACGTGTCCTTTCACCTTCCTCTTCCCCTGTTTCTTTTCCATCTCTTTCTCCTGCTTCCTCTCCCTCTCATTCTCCTGCTTCTTCTCCCTTTCTTTCTCCTGCTTCCTCTCCCTCTCGTTCTCCTGCTTCTTCTCCCTCTCGTTCTCCTGCTTCTTCTCCCTCTCGTTCTCCTGCTTCTTCTCCCTCTCTTTCTCCTGCAAGGAGACAGACGCCATGTTCAGGTCACGCTCGTAGCAGCAGGAAGGTTGTGATCAGTTGTGAAATCAAGCTCTGAGCTACAGAATATAAACTGCTAGCCTAGCATGCTAACCATGTAGCCTTGGCGCTATGTGAAGACGAACAGTGAACTGAGTAAAATCCACTTCCTGTAAAGACCACCTACTTCCGGCCCACTGAGTTCAATAGTTAGCTCACCCTGCTCTTCTTGGACATCTTGTTCTTCAGGTAGCTGAAGGTCCGTCCCACCTTGGAGACGCTGAGGGAGGCGGGGTCCTCCTCCGAGATGCTGCAAACACACACACACACACACACACACACACACACACACACACACACACACACACACACACGCACACACACACACACACACACACACACACACACACACACACACACACACACAGATACACACATACACACATACACACACACACACACACACATACGCACACACATACACACACACACACACACACACACACCCCTTTAGAAACCCGTGTAGAACCAAATCAGGATGCGCAATTACATTTCACTGCATATATGTATGAAAGTATGTATATGTATGAATGTATATGTATGAAAGTATGTATATGTATGAAAGTATGTATATGTATGAAAGTATGTATATGTATGAATGTATATGTATGAAAGTATGTATATGTATGAAAGTATGTATATGTATGAAAGTATGTATATGTATGAAAGTATGTACAGTATATGTATGAAAGTATGTGCAGTATATGTATGAAAGTATGTATATGTATGAAAGTATGTACAGTATATGTATGAAAGTACGTATATGTATGAAAGTATGTGCAGTATATGTATGAAAGTATGTATATGTATGAAAGTATGTATATGTATGAAAGTATGTATATGTATGAAAGTATGTATATGTATGAAAGTATGTATATGTATGTCACGAATAAACCTCTTGAATCTTGAAACAAGGTCTGCAGTGCATGTGACACACACACTGACCTGTAGGACAGAGAGCCTGACGGGCTGGAGAACAACCTCATACCTGGAGAGAGAGACAGAGAGAGAGACAGAGAATTAGACATAGAGAGAGCAAAAAAGAGAGAGAGAGACAGAGAGACAGATAATTAGACAGAGAGAGAGAGACAGAGAAAGAGAGAGAGAGAGAGAGAGAGACAGAGAGACAGATAATTAGACAGAGAGAGAGAGAGAGAGAGAGAGACAGAATTAGACAGAAAGAGCTGACAATCAAAATTAAACAAAAAGTAAAATGATGTTTCAATCAATATTCAGGTACAAAGTAGAGGTAGAATAGAAGTAGAGCAGAGGCAGAGTAGATGTAGAGTAAAGGTAGAGTAGAGTTGAGTAGAGGTATAGTAGATGTAGTGTAGAGGTAGAGTAGATGTAGAGTAGATGTATAATAGAGGTAGGGTAGATGTAGAGTAGAGGTAGACTAGATGTAAAGTAGAGGTATAGTAGATGGAGAGTAGAGGTAGAGTTTATGTAGAGTAGAGGTGGAGTTGATGTTGAGTAGATGTAGAGTAGAGGTATAATAGAGGTAGGGTAGAGGTAGAGTAGAGGTAAAGTAAAGAAGAGCAGAGGTATAGTAGATGGAAAGTAGAGGTAGAGAAGTTGGAGAGTAGAGGTAGAGAAGATGTAGACTAGAGGTAGAGTAGAGGTATAGTAGATGTAGAGTAGAGGTCGGGTAGATGTAGAGTAGAGGTAGAGTAGCTGTAGAGTAGGGGTAGAGTCGGGTAGAGTAGAGGTAGAGTAAAGGTAGAGTAGAGGTAGGGGAGATGTAGAGCGAAGGTAGAGTAGAGGTAGAGTAGAGGTAGAGTAGATGTAGAGTAGAGTGTGTTCATGGAGAGAGAGTCAAAAGGATCTCCCTCCCGAGGTCTGATTGAAAACTTGACCCGTAACTTAAGGACGCTAATTACAGGACCGTGACTGGATTAAGATGAGATGGTGACACAGTTGAAATTTCCGTTTCCGGTGAGGGCTACCACTTCCGGTTCCGATGACGTCTTTGCCGTGCTTTACTTCATTGAGATGAGATGGTACACACCGTGGACTCAATACAGATGAGGAGATTTCTGGTTCTGGTGAGAGCTACCACTTCGGGTCCCGGTGACGTCTTCGCTTGTGCGCTGTTGCTGTTGCTGTTTTTGTTGCTGCTGTTGTCTGCTGCTGGTATTGTCGCTGCTGGTGTTGTCGTTGCTGCTGCTGGTGCTGTTGTTGGTGCCACTAACCTTATGCCTTAACTGGTGTTGTCATTGCTGCTACAAACCTTACACCTAAACATAACTCTCGCTTGCCTTATACCTCGACTTATCATAACCTTACACCTCGACTTAACCATTTCTAACCTGAGTGACCTTTCCAGTTCCGGTTCTGGTGACGTCTTTGCGTGTACGTTGCTGCTGTTGTTGTTGCTGCTGGTGTCGATGTTGCTGCTGCCGTTGTTGTTGTTTCTGTGGCTGTTGTTGCTGCTGTTGTTGTTTTCTGTTGCTGTCACTGTGGTTGGAGTCGCTTTTACTGTTGTTTTTGTTGTCTTTGTTGTTGCTTTTGTTGTTGCTGTTGTTTCAGGGGAATTGTTTTGTAATGACCGGCTGACAACTACGTTCTCTCTTTCTTTTTTGTATTTCTTTTTAAAGCGCATTGTGTTGCCCTGGTATGAAATGCGCTCTATAAATACAGTGTGACTTGACTTGACTTGACTAGATGGAGAGTAGAGGTAGATGTAGAGTAGAGTTAGAGTAGAGGTAGAGTAGATGTAGAGTAGAGGAGAGGAAGAGTAGAGGTAGGACAGAGGTAGAGTAGAGGTAGAGTAAATGTAGAGTAGAGGTAGAGTAGATGTAGAGTTGAGGTAGAGTAGAGGTAGAGTAGATGAAAAGTAGAGGTAGAGTAGAGTACAGAAGAGGTAGAGTAGAGGTAGAGTAGAGGTCGAGTAGATGTAGAGTAGAGGTAGAGTAGATGAAAAGTAGAGGTAGAGTAGAGGTAGGGGAGATGTAGAGCGAAGGTAGAGTAGATGTAGAGTAGAGGTAGGGAGGGGTAGAGGTAGGGCAGAGGTATAATGGATGTAGAGTTGAGGTAGAGTAGATGTAGAGTTGAGGTAGAGTAGAGTTATAATAGAGGTAGGGTAGATGTAGAGTAGAGGTAGGGTAGATGGAGAGTAGAGGTAGAGGTAGAGTAGAGTATAGCAGAGGTAGAGTAGATATTGAGTAGAGGTATACAGTAGTAGATGTAGAGTAGGGGTAGAGTAGAGTAGAGTAGATGTTGAGTAGAGGTATAATAGAGGTAGGGAGCAGAGTAGTGTACTCACTCAGAGTGTCCTCGTCCTCGCTAGAGGAAGTGTCTCGGTACAGGAAGTTGGGTTTGGATTTGGGGAGAATGGGAGACAGGTTGAAGGAGAAAGAAATGCGCCTGTTTCGCCGAAGCCGCCCAACTGCTTAAAGGAAGGAGAAAGAAAGGAGAGAGGTTTCTGTCTATTCGTTCATCTATGAATCCAAACAGCTGTATATTAATACGTTTCTAGTACATCTCCTCTGCCCTCCATCCATCCATCCCTCTCTCCATCCATCCATCCCTCCTTCCTTCCCTCAATCCACGGATGGCACGGTGGCGCACGGTTAAATGCAGAGGAGCCATTTCACCATCCAAAAGCAAGCGTGTGTGTGTGTGTGTGTGTGTTCATCCATCCATCCATTCATTGCTCACTCATCCATCCATCCCTCTCTCCATCCACCCCCATCCATCTATCCATCCATTTATCCCTCTCTCTCCCTCCATCAATCCATTCCTCCACCCACCCATCCCTCCATCCATCTGGAGTTACACCGCTGGGGATGAGCGCGCACTCTCAGTGTTCGTGCACGAGGTCAGGAGGGCTCTGATGCGGGTGAACACCAGGAAAGCTGGGCCCAGATGGCATATCTGGGCGAGTACTGAAGACCTGTGCTAACCAGCTAGCTCCGGTGCTCACTACAATATTAAACATCTCCCTGGCTGAATCAGTGGTCCTATCCTGCTTCAAGAAGTCCACCGTCGTTCCAGCAAAACTAAGGAGCTGATTGTGGACTTAAGGCGAGGATCGCAATCGAGGACGCACGCGCCCTTGGTGATTAATGGGACTTCTGTTGACGTACTGTTGAAGTACCTGGGAGTCCATATCACAGAGGACTTAACATGGACTTTACAAACAGACACTCTGGTGAGAAAGGCGAGGCAGCGTCTTTACCACCTCAAGCAGCTGAGGAAATTTTATTTTATGCTATATATTTTTATTCTATTCTATAAGTATTCGACTTACTGTATTACGTTTTAGGAGTCTATTAGAGTTGTCTATTAGAAAGAAATTTTTCCTAGGACATATTGTGTGTTATCACCGGGTGCGTTGCATTACATTTCACTGCATATATGTATGAAAGTATGTATATGTATGTCACGAATAAACCTCTTGAATCTTGAATCTTGAATCCCTCGTCCATTCATCCCTCCATTCATCCCCCTCCATCAATCCCTCCATCTCTACATCCCTCCATCCATCATCCATCCCCCCTCCACCTCCCTCCATCCATCCCTCCATGCACTCATCACTCCATCATCCACCACCCCCACTCCCCATCCATCACTCCATCCATCCCTCCATCCGCACTCCATTCATCCACTTCTCTGTTCATCCCTCCACCACTCCCCCGATCATCCCCCCATTTATCCCTCCATCACCCCATGCATCCATCCTCCATCCATCCATCCATCCATCCCTCCATCATCCATCCCCCTGCATCCATTCCTCCGTCCACCATCCCTCCACAATCCACCCCTAACCCTCCATCCATCCACCATTCCATTCATCCAACCCTCCATCCATCCACCTATCCATCCATCCCTCCATCATCCATCCATCCCCCCTCCATCCATCCATCCATCCCCCATCCATCCATCCATCCATCCATCCCTCCCTCGCTCTCTGCATGTCCCACCATCGCGGTCCTTTTGGCTGATGGCCAGCATGGAGACGGACTTGGTGAGGGGGAGGAGCCTGGGGGAGCAGCTGGAGCGGAGGGGGCGGAGCTTCCTGTACCTCTGGGAGGAAAACACAAAACATATTTTACACCCCTTCCTGTGATGACCCCGACCCCTACTGACCCCTACTGACCTCTGCTGACCCCTGCTGACCCATACCAACCTCTACTGACCCCTACTGACCCCTCCTGACTTCTTGACTTCTCCTGACCTCTAATAACCCCTAGTGACCTCTACTGACTTCTACTGACCTCTACTGACTTCTAAGGACCTCTACTGACCTCTACTGATCTCTGCTGACTTTGACTGACCTCTTCTCACCCCTACTGACCTCTACTGACCTCTACCGACCTATACTGGCCCTAATGATCTCTATTGACTTTGACTGACCTCTTCTCACCCCTACAGACCTCTACTGACCTCTACCGACCTATACTGACCTCTTTTGACCCCTAATGACATTACTGGCCCCTACTGACCCCTACTGTCTTCTATTGACCTCTTCTGACCTCTTCTGACCTCTACTGGCCCCATTGATCTCCACTGTCATCTACCGACCTCTACTGACCCCTATTGACCTCTAATGACCCCAACTGACCTCTAATTAATTTGCCTGACCTCTTCTCACCCCTACTGACCTCTACTGACCCCTACTGTCCTCTACTGACCTCTTCTGACCCCTACCGACCCCTACTGTCTTCTACTGACCTCTACTGACATCTACCAACCTCTACTGACCCCTACTGACCCTACTGGCCTCTACTGACCCATCCTGACCTGTATTAACCTCTTATGACCTCTTCCAACCCCCACTACTGACCTCTACTGGCCCTACTGACTTATTTTGACCCCTTCTGACCCCTACTGAACTCTACTGATCCCTACAGACCTCTACTGACCTCTAATGACTTTGACTGACCTCTTCTCACCCCAACTGACCTCTACTGACACCTGACCTCTACTGACCGCTTCTGACCCCTACTAACCACCACTGGCACCTACTGACATCTGGCACTACTTACATCTGCTGACCTCTACTGACTTCTACTGACCTCCTCTGACCCTTACTGACCTCTTCTGACCCCTACCGACCCCTACTGTCTTTTACTGACCTCTACTGACCGCTTCTGACCCCTACTAACCACCACTGGCACCTACTGACATCTAGCACTACTTACATCTGCTGACCTCTACTGACTTCTACTGACCTCCTCTGACCCTTACTGACCTCTACTGACCCCAACTGAATTATACTGTCCTCTTCTGATCTCTACTGGCCCCTGTTGACCTCTGCTGACTTCCACTGACCTTGTCTGACCCCTACTGACCTCTAATGAACCATACCTACCATTACTGACTTCTACTGACCTCTTCTGACCCCTACTGGCCCCTACTGACCTCTAATAACCTTTACTTGCCCCTACTGACCTCTACTGACTTTCACTGACCTCTTTTGACCCATAATGACCTCTTCTGACCCCTACTGATCTCTAATGAATTTTACTGACCTCTTCTCACCCCTACTGACCTCTACTGACCCCTACCATCCTCTACCGACCTATTCTGACCCCTACTGGTCCCTACTGACCCCTAGTGATCCCTACTGACCTCTTCTGACTCCTACTGACCTCTACTGACATCTACCAACCTCTACTGGCCTGTACTAACCTCTTCTGACCCCCACTACTGACCTCTACTGGCCCTACTGACCCCTACTGACTTCTATTGACCCCTTCTGACCCCTACTGACCTCTACCGACCACTACAGACCTCTACTGACCCCAACTGACTTCTACTGACCCCTACTGACCTCTAATGACTTTGACTGATCCTTCTCAGCCCTACTGACCACCACTGGCACCTACTGACCTTGTCTAACCCCTACTGACCTCTGCTGACCCCTACTGACCAGTACTAACTTCTACTGACCTCTTCTAACCCCTACTAACCTCTTCTAACCCCTACTGGCCCCTAATAACCTCTACTGACTTCTACTGGCCCCTACTGACCTCTACTGACTTTCACTGACCTCTTCTGACCCCTAATGACCTCCACTGACCCCTAATGACCTCTACTGACCCCTAATGAATTCTACTGACCCGATCCTGGGATACTCCTGACTAATTTTCAGAGGTGTACTTGAGCAAGGCACCAAACCCCTAAGAGCTCCCTTGTCTCCTGGTGGCGGACCCTGCAGTCGGTGTGCGAATGGGTGAATGTGTCATGTGACATGTAAAGCACTTTGAGTGGCCATAGTGGCTGGAAAGATGGTGTGGAAATGCAGTCCCTGGTTCTCTCCTACCGGCTGTCCATGGAATTGCACCTCTAGATCTACACCCACTGGACAGGTTCCAGACTCCTTCGAACGCTGGACATGGTTCCAGACTCCACCGCACACTGGACAGGTTCCAGACACCTCCACCCACTGGACAGGTTCCAGATTCCTCCACTCACTGGGCAGGTTCCAGACTTCTCCACTCACTGGACAGAATCCAGACTCCTCCACCCACTCGAAAGGTTCAAGAGGCCTCCACTCACTGGACAGGTTTCAGACCCCTCCACCCACTGGACAGGTTCCAGACTCCTCCACTTACTTGACAGGTTCCAGACTTCTCCATCCACTGGACAGGTTCAAGATCCCGCCACTCGCTGGACAGGTTCCAGACACCTCCACCCACTGGACAGGTTCCAGATTCCTCCACTCACTGGGCAGGTTCCAGACTTCTCCACTCACTGGACAGAATCCAGACTCCTCCAACCACGGGTCAAATTCCAGACTCCCCCACCCACTTGACGGGTTCCAGACTCCTCCGCCCACTGGAAAGATTCCAGACCTCTACACCCACTGGTCAGGTTCCAGACTCTGCCATCCACTGGTCAGGTTACAGACTCCTCCACCCACTGGTCAGTTCCTTGACACCACGCTAGTGGCAGAAGATCTGAATGGCTTCCATTCCTTCAGACCAAACCTAGATCCTCCACCCCACCTGACATAATGTAATAAAGACCTCCATCTTCCTGTTGGACTTCCATGTTGCCGCCCAGCATGCACCAGTTCAGACCTCTCTACCGCTCCTCGCTCGCCATCCTCCAACAGCTGACCCCTTCTGACACCTACTGAACTGTATTGACCTCTGCTGACCCCTGCTTACCCATACAAACCCCTACTGACCCCCGTGGATCCATACAAACCTCGAATGCCCCCTTCTGACCTCTACTGACTTTGACTGACCTCTACTAACCCCCTACTGAACTCTACTGACCCCTACTGACCTCTACTGACTTATACTGACCCCTACTGAACTCTACTGACCCCTACTAACCTCTACTGACTTCTGACCGTTTCTGACCCCTACTGACCTCTACTGGTCCTACTGACCTCTACTGACCTCTCTTCTGACCTTTTCTGACTTCTATTGACCCCTTCTGACCCCTACTGAGCTCTACTGACCACTACAGACCTCTACTGACCTCTCTACTGACCTCTTCTGACCCCTAGTGACCCCTACTGACCCCTGCTGACTTCTACTGACCTCTTCTGACCCCTACTGACCTCGACTTACAGAGCACTGCACTGCTGCCTCACAGCAAGAAGGTCCTGGGTTCGATTCCCGCCTGGGGTGCTGTTGGCACCGTGCTCTGGCAGGTTATGTTCCAATTAGGAGCCTTTCTGTGTGGAGTTTTCATATTCTCCCCCGCATTCACATGGGGGCCTAACATCAGTAAGGACCCAACCAAAAACATGCACACATCATGGTCTGACCAGCGATGGACATATGGAACCAGGTCCCCGGGCGCATCAACGAATCCTTCCCACTGACCGCTACTGACTCCTACTGACTTCTAATGAGCTTAAGTGACCCCTACTGACCTCTTCTGACTTTCACTGACCTCTTCTGACCCCTAATGAACTCTACTGGCCCCCTCTGACCTCTACTGACCCCTACCAAACTCACTGACCTCTATTGACCCCCTCTGACCTCTACTGACCCCTACCAAACTCAGCGACCTCTATTGACCCCCTCTGACCTCTACTGACCTCGACTGAACCATACTGACTTCTACTGACCTCTACTGACCCCTCCTAAACTCTACTGACTTCTACTGACCCCCTCTGACCTCTACTGACCTCGACTGAACCATACTGACTTCTACTGACCTCTACTGACCCCTCCTAAACTCTACTGACCTCTACTGACCCCCTCTGACCTTTACTGACCCCTACAAAACTCACTGACCTCTACTGACCCCCTCTGACCTCTACTGACCCCGACTGACTTCTACTGACTTCTACTGACCTCTTCTGACCCCTACTGACCTGCATTGGCCCCTACTGACCTCTTCTGACTCTCACTGACCTCTTCCGACCCCTAATGAAGTCTACTGACCCCTACTGACCTCTACTGACCCATAATGACCTCTACTGACCGCTACTGAGTCCATTATCGCATTGCTTCTCTCCTACCGCTGTCCATGTAACTGCACCTCCAGAACCCACTGGTTCCAGACTCCTCCACCCGCTGGACAGGTTCCAGACTCCACCACCCACTGGACAGGTTCCAGACTCCTCCACCCGCTGGACAGGTTCCAGACTCCATCACCAACTGGACAGGTTCCAGAATCCTCTGCCTACTGGACAGGTTCAAGAGCCCTCCACTCACCGGACAGGTTCAAGAGCCCTCCACTCACTGGACCAGTTCGAGACTTCCCCACCCACTTGACGGGTTCTAGACTCCTCCACCCACTGGAAAGATTCCAGACTCCTCCAGCCACTGGACAGGTTCCAGACCTCTCCACCCACCGGTCAGGTTGCAGACTCCGCCACCCACTGGTAAGGTTCCAGACTCCTCCACCCAGTTGTCAGGTTTCAGACTCCTCCAGCCACTGGTCTGTTCCTCGACACAGCCCTAGTGGCAGAAGATCTGAATGGCTTCCATTCCTTCAGACCACACCTGGACCTCCACCCCCATCTGATGTAATGTGTTGATTTATCCCTGAAGACCTCCACCTTCCTGTTGGATGTCCATGTTGCCTCTCAGAATGCACCAGTTCAGACCTGCTCTGCCGCTCCTCGCTCGCCATCCTCCAGCTGCTGGACCTCCACCCCAGGAGTCTTCAGGACCTGGACCCCTCGAGACCAGGGAACATTCAAGACCATAGGGGCCCCACTGAGGGCCTCCAGGCTGAGACTAGAGAGAGAGAGAGAGAGAGAGGGAGAGGGAGAGAGAGAGAGAGAGAGAGAGAGAGAGAGAGAGCGAGGGAGACGGGAGAGAGAGAGAGAGAGAGAGAGAGAGAGAGAGAGGGATACATGGTACAGGGTACAGCATTAATTATGAAATATAAGTACATGGTTCAGTATAAATGATGAGGTATAAATACATGGTACAGTATTATCTCTGACCTGCGGTGGCTCATGCGCCCCCCTGTGGGGGTGTGGTGTGGGCTCCAGCTGTGTCTGCGGAGGGGGGAGAGCAGAGCCCTGCCCGGGGCCACAGGGGGAGGGGCCTCCTGCGGGGACACGCCCCCTCTCTGCAGCTGCAGATCTGATTGGTCTGTCCAGCTCTCCGAGCTGGAGGAGAACTCACTGCTGTCTGGTCCCTGCACACACAGTACTCAGTTAGTACTAGGGTAGTACTGCCTGGATCTAGTAGTACTCCCAGAGCTAGTAGGACTGCCTGGAACTAGTAGTACTACTTGGAGCAAGTAGTACTGCCTGGAGCTAGTAGTACTGCCTGGAGCTAGAAGTACTACCTGGAGCTAGTAGTACTGCCTGGAGCTAGTAGTACTACCTGGAGCTAGTAGTACTACCGGGATTATAGATGTGATTTATTTCTTGTTGAGGAAATCAGGTTCTCAGTTTTGCAGTTGAAACATTTGCCACTAATGGCACTGTTCTGGTACTTTGCATTACGGGGAAATGTGATTAAACAGAGCGGTTGCAGCTCGTGACCTGAGGGGGCACCTCTTCCAAAGTGATGCTGTTCTGCAGTAGCTACCTGCTCCACAGTTACTTTGAAGTTCTAGCTAAGGATCGGGGCGTGGTCTAGATATGTCCACGCCCCCCCCAATTTTTTGATTGTATGGATGATAAATATTCAGTAGACAAATTATATTGTTTTTTTCTCATGAATACAATAAAACTGTATTTGCAGGATGACTGACAGGATGACTAGTAGGATGACTAGTCGAGTGACCAGCAGGATGACCGGCAGGATGACCAGTAGGGTGACTAGCAGGATGACTAGCAGGTTGACGAGCAGGTTGACGAGTAGGATAACTAGTGGGATGACTAGTAGGATGACCAGCAGGATGACTAGAAGGATGATTAGCAGGGTGACTTGTAGGGTGACCAGTAGGGTGGCGAGCAGGAGGACCAGCAGGATAGCCAGCAGGAGGACTAGCAGGATGACGAGCAGGATGACTAGCAGGATTTCCAGCAGGATGACTAGCAGGGTGACTAGCAGGGTGACTAGCAGGCTGAACAGCAGGGTGACCAGCAGGATGATGAGCAGGATGACTAGCAGGGTGACCAGCAGGTTGACAAGCAGGGTGACGAGAAGGATGACTAGGAGGGTGACTAGCAGGATGACTCGAAGGATGACCAGCAGGATGACCAGCAGGATGAACAGCAGGGTGACTAGCAGGATGAACAGCAGGGTGACCAGCAGGGTAACAAGAAGGATAACTAGGAGGATGACTAGCAGGGTGACTAGTAGGAAAACTAGCAGGGTGACTAGCAGGATGACTAGAAGGATGACTAGAAGGACGACTAGCAGGGTCACTAGCGGGGTGACTAACAGGATGACCAGCAGGATGCCCGGCAGGGTGACTAGCAGGGTGAATAGCAGTATAACTAGCAGGGTGGCAAGAAGGGTGACCAGCAGGATGAACAGCAAGATGACTAGCAGGATGACTAGCAGGATGACCAGCAGGATGACTAGAAGGATGACTAGCAGGGTGACTAGCATGGTTACCAGCAGGATGAACAGCAAGATGACCAGCAGGATCACTAGCAGAATGACTAGCCGGATTACTAGCAGGATGTACAGCAGGGTGACCAGCAGGATAACTAGTAGGACGACTAGCAGGGTGACAAGCATGATGACTAGTAGTGTAACCAGCAGGTTGACGAGTAGGGTAACTAGCAGGATGACCAGCAGGATGACCAGCAAGATGACCAGCAGGATGACTAGTAGTGTGACCAGCAGGGTGACTAATAGGGTGACTAGAAGGATGACCAGTAGGGTGACCAGCAGGGTGACTAATAGGGTGACTAGAAGGATGACCAGTAGGGTGACCAGCAGGGTGACAAGCGAGTGACTATAAAGATTACCAGCAGGGTGACCAGCAGGATGACTATCGGGATGACCAGCAGGGTTACCAGCATGGTGACTAGCAGGGTGACTCGTAGGGTAACTAGCAGGGTGAATAGTAGCGTAACCAGTAGGGTGACTAGCAGGGTGACCAGCAGGAGGACAGGCAGGATGACTAGAAGAATGACTAGTAGGATGACTCGTAGGATGACTAGCAGGTCGACTAGCAGGATGACTATAAGGATGACAAGTAGGGTGACCAGCAGGGTGACTAGCATGGTGACTATCAGGATGACCAGCAGGGTGACTGGCAGGGTGACCAACAGGATGACAAGCATGATGACTATCAGGTCGACTAGCAGGATGACTATAAGGATGACAAGTAGGGTGACCAGCAGGGTGACTAGCAGTGTGACTATCAGGATGACCAGGAGGGTGACCAGCATGGTGACTAGCAAAGTGACCAGCAGGGTGACTGGCAGGGTGACCAACAGGATGACAAGCAGGATGACTAACAGGATGACTAGCAGGATGACTATAAGGATGACAAGTAGGGTGACCAGCAGGGTGACTAGCATGGTGACTATCAGGATGACCAGCAGGGTGACTGGCAGGGTGACCAACAGGATGACAAGCATGATGACTATCAGGTCGACTAGCAGGATGACTATAAGGATGACAAGTAGGGTGACCAGCAGGGTGACTAGCAGTGTGACTATCAAGATGACCAGGAGGGTGACCAGCATGGTGACTAGCAAAGTGACCAGCAGGGTGACTGGCAGGGTGACCAACAGGATGACAAGCAGGATGACTAACAGGGTAACTAGCAGGATGACTATAAGGATGACAAGTACGGTGACCAGCAGGGTGACTAAAAGGATGGCTATCAGGATGACCAGTAGGGTGACCAGCATGGTGACTAGCAAAGTGACCAGCAGGGTGACTGGCAGGGTGACTAGCAGGATGACAAGCAGGATGACTAGCAGGGTGACTAGCAGGGTGACGAGCAAGATTACTAGCAGGATTACTAGTAGGATGAGGAGAAGGGTGACTAGCAGGATGACTATAAGGATAACCAGCAGGGTGACTAGCAGGATGACTATCAGAATCACCAGCAGGGTGACTAGTAGGGTGACCAGCAGGGTGACTAGCAGGATGACTAGCGAGGTGAGTAGCAGGATGACCAGCAGGATGACTAGCATGGTTACCAGCAGGATGAACAGCAAGATGACCAGCAGGGTGACTAGATGGATGACCAGCAGGATCACTAGCAGAATGACTAGCCAGATTACTAGCAGGATGTACAGCAGGGTGACCAGCAAGATGACCAGCAGGATGACTAGTACGATGACTAGCAGGGTGACTGGCAGGATGACTAGTAGTGTGACCAGCAGGGTGACTAATAGGGTGACTAGAAGGATGACCAGTAGGGTGACCAGCAGGGTGACAAGCGAGTGACTATAAAGATAACCAGCAGGGTGACCAGCAGGATGACTATCGGGATGACCAGCAGGATGACCAGCATGGTGACTAGCAGGGTGACTCGTAGGGTAACTAGCAGGGTGACCAGCAGGATCATTAGTAGGATTACTAGCAGGATGACTGGTAGAATGACTAGCATGGTGATTAGCAGGAGGACAGGCAGGATGACTAGAAGACTGACTAATAGGATGACTCGTAGGATGACTAGCAGGGTGACTAGCAGGATGACTATAAGGATGACAAGTAGGGTGACCAGCAGGGTGACTAGCATGGTGACTATCAGGATGACCAGCAGGGTGACTGGCAGGGTGTCCAACAGGATGACAAGCAGGATGATTATCAGGTCGACTAGCAGGATGACTATAAGGATGACAAGTAGGGTGACCAGCAGGGTGACTAGCAGGGTGACTATCAGGATGACCAGGAGGGTGACCAACATGGTGACTAGCAAAGTGACCAGCAGGGTGACTGGCAGGGTGACCAACAGGATGACTCGTAGGATGACTAGCAGTGTGACTAGCAGGATGACTATAAGGATGACAAGTAGGGTGACCAGCAGGGTGACTAGCATGGTGACTATCAGGATAACCAGCAGGGTGACCAGCATGATGACTAGCAAAGTGACCAGCAGGGTGACTGGCAGGGTGACCAACAGGATGACAAGCAGGATGACTAACAGGGTAACTAGCAGGATGACAAGTACGGTGACCAGCAGGGTGACTAGAAGGATGGCTATCTGGATGACCAGTAGGGTGACCAGCATGGTGACTAGCAAAGTGACCAGCAGGGTGACTGGCAGGGTGACTAGCAGGATGACAAGCAGGATGACTAGCAGGGTGACTAGCAGGGTGACTAGCAGGGTGACGAGCAAGATTACTAGCAGGATTACTAGTAGGATGAGAAGAAGGGTGACTAGCAGGATGACTATAAGGATAACCAGCAGGGTGACTAGCAGGATGACTATCAGAATCACCAGCAAGGTGACTAGTAGGGTGACCAGCAGGGTGACTAGCAGGGTGACCAGGAGGATGACAAGCAGGATGACTAGTAGGATGACTAGCAGGTTGACTAGCAGGATGACTAGCGAGGTGAGTAGCAGGATGACCAGCAGGATAACCAGCAAGATGACCAGCAGGATGACTAGTACTATGACTAGCAGGGTGACCAGCAGGATGACGAGCAGGATGACTAGCAGGGTGACTAGCAAGGTGACAAGCAGGGTGACGAGAAGGATGACTAGGAGGATGACTAGGAGGGTGACTAGCAGGATGACTAGAAGGATGACCAGCAGGATGAATAGCAAGGTGACTAGCAGGATGAATAGCAGGGTGACTAGCAGGATGACAAGCAGGATGACTAGCAGGGTGACTAGCAGGGTGACGAGCAAGATTACTAGCAGGATTACTAGTAGGATGAGGAGAAGGGTGACTAGCAGGATGACTATAAGGATAACCAGCAGGGTGACTAGCAGGATGAATATCAGAATCACCAGCAAGGTGACTAGTAGGGTGACCAGCAGGGTGACTAGCAGGGTGACCAGGAGGATGACAAGCAGGATGACTAGTAGGATGACTAGAAGGTTGACTAGCAGGATGACTAGCGAGGTGAGTAGCAGGATGACCAGCAGGATAACCAGCAAGATTACCAGCAGGATGACTAGTACTATGACTAGCAGGGTGACCAGCAGGATGACGAGCAGGATGACTAGCAGGGTGACTAGCAAGGTGACAAGCAGGGTGACGAGAAGGATGACTAGGAGGATGACTAGGAGGGTGACTAGCAGGATGACTAGAAGGATGACCAGCAGGATGAATAGCAAGGTGACTAGCAGGATGAATAGCAGGGTGACCAGCAGGGTGACAAGCAGGGTGACCAGCATGGTAACTACCAAGATGACTTGAAGGATGGATAGCAGGATGACCAGCAGGATGACTAGCAGGATGACTAGAAGAGTGACCAGCAGGGTGACTAGCAAGATGACTAGGAGGATGACCAGAAGGGTGACTAGCAGGATGACTAGCAGAATGATTAAGGTGCAGTAAGGTGTATTAAGGTGTAGTAAGTTGTACTAAGGTGTGGTAAGGTGTAGTAAGGTATAGTAAGGTGTAGTATCAGTCATTTCTTGTCTTATCAGTCAACCAACAGCTGTTTACAGAGCAGTCATCTTGTCCAACTCACTGTCTGGTCGTGGAGCTGCTCACAGTCTGCTTCCTGTTCTGGAACATTTAAGCACACACATTATTATATATATGTATATATATATATATATATACAGTATATTTGACCCACCACCGATTTTAGGTACTTTTGGTGCCGTTTGACTTTGTTTTCACGTCATTTGAAAGTGGAGAATCTGAGCTTCAAAACAAGGTGTCACTTATGTGATTCAAGCTAATATTTTTAAAGCTATGACTTGTTAATGACAAGGGTGTGGCAAACTGTGTTTCTGAGATAATCACCATCAAAGTTTCCCCACACTTGGCTTTATTCAGCCAACTCCCAGAAAGCAAATGGTTTGGAGGACCAACAAAGCCCCATGGCTACTTGCCCAATCTTTGCACTGTTCTTGTGTTTTTTTAAAAAGGCTTTTATTTAACAGTAAGAATATACATGTTTTAAAATAATGGAATTATTTAGGAGTTTAAAGGATGGTGGTCTGTAGGATGACTCTGGAGGCCAAGAAGAGGAAGAGAGTGAAAGAAGAGCCAAAGATAAAATGGTGAAAGTTGAAAAAGGAGGAGTGTTGCATGAAATTTAGGGAAGAGAAAAGGCAGGCAATAGGTGAGAATGAACCGTTACCAGATGACTAGGAAACAACTGCAGAAGTGATGAGGGAGAGTGGAAAGGCAGTTGACCCAGATGACATACCTGGGGAAGCATGGGAATGTTTGGGTGAGATGGCAGTGGCGTTCGAGACTGTTTAACACCATCCTGGAAAGGGAGGATGCCGGAGGAAGGGGGAAGAATCTGTAGTTACTGTACATTGGGAGAAGGATTCTGAGGATGGAGCTGCCAGGCAAGAGGAAAAGAGGAAGGCCAAAGAGAAGGTTTATGGATATGGTTAGGGAGGACATGCAGGCGGTTGGTGTTAGGGAGGAGGATGCGCAGAACAGAAGGTATTGGAGGCAGATGATCCGCTGTGGCAACCCCTAACGGGAGCAGCCGAAAGAAGAAGAAGATGATTTAGGAGTTTGAAAATGGGGACAACAAAATGTACAGTCTGTCAATAATATTAGTCTTTGTATATCAACCTCTGTGTGTCATTTAATATATAAATGTGCGTATGCCAAATATCTTCAAAGTTCTTGGAATTATTACGTGGGCTAACCCCACCTTACAACAGCTACACTCTGAGAGCCTGTTTGAGGCCTCTTTTGATTTTCTTTTTGCCCCTGGCTGCATTTGCAGGTAAACTTGAGAATCTTGTGCATTACTACTTGTTCATAATCTGCATCACCAACTTTAACAGACTTCATCACGTCATCAACTTCTTCCGTTTTTACAACAACGGGTGTATCGTTGGTCTCCTCTGGAGGTTGTTGAAAATATTCTGTTTCATCGTCACATTCAGGTTGAAATCCGCTGTTTGAAATGTTCTCCAAGTCCGGGAGAACGCCGCTATCTGATTCAGCATCTCATTAGTTCTCAGCGTCGCTGTCGGAGAACCGACTGTCATCGCGGAAAATTAAGTTCAGTACACGCTGCTTACAATGACTTGGATCTATCGCACCGGTCAGATTAAGGTACGCATTATGATTTTGATCTTCCTTCACCCGCTTCTCATAATCTATGACAACACAGAGACGAAAGTTGTCCCAGACAAGT
Source organism: Zeus faber (assembly GCF_960531495.2). NCBI lineage: Eukaryota > Metazoa > Chordata > Actinopteri > Zeiformes > Zeidae > Zeus > Zeus faber. The sequence goes on along the minus strand of NC_137190.1, from coordinate 458,405 downwards.
GAAACTGAAGGATCCTCGTCTTGTTTACGGAAGTGACATCAGCTTTACTTCTTCGTTGGTGTACGTCCCCGACAAAACAATGTCTGTGTGTGTGTGTAAAAGTAGTACAATTTAAAGGTTGAACTCTACCAAAACCGTTTCACATTGTGACTTCACATCACATGGAATATGGAGGAATGATCTTCACCTGGACGGTCACTTTAAAGGAAACGATCGATCGACGTTCGCGCTGTTAAGGGAACTGTGTTCCCCATGTCATCTAATGGGAATATTTAATATTTATATACATATCGGAGTATATCTACAATTTATAAATCAAACTTGATTTTGAAAATACGTTGAGATTAAAAAAAACTGCAAAGGAACACAAATCTGGAAATATCGAATTTTCCTTTTATAAAGGTTTTTGCAATTTATTTGGCTGCTCCTGGCGATTTTAGAAAATGCACAACAATGCGGGTTTTGCTGCGGTGGGTCAGACATATACAGTATATACAGTATAAACATGCACACAGCATCGTCTGACTGGCGATGGACACTTGGTACTAGGTCCCCGGGCGCGTCGACGAATGCTGCCCAATGCTTCTGGCTGCGCCCCCGAAGGAAGGACAACCCAGGATGGGTCAAATGCAGAGGCCTCATTTCACCGGCCACCATCCAAAAAGCGTGTTGTGTGTGTGTGTGTGTGTGTGTGTGTGTGTGTGTGTGTGTGTGTGTGTGTGTGTGTGTGTGTGTTGTGTTGTAGTGTGGTGTGTTGCGTGACAATTAAAGATTGTTCTTCTTCTATACTGTGTATATACATATACATGTATATACTGTATATACTGTATATGTATATAACAACAATCCAGGCTGGCTTCTAATTGAAACATGGTTTTGTATTTTCATATTGTTTCAGATCTTTTATTAAGAGGATGTGTGAACATCAACCAGTGAGAGTATATGAGCAGTGAGACAGGTACCTGGGTCCGGACTGGCAAGGGATGCACGAGGTATGTTCAGATTATCCAGGGTCTCTGCAGGCCCCTCCTCCCCAGTTGGAGGCCTCTCCTTCCTAGCAGGGGGCAGCAGCTCCAGATTGGCGGTTGTCTCCATGGCGACAGCAGTGTCCTGTCCGCAGGGTGGAGGCTGGGAGTGGAACTCAGCACCAGGAGGCGCCGCCGAGGTTCGTTCCATCTCCACCTGGTCCTCACCCGGCTCCTGATTCTCCAAGTGGGACAGTTCCATGGTGGAGCAGCAGGTGGAGCAGCAGCTGGAGCAGCAGGTGAAGCAGCAGGCGGAGATGCAGGCGGAGCGGACGCTTCCGTCCTCATCCAGGTCCGAGCTGCCGGGGTCACGGGATGGAGCCAGGTTCCCCGAGGCCGGGACGGACCCAGGAGACGCCTCCTCCTCCCCGGGTACCGAACCAGCACCCGTCTCATCCCCTGAAGGTGGAGGGGCGGGGCTGGATTTCCCAGCATCCTCGGAGTTCTTCGATGTCTCGGTCTCTTCTGAGGACGGGGCCAAGCCCATGTCTGGAGCAGAACTGCAGCCAATCAGAGGACCAGGATCCCCCCCCCCCACTCGGCTAGCAGGGTAGGGGTTGGTGTTGGAGCCTGGAGCTTCCAACAGCCAATCAGAACGCAGGTCCAGAGAGGAACCTCCCTGGGGGCGGAGTCTTATCTCTGTCTTTGTTGCTTGAAGGTTAAAGTGAAACTCAAACACTGACATGCAGGACAACAAATATACTTAATACACAACAAATACACAACAAATACACTTGTTGTGTATTTGTTGTGTATTTATTGTGTATTTAGTATTTTTGTACACACATATACACACATCATTTAGTATATTTGTTTATACACAACAAATATACTTAATACACACTAAATACACAACAGATATACAACGGATACCCAACAAATATACTAAATACACACTAAATACACATGTAATACACAACAGATATACAACGGATACCCAACAAATATACTAAATACACACTAAATACACATGTAATACACAACAAATACACCACAGTTACACAACAAATATACTAAATATACACTGAATTCACAACAAATATACTAAATACACAACAAATTCACAACAAGTACACAACAAATATATTAAATACACAACAAACGCATTACAAATACACAGCGAATATACTTAATACACACTGAATACACAACAAATACGTGTGTGTACTATGTGTGTACTATGTGTGTAAATCCAACTTTGACGCAGTACTTGTAGTGTTATGATGTCAGAAGGTCAGGACTCACCTCCGCCTGCAGGTGGAGGACCCAGTAGTGGAGCTGCTCCACCAGCCGCTGCAGGGGCGGGGTCTGACCACCAGGGGGCGTGGCCACGCTCAGAGTGTGCGTATCCAGGTGGGGTCGGTGCGACACAAGCCGAGCCTCCATCCTCTCCGTCACCTCCGAACCCTCTGAGCTCCTTCTGGGCATCGTCCACTCGGCTCTGAAACGCAAACAGCCACATCACTGCTGCTGATTGGCTGCCGGCTGAAAGGGGCGGGACTTCAGAGGCTGTCCAGTTCTACACCCAAAAAGCAGAAATTACACTGAAATAAGTAACCAGTGGAGGGTGAAGCTGTAGTATGGATGGAGGTTGACAGTGAAGGTGTAGTATGGGTCGAAATTGAGGTTGGAGGTTGTAAATATTGACATCTTTACATATATCCACATTGAAATATTGACATATTTCCACATTGAACTATTTACATACAGTATTTCCACATTTACATATTGAAATATTGACGTACTAAAACATTGAAATTTACACATTTAGATATTGAAATATTTCCATATTTACACAATGACATATTAAAATAGTGAAACATTTATATATTTGCTCATTTACATATCTACACTTGGAAATATTTACACTTTACACATATAGATATGTAAATTTGTAATATATATTTACGTATAAAAATATTAAATAAGTTAGATATTCACCTATTTACAAAAATACATATTTATCATATTTTATCCGCTGCCAGTCACTGTCTCAAAACAAAACAAATGAAAAGGGGCTGTTAGGCAGGGTGGAGGAATTTAGAGTGAGGTCACTAGTTGTGTTATCACACACACACACACACAGCCAATATTTTAGCCAGCGAAGTGTGATGTTCCAGAGAACGCAGACGGCTCCATCACACCAGACCTGCGCAGTAAAGTCGTCTCCTCGTCTCCGCAACAACTAGCTGTATTTCTGTCGCGCAGGATGGCAAAAGGGTCAGATATTTTAACTTTGCATGGTAAATAGCATGCAGTGTTGCGGGTGTTCTCTGCCCATGCTGCGGTCCAGCAACATGACGTCCGGTTTGTCGTGTTCCATGTGAATGCAGCAGTCACACCTATAACACATCATCAAAACATCACACCCTGTCCCGGCACGCCGGCTGTCTAGGGTGGAGGTATAGGATGGATGGAGTGTATGGTGGAGGTGTAAAATGGAGGTGCAGGGTGGAGGTATAGGGTGGAGAAACATTGAGACACACAGGTTCTCTGCTGAATGTATTCAGGTGTTTGATCACATTGACACTGATCAAGACAAGGCGGGAGATCCAACAAAACTCTTTTCAGAAGGTGTCCAGGCATGACGATGTCAACAAGGCCCACATAATATTTCTGCTTTATTGTTAAATGATGTGTAGATGAAGTGACACCTGCTTGGCCTTGCCCAGAGGACTCCACCCGCACCAGGAGGTCATCACACCAGGAGAACAATGATTTCAGACCGGTCGCTTTGACCTCTGTTGGGATCAAATGCATGAGAAGCTCATGGTGAGCAGGTTAGGGTCAGATGTACCCACAGTGAGACCCTTACAACACCAGAAAGGTACCGATGATGCAACAGTAGCGTGCAAACCTGGAGAACCCTAGGGCTGAACTCAGCATTTAACTGAAAACCCTCCAGCAGATGAATGCCAACCCTTCACCATGAAGTGGTACCACTCATTACTGACCAACCGCACCCAACGGGTCAGAGGGACCAGGACCCTGTCTGAGCCCCCCTAACCCTGAACCGGTAGCTCTGCTAACAATGACATGGTGAAGCTCTCAGATGATCAGCCATCCTAGGTCTCATATTGAACCACTCTTATATTCAACGGTGGCAATGGTGTTTGATCCCAAATCCATTTGTGACCACTCCATGACCCGATCATAGGACAGGTGAGCTCTTACAGACACCTGGGAATTCCCTGAGATGACCACTTGACATGGAGTGTCCAGGTGGAAAATGTTTGCTCCAGGAGTCAACAGAGACAGGCTCAGGATCTTTGACTTAAACCAGAGAGAGCTGCTTCTGTGCTACCATGCAGGAGGACAGAAGCCTCTGAGGCTCTTTATCAGACACTCTGAAGATTATCTCCTAAGGGTGCCCTGGTGTAGAACCAAATCCTTCAGGGTGCCCCAGTGTAGGAACAGCTTCTTCAGTGTGCCAAGGTGTAGAACCAGGTCTTTCAGGGTGTGCCGTTGTCGGACCAGCTCCTTCAGGGTGCCCCGGCTCAGTTGCTATAAGCGCTCTGTTGTCCCCCATCCATGGAATGCCCTGAACACCTCCTCAGACAGAATTTCCCTTATGAATGTTTCATGTTATGATATATATGTGGCTGAAACGCACACACGCACACACACACGGACACACAAGCACTGAAACACACACACACACACACACACACACACACACACACACACACACACACACACACACAAATACACAAAAAGACACACTGAAACACACACACACGGAAACACACACACACACACACTACACACTGAAACAAACACAAACACTAAAACACACACACATACACTGAAACACACACTAAAACACACACACACTGAAACACACACACGGAAACACACACACACACACACACTACACACTGAAACAAACACAAACACTAAAACACACACACATACACTGAAACACACACACTGAAACACACACACTCAAAGATACACACACAGACACACACTGAAACACATATATATACATATACACACACACACACACACACACTGAAAAAAAACCACACTGAAACAAACACACACCCATACACACACTGAAACACACACACACTGAAACACACACATTCACGCACACACTGAAACACGTACACATACACACACTGAAACACACACACTGAAAAATACAGCGGACCAGCGGACCGCTTTCCGCTGGTCCGCTGTGCACCTGGATCCTGGACTTCCTCACAGGCCGCCCCCAGGTGGTCAAGGTGGGGAAGTACATGTCAAGCTCCCTCACCCTGAATACAGGATCCCCCCAGGGCTGCGTCCTCAGCCCCCTACTGTACTCCCTGTACACACATGACTGTGTGGCCAGGTCCAGCTCCAACACCATCATCAAGTTTGCTGACGACACCGTGGTCGTGGGCCTGATCACCGACTGCGATGAGAAGGCCTACCGCGAGGAGGTGGCTGACCTGTCACTCTGGTGCCAGGACAACAGCCTCCACCTGAACGTCAGCAAAACCAAGGAGCTGATTGTGGACTTTAGGCGTGGATCACAATCGAGGACGCACGCGCCCTTGGTGATTAATGGGACTTCTGTCGATAGGGTGAGCAGCTTCAGATATCTGGGAGTCCACATCACAGAGGACTTAACATGGACTGTTCACACAGACACTCTGGTGAGAAAGGCGAGGCAGCGTCTCTACCACCTCAGGCAGCTGAGGAAATTCCGGGTCTCGGTGAGGATCCTCAAGTCCTTCTACTCTGGAGCAGTGGAGAGCATCCTGACAGGCAACATCACTGCCTGGTTTGGGAACTGTACTGCCCAGGACAGGCGGGCCCTGCAGAGGGTGGTGCGTTCAGCTGAACGTACCACTGGAACTACCCTCCCCCCCTTGCAGGAGTTATACACCAGGAGGTGTAGTAGCAGAGCCCGTAGGATCATGAAGGATCCTCATCACCCCAACAACGGACTGTTTCAGCTGCTGCGTCAGGCAAGCGCCTCCGCAGTCACGCAGCGAGAACAGAGAGACTGAGACGGAGTTTCTTCCCTCAAGCCATTAGAACTGTCAATGCTGACCTCACCAGGGGTCCTAACTGAGCCATGCACTAGGCTCCACTACCTACTGTACTGTATGTAGCATACTGTACCGCATACTGTGTCACTGTTCAGGGTTGTTCGTGATGCCGTATTGCTGCGCGGTACTGTTGTATACTGTGCTGTATTATCCCAAACACTACCTCACACTATTCACATTCACATGCCACTTTAATTCACATGCCACTTTAAATGCACATATCTGTATATACATAGGCATATTCCTTCAACCTATTCCATTTTATTTCAATTTATTTTTTATTGTATTTTATTCTATATATTTTTTATCTTATTCTATAAGTATTCCACTTACTGTATTACATTTTAGGAGTCAGTTAGACGGTCTATTAGAAAGGAATTTTCTACTTTTTATTTTATTTTATTTTTGTACTTTTTCCTAGGACATATTGTGTGCTATCACCGGGTGCGTTGCATTACATTTCACTGCATATATGTATGGAAGTATGTATATGTATGTGACAAATAAAAAATCTTGAATCTTGAATCTTGAATCTTGAAATTCGCACTTACCGTGTGAGCAGGCGTTGTAGGGGGGCGTGTCCTCGCAGGGTGGCCACCTCAGAGGGGGTGTGGCCTAACGTGTTGGTCAATCGCAGCGCATCACTCGCCCCGCGCTGTTTAAGCAGGAAGTGAGCGACGCGCAGGAAACCACAGCGAGCTGCGAAGTGGAGGAGGGTCTCCTGAGGGGGCGGGGCTGGAGGAGGGGGCGGGAGATTTAAAAATATTCATTTGATAAAGTCAATCAATATTAGAAATGTCAGACCAATGTAAAACACACCCACGGGGATGGTAGCTGAGGCGGTAGAGCTGGTGGTCTAGTGATGTAAAGGTTGCTGGTTGGATCCCAGGCTCCTCCTGCTAGCATGCTGTAGTGTCCTTGAGCAAGACACTTAACCCCTCATTGCTCCTGATGACTGCGTCCGTCGGTGATTGAACAATTGTAAGTCGCTTTGGATAAAAGCGTCTGCTTAATGTAATGTAAAACCAATCTGTGCAAGGTACTAAGTAGGCTTTGACAATATGTCGTGTGACAAATAAAGATTATTTTATATATATATATATATACTGTATATATAAAGGCTTGGACACACCTCATACAAGGGTTGTTCTTTATTTTTACTACAGGTACTCCTCACTTACAGACTGAGTTCCGTTCCTACAACCAGGTCGTTAAGTGAGGACCCGTGTAATTTCAAGGTAAGGTGACCTGGTATATACACACATCAGTTAGTGTGTTTATAACAATATACACACATCAGTTAGTGTGTTTATCACAGTATACACAAATCAGTTAGTGTATTTATAACAAAATACATACGTCAGTTAGTGTGCTTGTATCTATATACACACGTCAGTTAGTGTGTTTATAACAATATACACATGTCAGTTAGTGTGCTCATATCTATATACACACATCAGTTAGTGTGTTTATAACAAAATACATACGTCAGTTAGTGTGCTCATATCTATATACACACATCAGTTAGTGTGTTTATAACAATATACACGTCAGTTAGTGTGCTTGTATCTATATACACACGTCAGTTAGTGTGTTTATAACAAAATACATACGTCAGTTAGTGTGCTTGTATCTATATACACACGTCAGTGTGTTTATACCTATATGCACACGTCAGTTAGTGTGTTTATACCAATACACACACGTCAGTTAGTGTGTTTATTATTATTATTATTGGGGTTTTTTTAACCTGTGCTCTCAGCATGCTGGGCATACAACACAGAGTATTTGTATGCCATTGCATCTAGGACAGAGTAAGTCTGCAAGTGGAGTTCAAGTTCTCAACCTACAATGCAACTCTTTATTAATTCTTCAATTATCAATAGCTGGGGATGGTAGCTCAGGAGGTAGAGCTGGTGGTCTAGTGCTCCAAGGTTGCTGGTTCAATCCCAGGCTCCTCCTGCTAGCATGCTGTAGTGTCCTTGAGCAAGACACTTAACCCCTCATTGCTCCTGATGGCTGCGTCCTTCGGTCTTTGAACAATTGTAAGTCGCTTTGGATAAAAGCTTCTGATCAATGACTAAATGTAAATAGCTGCTGCAATAACTCTGTCTGTGGATGACCTGTAGAATGACAAGAGCACAGTCTTTGTTTATAGAGAACCACCACCAACCCTCCTCTTTGGAGAACTATTTTGGGTCTATAAACAACTGATCACTACTCCAAGAGAGGGAGAATCACCACGGTGAGACAAATAAACATAGAAACAAACAACATTTGCACAAAAACATAAACATTGGACGACAACATGTATTTAAAAACAGTGAATTAGGTAATTAAATTAAATGCACATATCTGTATATACATAGGCATATTCCTTCTATCTATTCCATTTTATTTCAATTCATTTTTATTGTATTTTATTCTATATATTTTTATCTTATTCTGTAAGTATTCCACTTACTGTATTACGTTTTAGGAGTCAGTTAGTCGGAATATTAGAAAGGAATTTTCTACTTTTTATTTTATTTTCTATTTTTTCCTAGGACATATTGTGTGCTATCACCGGGGCGTTGCATTGCATTTCACTGCATATATGTATGGAAGTATGTATATGTATGTGACAAATAAAAAATCTTGAATCTTGAATCTTGAGGTCCAGGAAAACTGGAACTACAATTGGTCACGTGGCCTCTTCCTGTCATAACATTGACAGTAAATGAGGGAGGAAAGGAGAGGAATGCAACCAGGAGGGTGCTGGGGTGTGTTCAAAGCGGGTGTGGTTATGTGTGTGTGTGTGTGTGTGTGTAAGATGTCCAGAGGTGAGTGTACATGACTGAAGCCCCCCAAACTCCACAGCCTTGTAGATACCCTACGGCTGAAAGAAAGCCCCCAGTACCTTGCCCTGCGGCCACAGAAGACCCCCGGGCCCCCAGAGAAGCCTGAGGGCTGTGGAGCAACCCCCACGCCCAGCCCTGAGGAGCATTACCCAGTCCCAGGGAGCACAAGGAGACCCCAGGGGCGCACACATACAACCAACCCCCAGGTGCAGGCACAAGACGCAGCCACAGGCACAGAACCTGGGCCGCGGGCGCAAGACACAGTCCGCAAGCCCGGATCCCGGCCCCACGACAACAGACTGACACCGAGTCTCCCGCGGACGAGTCGGCACGACCACCATGCCTACCCACACCCCGCGCAAGGGGGAGGCCCGCCACACCGCAGCTGACCAGACGCCCTACCCGGCGTGAGTGCCAAGTGCCCATACACGTAGCAGCATGTGCTCAGACGGGGCACCTCTATGTTACGAATAGTAAAGTGGAGCGCGGACATCCTTGTCTTGTGCAGCATTGTAGAGTGGAACACTGTCAAGTGTAACCATTGGTGATGACAGAAGCAGACGGAGAGTTGTAGAGGATTCTGATCCATTGAATGAGTGACTCTCCAAAGCAAAATTTGTTGAGGATTAAAAAGAGATATGTCTAATTAACTCTGTCAAATGCTTTTTCGGTATCCAAAGAGGTAATAATAGTATTAAAGTTGTCCCTTTGAGATATGCTGATCAGACTGAATAAACAACGCATATTGCTGGATGAGTGTCTGCCTTTGACAAAGCCTGTTTGGTCTGGGTGAATTATAAATGGAATTACTTTTTCAATTCTGTTGGTTAATGTTTTACTTATAAACTTAAAGTCACAATTAAAAGCACTTATGGGTCTATAACTGGAGGTGAGGGTTGGGTCCTTATTAGGTTTGCCCAAAACCAAAATGACAGCAGTATTCATGTGTGGAGGCATGGCGGAGGTTGACTTGACCTCTGTAACCATTGTGATGAATAATGGGGTTATAAGTGGCCAGAAGTGTTTATAAAACTCCACTGGGTAGCCATCCGATCCAGGTGATTTATTGTTGGGCATAGAGAAGAGAGCTTTCATGAGTTCTTCTAGAGTAAGTGGTTGATCTAAGGTGGTAGCCTGCTCCATCTAAAGTTTAGGAAAGTCAAAATCATAGAGGAATGAGTGAATGTTTGTTATATTAGATTCATTATCCCAGTGATTATTATAAATGTCACGATCAGAGCTAGGAGAGACCCAAACGCACGACACAGGGAGACGGAAGGCAGGCAAAGGATGTTTATTAGCCTGGACGGTGGAGCTGGCCAGGGGGACCCGGTCAGGTTGGGATGGAGCAGGGCTGGGCAGGGACGATGACGACCAGGAGAAGGGGTCCAGGATCCGGGTGGAGAGACAGGGAACCAGGCTGGATGGAGAAGGACGGGCAGCCTTGGTCGACGAGCGGAGACAGGCAGGTAAACCGGGCTGGCTGGATTTGGAGAGACAGACTGGGTCGACTAGAGGAGACAAGCAGGTAAGGGGAAGACGAGACACGAGACATAAACTAGGAACTAGAAACGAGCACTAGGAGCTAGGAACTTGGAACTTGGAACTTGGAAGGGAGCCAGTAGCTGTACAACTAGGGTAAGCTAGTTGGAGGGTGGAGGGACGGGGAACCAGGCTGGATGGAGAAGGACGGGCAGCCTTGATCAACGAGCGGAGACAGGCAGGTAAACCGGGCTGGCTTGATTTGGAGAGACAGACTGGGTCGACAAGAGGAGACAAGCAGATAAGGGGAAGACGAGACAACAACTAGGAACTAGAAACAAGCTCTAGGAGCTCGGAACTTGGAACTTGGAAGGGAGCCAGTAGCTGTACAACTCGGGTAAGCTAGTTGATGGTCTGGCAAGGAATGAGTGGGAAGCTGAGCCTAAATACTGTGAGCGTGATGCAGGTAATTGATCCCAGGTGTGTGCAATTGGGCTCGAGGGAACTGCAGATGGGGCAAGGGCGGCCTCTAGTGGCTCTGGGAGGCCGTGGGCATAACAGTACCCCCCCCTCTACGGACGCCCCTTGGCGGACACCTGGAACCGGAAGGGCGAGTTCGATTGAAATCCCGGATGAGGGAGGCATCCAGGATCTGTCTCCGGGGGACCCAGGAGCGTTCCTCCGGACCGTACCCCTCCCAGTCCACGAGGTACTGGAAGCCCCTCCCCCGGCGCCGCACATCCAGCAGGCGCCGCACTGTGTAAGCCGGGTGACCGTCGATGGTGCGGGGGGGTGGTGGGGCCTCGGCGGGGAGGGAGAGAGTGCTGGAAACCACTGGCTTAAGCTGGGATACATGGAAGGTAGGGTGTACACGGAGGGAGGGAGACGGAGGCGTACGGCACAGGGGTTGATGATTGACACAATGGGGAAGGGGCCAACATACCGGGGAGCGAGTTTTAGGGACTCCACCTGAGGGGCAAGTCCTTTGTGGAGAGCCATACCATCTGTCCGGGGACGTGTGTGGGTGTGGGCGCACGGTGCCGGTTCGCCTGCCGCTGGGACCTGGCAGAGGCCTGGAGTAGTGCAGAGCGGGCCCTCCTCCACGTCCTCCGGCAGCGACCAATGTGGGCCTGGACGGAGGGTACGGCGATCTCAAACTCCTGGGCAGGGAACAGCGGGGGTTGGTAGCCCAGAGAGCATTGGAAGGCCGACAGGCCGAGGAGGCGTTCACCAGGGTGTTGTGGGCGTATTCGGCCCATGACAGCTGGTCGCTCCAGGAGGTGGGGCTGGTGGTTGTCAGGCAGCGGAGCATGGCCTCCACCTCCTGGTTCACCCGCTCCGTCTGGCCGTTGTTCTGGGGGTGGAAACCAGAGGAAAGACTGACCTGTGCCCCCAGGGCCAAGCAGAAGGCGCGCCAGACCTGGGAGGTGAACTGGGGTCCTCTGTCCGACACCACGTCTGCCGAGATGTCATGGCGGCGGAACACCTCGGCCACCAGCAGGTCTGCCGTCTCCCTTGCCGATGGTAGTTTGGGCAGGGCGAGGAAGTGGGCCGCCTTAAAAAAGCGGTCCACCACTGTGAGGATGGTAGTGTTGCCCCGGGATGGTGGAAGACCGGTGACGAAGTCCAGGGCGATGTGGGACCAAAGACGAGTCGGAATGGGTAATGGGCGGAGGAGGCCGGAGTGGGGTCGGGTGGAGGTCTTGGACCGGGCGCAGGTGGGACAGGCCGAGACGAAAGACCGGGTGTCAGGGAGCAGGGTCGGCCACCAGAAGCGCTGGCGGACGACGGCCAGAGTGCGGGTGATCCCGGGATGGCAGCTGAGGCAGGAGGCATGGGCCCACTGCAGAACCTGGGAGCGTGCGGAGTCAGGGACGAACAGGCGGTTAGGGGGTCCGGTACCTGGGTCGGGCTGGTGCTCCTGCGCTTGGGTGACGAGGGACTCGATCTCCCAGGTGTGTGTGGCGGCAAGGCACAGGGGTGGAAGGATGGGTTCTGAATCCCCTGTCTTCTCCTCTGGCGCGAACACACAGGACAGGGCGTCAGGTTTGGTGTTCTTGGTTCCTGGGCGGTAGGATAGAGAGAAGTTAAACCGGCCGAAAAACAACGGCCACCTGGCCTGCCGGGAGTAGAGCCGCTTCGCCGTCCGGATATAGGCCAAGTTCTTATGATCGGTCCAGACGACGAAGGGGTGGATTGCTCCCTCAAGCCAGTGGCGCCACTCGTCCAGGGCTAGCTTTACGGCCAGGAGTTCCCGGTTACCCACGTCATAGTTGCGCTCGGGTGGGGTGAGCCTGCGGGACAGAAAGGCACAGGGGTGGAGCTTACTGTCGGTTGGAGAGCGCTGAGAAAGTACTGCTCCTACCCCCGTGTCTGAAGCGTCCACCTCTACCACGAACTGGAGGTTGGCGTCGGGCTGGGCGAAGACTGGGGCCGACGAAAAGTGGCTCCTGAGGTCGAGGAATGCGACCTCGGCCACTGTGGTGGAGGTAAGTGCTGAGAAGGGAGCAGTGATGCGGCTGAAGTTACGAATGAAGTGCCGGTAGAAGTTTGCAAACCCGAGGAACCATTGGAGCTGCTTACTATTGGCTGGGGTTGGCCACTCCAACACGGCAGCCACCTTCTTGGGGTCCATCTCCAGCCTCCCTCGGCCAATGATGAATCCCAGGAAGGAAATGGACGGCACATGGAAGACACACTTCTCGGCCTTATCAAACAGACGGTTCTCTAGGAGGCGCTGCAGCACCAGGCGTACATGTTCTACGTGGTCGGAGAGGGATTTGGAGAAAATCAAGATGTCGTCGAGGTACACAAAGCCAAATGAGTTGAGCATGTCCCGGAGGACATCGTTAATTAGGGCCTGGAAGACCGCTGGGGCATTTGACAGGCCAAAGGCCATTACTAGATACTCGAAGTGTCCGAGCGGGGTGTTGAACGTGGTAAGGATAGTGCCCCCTGCTTGCTGCAGACCGGGGCCAGGTCCAGATATTGCGACGGAACCGAGGACAGGTCTGGGCTCTTGGGGTCCCCTGTCGGCGCGTCCGGTGGCGGGGTTGAGGCCGAGCGGAGGCAGTGGGCATGACAGTGTGTGCTCCAGGAGCTCACGCTGCCCGAGCGCCAGTCCATCTGAGGGTTGTGGGTCTGGAGCCAGGGGTACCCCAGAACCACGGGGTTCAGTGGGTAATCTATGAGGAAGAACCTCAAGGACTCACGGTGGTTGCCGGAGAGTAGCAGCTTGAGGGGGACTGTCTGGTGGGTAATCCGGGTCAGATGTGACCCGTTCAGCCCCTTGACCTCGAGCTGAGCGGGGAGAGGGACGGGTGTCAGCCCTAGCTGGCGTGCTAGTCCCCGGTCGAGAAAACTCGCATCCGCCCCGGAATCTATGAGAGCGGAGGAGGAGAGTGTTATATCCTCCCACGAGGGGGTAACTGGGAGCAGAGGACGGGAGAGAGGGTTGGAGCTGGAGCAACCGTGGCTCGGAGGTGTCCCAGCCGGCCGCAATACAGACAGGCGCCGGTCTGTATGCGGCATGCTCGCTCCTCGGGGGAGATCCGGGAGCGACCAAGTTGCATTGGCTCGGCTTTGGAGAGAGTCGGGGGACTTCTGAGGCACCCAAGAGTAGCGGCCGCTGGAGACCGGGGCGTGGCCGCCCAGGCGGGAGGCGCGGGCTGGAGTCTCACCCCCTCCATCTCGCGCTGGCGGTCCCGTATTCGGTTGTCAAGGCGAATGGTGGTCTCGACTACTTGGTACAGGTCCGGCTCGTCCCGCCGCGCCAACTCGTCCCGCAACTCGTCGTTCAGGGCGCGCTGAAACACGTCCTGCAGGGCTCCATCATTCCAGCCGCTTTCTGCGGCTAGAGTCCGGAACTCGACGACAAGGGAGACGACGCTACGGGAACCCTGGCGGAGGGAGAGGAGTCTTCTGACGGCCTCCTTGCCGCAAACTGGTTGGTCGAGGACTCTCCTCATTTCACGGGTGAACAGATCGTAGGACAGACTCACAGGGCCCCCCTGACTCCAGACCGCGGAACCCCAGGAGAGAGCCGCCCCTCTCAGGCAGGAGATGAGGAACGCGATGCGGGCACTATCGGAGGCGTATGACGACGGCTGTTGTTGAAAAACCACCGCGCACTGCGCGAGGAAGGCACGGCAGGTGCCGAAATCGCCATCGTAAGGCGCTGGAGCCAGAACGTGGGGCTCAGGGGGGACGAGAGAGGCGCTGGGAGCGCTGGTGGGGGAAGGAGGGCGGGTCGGACGAGCAGGGGGGGCCACGGGGGCGGGAGGACCCTGCAGGCTGCAGACGGCCGCCGAGATGGTCCGGAGGTGTTCCGTGATGTCCCGGAGGGCCTGGTCATGTTTCCCATACAACACTCCTTGGTCCCGGAGTGCGTGGCGGAGCCCTTCTGTGTCGGCTGGGTCCATGGTTTCCTGGCCAGACCGTACTGTCACGACCAGAGCTAGGAGAGACCCAAATGCATGACACAAGGAGACGGAAGGCAGGCAAAGGATGTTTATTAGCCTGGACGGTGGAGCTGGCCAGGGGGACTCGGTCAGGTTGGGATGGAGCAGGGCTGGACAGGGACGATGACGACCAGGAGAAGGGGTCCAGGATCCGGGTGGAGAGACAGGGAACCAGGCTGGATGGAGAAGGACGGGCAGCCTTGGTCGACGAGCGGAGACAGGCAGGTAAACCGGGCTGGCTGGATTTGGAGAGACGGACTGGGTCGACGAGAGGAGACAAGCAGGTAAGGGGAAGACAAGACAACGAGACATAAACTAGGAACTAGAAACGAGCACTAGGAGCTAGGAACTTGGAACTTGGAAGGGAGCCAGTAGCTGTACAACTAGGGTAAGCTAGTTGACAGTCTGGCAAGGAATGACTGGGAAACTGAACTCAATGGATGAGTGGGCTTGTTGGCAGTGCAACTCCTTTAGTCGCTGTTCGAGTTTATTTTGGCATTCTTGTCCTTTCTTTTTCTTGTGAGTGGAGAATGAAATAATACCGCCTCTTAGAACTGCCTTAGCTGTTTCCTAGAGTTCGGATGGTGATAATTCTGGGGAGTCATTCAGTTCAATGAAGGAAGTCCATTCTTTGGAAAATAAATGGTTAAATTCTTTCTGTCAAAAGTGAGGTGTAAACCACCACCTGCTGGGAGGGTTCCGGTTTGTTTCATTTATCAGGTTGAAATTAATCGGCCTGTGATCGGAAATTACAATAGGGTGGATTTCAGGGTTAGTGATTTTGGACAGTGCGGAGTTGCTTGTCAAGAAAGGTCGATTCTAGAGAAACTTTAGTTAGTAAACACACGTCAGTTAGTGTGTTTATAACTATATACACACGTAGGTTCGTGTATTCATAGACAGACTTCGTCGTCATCTTTTTCTTTTGGTTGTGTTTTTTAAAACGTAATACTTTAAAAAGCTTAATTTCTTCATTCCTACTTTACTGTTTGTTATCCAACTACAAACACTGACCTGTCGGCTTCTAAGGTCAGTGACCTGACTGCTGACTGCGGGCCGCACCCTGCATATTTATAGAGAATTGGATGATGACGTCACAAAGCATCTTACTCTAAAACTCAGCTCGTTCCATGACCTCATTGAAGGTTTTTGAACCTTGGTGTCGGTGAACATGGTGAACATATGAAGAACATGGTGAACACGGTGAACACGATGAACACGATGAACATGGTGAACACGACATTTCTGCTTCTTTGGGTCAAATCTGTTCAGTTTTTCACTCTCTGCTCCGTATGTGGCTCGATTTGGATGAAACTTGAACTACAAGATGTCCCAGTTCTAACGACACTTCAACCTTGTCCTTAGCTGTAATTGTCAGTACTGTGTCAGTACTGTGGTTATATGTCAGTATTGTGGTATTATGTCAGTAATGTGTCAGTACTGTGGTACAATGTCAGTATCGTAGTACTGTGGTACTATGTCAGTACTGTAGTACTGTGTCAGTACTGTGGTATTATTTCAGTACTGTGTCAGTCCTGTGGTAATATGTCAGTACTGTGTCAGTACTGTGGTACTATGTCAATATTGTGGTACTGTGTTAGTACTGTGGTACTGTGTCAGTACTGTGGTACTGTGTCAGTACTGTGGTACTATGTCAGTATTGTGGTATTGTGTTAGTACTGTGGTACTATGTCAGTACTGTGTCAGTACTGTGGCACTATGTCAGTACTGTGGTCCTGTGTCAGTACTGTGGTATTATTTCAGTACTGTGTCAGTACTGTGGTACTATGTCAGTACTGTGGTACTGTGTCAGTACTTTGGTATTATGTCAGTCCTGTGTCAGTACTGTGGTACTATGTCAGTACTGTGTCAGTACTGTGGTACTGTGTCAGTACTGTGTCTTACCAGTGCAGGGCTTCCCCAGCAGGCTCCACCCTGGTGGCAGATCCAGGTGCTGCAGGGCCAAGCAGAGCTCCTGGTCCAGGTGCTCACAGTCCTGCAGGGGGATGTGGAGCTGGTCCAGGAGCAGCGCCCCCTGCAGGCCATCCCGGCGCCCTGCGGCACTCACCTGCAGCCAATCACAAACTTTGTCACCTTTAGTAAATGGTATGTGTAGTACACTAAGTATACTAATTACATCAAGTATTCTAAGTACACTGTGTAATCTTACTGTACAGAGATCTCTCTTCACATAATTTCAATTTCCTAAAGATTTGACCTTTGAGTGTCACTCTGGTTCAAAGGTCAAAGTTTAAACCAATGAACTGCAGCCAGGACCAGGACTGAACTGCATTAAACTGGACTGGATTGCATCAGGCTGGAATACACTGGTCCTCACCAGGAACTGGGCCATGTCATAGGCTAAATCCTGGACAAAGCAGAAACGATGCTTGGCCAGTGGAGCTGCATGAAGTTGACCGACTCTGGGACCCTGCCGGGCCCCTGAACCTTCTGGGGCCCCTCGACCTTCTGGGGCTCCTGGACCCTCTGGGGCCCCGTGGACCCTGAGAGACCAGAGAGTGACCTGCACCATCTCACAGCAGTCATGAGCTGGAGGAGAAAGCAGATCAATCTATATTTATTCTATTATATTAATTATATGATATCAATTATAATATATTATTTTAATTGTATTATAATATATTATTTTAATTGTATTTTATTATATATATATAAATTATAATAGATTAATTATAATATATTATATCAATGATATTACATAATTCAAATTTTATTATATTATCTTAATAATATTATTCAAATTATATTATATTGTATTAATTATATTATATTAATTATATACATTTTATTATATTATTCTATTTGTAATATATTATATCATATTCATTATATTATATAATTTTTCCACAGAGATTATTCTATTCTTCCGTATGTGTGTGTATGTGACAAATAATCTCTTGAACTTGAACTTGAACTTGAACTTGAACTTGTTCTGAAAATTCAGTGCAACCAGTGGTCAGGTGAGGTGCATTGTGGGTGTCGTGTGAGGTGCATTGTGGGTGTCAGCTGAGGTGCATTGGTGGTGTGAGGTGAAGTGCATTGTGGGTCTGACCGGGACTCAGCGCCTGCAGGGTGTCATGGCTGACCCTCCTGGTACTGGTCAGGTGGCGGCGGCTGCTTCCTGTAAACAGCAGGAAGTAGTTGAAACCTTCATCACACTCCTCCTCCTCACTGAGCTGGACAGTGAGGAGACACTGACCCTGAGGGATGGGGGAGGAAGGAGGGGAGGGAAGAAAGAAGGATGGAAGGAAGGAGGAATGGTAGGATGGAAGGAAGGAAGGAAAGAGGATATGATGGAAGGAAGGCAGAGGGAAGAAAGGAAGGAAGGAGGGTAGGATGGAAAGAAAACATATTGAGAAGTGGTGTACTCATCTCTGTGAACTAGTAATAGTCCTTGATGTGTACTCATAGTAGTACTTGATATGAACTTGTAGTACTGTGGGTACTTACATACAGAGGAGCTTGTTGTGGAAGTATTTTCATGTCACTGGAGGTAAACAAACACACACATCATAGTCCATCAGAACCTCATCTACACAAACCAGATCTACACAAACCAGAGCTAGTCCACCACAACCTGATCTACACAAACCAGAGATAGTCCATCATAACCTGATCTACACAAACCAGAGCTAGTCTATTATAACATGGTCTACACAAACCAGAGCTGGTCTATCATAACCTGAAAATCACAAACCAGAGCCAGTCCATCATAACCTGATCTAGACAAACCAGAGCTAGTCCATCAAAACCTGTTCTACACAAACCAGAGATAGTCCATCATAACCTGATCTACGCAAACCAGGAACTCCAAGTCAGAGTCCAACTGGATCTTTCATCTTGTGGAAACTGGTTTAGACCTTTGTTCTGTTCTACAGAGAACCAGAACCTGCCACCACCTCCTGGAGGACACCTCTTCTAGGACAACTCCCCATATAGGACACCTCCTCTTCTAGGTCACCACCTTCTCTCGGACATCTCCTCCTCTAGGACAACTTCTCCTCAAGGACACCTCCTCTAGGTCATCACCTCCTCTAGGACAACTCCTCTAGGACACCACCTCCTCTAGGACACCTCGTCCTCTCGTTCACATTCTCCTCTAGGTCAACTCCTCCTCTAGGACACCTCCTCCTCTCGGTCACCACCTCCTCTAGGACACCTCCTCCTCCAGGTCACCTTCTCCTCTTGGACACCTCCTCTAGGACACCTCCAGCTCTAGGTCACCTCCTCATCTTAACACCTCCTACTCTAGTACAACTCCTCTAGGTACAACGCCTCAAAGTCACCTCCTCCTCTAGGACACCTCCTCCCCTCGGTCACCACCTCCTCTAGGACACCTCCTCCTGTAGGACACCTCCTACTCTCAGACACCTCCTCTAGGACACCTCCAGCTTTAGGTCACCTCTTCCTCTAGGTCACCACCTCATCCCCTCTAGGACACCTCCTACTCTCGTACAACTCCTCTATGTCACCTCCACCTCTAGGTCACCTCCTCATCTTAACACCTCCTACTCTAGTACAACTCCTCTAGGTACAACGCTTCAAAGTCACCTCCTCCTCTAAGACAACTTCTCTAGGTCACCACCTCCTCTAGGACACCTCCTCCTCTCAGACACCTCCTCCTCTAAGACACCTTCTCCTCTGAGACACCTCCCTGTCTAGCTCACCTGCTCCTCTAGGTCACCTGCTCCTCTAGGTCACCTCCTCCTCTAGGTCACTTCCTCCTCTAGGTCACTTCCTCTAGGTAACGATCTCCTGTAGGACACCTCCTTCTCTCGATCACCACCTCCTTGAGGACACCTCCTCCTCTAGGTCACCACCTCCTCTAGGTCACCACCTCCTCTGGGACACCTCCTCCTCAAGGTCACTTCCTCCTCAAGGTCACCACCTCTTCACTTCCCACTAACAGCACTTTCTCAGACGTGGAGCGTCTCGGCACAACAACATAGACCCATACTGCTGTCATTAGCTACGTCCCCTCAACCTGGATAGACCTACTACTATACTGCGAGAGAGAGAGACGGACGGACAGACAGACAGACAGACAGACAGACAGACAGACAGACAGACAGACAGACAGACAGACAGACAGACAGATAGACAGACAGATAGATAGATAGAGGGGAAGAGGGAGAGAGAGAAAGGGGGGGTAGGGTGTGAGAGAGGGAGTTAAGAGGTTTAAGAGGAACAGAAGTCGCACAGCAGACCTGAGAAGATTAATACCAAGGTAGACTTCTACTTCATCGTGTACTGGCTTTGTCAGAAGAACACATATTGTACTTGAAATATTAAAACACAACATTAACGTCTGTAGTTTGGACTGAACTGCAGTCTGACTGCTGCTTTATCAACACTGTGTAATAACTGCAACTGTCATTCCGGGACTTACCACCCTTTTCTGGACGCGTCAGAGCCTCCACGGTCCATCAGGTTCCATGAGGTTCCATCAGGTTCCATCAGGTTTCAACAGGTTCCATCAGGTTCCATCAGGTTTCAACAGGTTCCATCAGGTTACCTCTAAAGCTGAATGTCTGCTCGCTCACCCTGCAGCTTATTACAGCAGCTAAACACACACACACACACACACAGATCAGAGCTGTGATGTCACTGCAGGGGCGGGGCCTGGGGCCTCTAGGTGGATAAACATCGGGCAACATGGAAGAATTGATCATAATAATAATAATAATTCCTTGTGTGGTTATTTATGTATTATGATTATATTAAAATGTTTATATCATTCATTATATCATCATCATCAAATGGGATAAGGATTATATGGTTAATCAAACATTAAAATGATCATAACAAATGACTTATATTTTGATAAACAAGAGGAAGTGGACACTCACTCCAGGCTATCAACAGACGTTAATAAAAATGGGGCATCACCTCAAACTTAGAAGGAAAAGAAAAGAAACCTAATGAAAATGGATCAGTCTCATAAGGATTTGTTAATTTCCCAATACTTTTACCTCTGTGCTATTTTTTAAGAACACAAGCAGACAAACCGCTTTCTGATGAATGGGATTTATATTATCATGCAAAAAAAATTGAATCAAGAAAATAATAGTCAGATGTATAATATGAAAATAAGCAAATGAATACAGGATTTTAAATTAGATGACAAAACTAAACTCAGGGACAAGAGTGAGGTAGACAGCTACGTGGCTCTTTCATCAAAACAATAACAGCAAGAAGCCTTAAGGGCATTTAACTTCTCTAAAAGTGAAATTAATTTAATTCAACTTAAACTCATATCATGAAACAGATTGGAAACTTTTGCCTTACTTGTTGCAGAGTCTGAGTAGAAAGTTTTAAATGACTTCCCCAAAATTTGAGGACAGTGTTGTGCCTGTCGCGCCTACCCACTACCCGCTGGTTTGGGATTTCAGGCTGTGCCGAGTCAGAGTCCAGCTGTGGGTTGCTTCCCAGACCAACCGGGATGGTTCACTGATGAGGTTCTGACCGCGGCCTGCAACGAGGTGCAGCGACTTCAAACTTCAATGTTACAAAAACCATAAGGTTTAGAAGAAGAAGAACAATCTTTATTTGTCACACACACACACTTTGGATGGTGGCCGGTGAAATGAGGCCTCTGCTTTTAACCCATCCTGGCTTGTCCTTCCTCCGGGGGCACAGCATACGCGGACGCGCCCGGGGACCAGGTGATGAGTGTCCATCGCTGGTCAGACGATGATGTGGATCCTGATATATAGAGTGATAGTGTAAAGAAGTGATAGTGATAGAGGTAGAGTGATAGAATGATAGGGTGGTAGTGACAGAGTTATAGAGTGACAAGGTTATAGAGTGATAGAGTGATAGTGATAAAGTGATAGTGATAGAATGATAGGGTCAGAGTGATAGTGATTGTGATAGTCATAGTGATTGTGATATAGTGATAGAGGGATAGTGATAGACGGATAGAGTGATAGGGTCATAGTGATAGTGATCGTGAAAGAGTGATAGAGTGATGTAGTGATAGAGTGAAAGTGATAGAGTGTTGGTGATATAGTGATAGTTATAGAGCAGGGGTCGGGAACCTTTTTGGCTGGGAGAGCCATAAAAGCCAAATATTTCAAAATGTTTTTCCTTGTGAGCCATATAATAATTAATAAAATTGAATGCAACTTAATACATTTTTTAAGTAAGGAATATATTTTTAACATATAACACATCTTTGAGTACTTAAAAAAGCGCTATATATAATAAATGTCTCTTTATTCTTAATAATATTGTTGTTATACTGTAGCTAACCAATAATAATTGAAATACTTTTTCGCATGGATGTGACTTCTGGTGCTGCATGCGTATGTAGAGCCAAACATGGTCAATACGGCAATACTCACACGCTGCCTTGTGTGATATGTGACAGGAAGCTCATTCCAAGTTTTAAGAATCAGCTGGTCTACAGGTTTAAGTTCAAGAGATTATTTGTCACATACATTTTTCCATTTCTGTCCACTTGTGTTGAGCTGATTGGCCCGACTGGAGGCTGTAACGTGCTATGCTGAGTGGACCCAGGTGCAGAGAACGAGGCAGAGGCAGCGATGCGGTGGCAAAAATAAAGGTTTTACTTGTAACAAGCACAAAAAACGGACAAAAGACAAGTAAGAATTTCATGGGCTTGGAAACGAGAGCGTTGCCAGGAGTCTAGACAAACTCAAGACTCAGCAAGGAAGGACAGAAAAGACAGGGTATAAATAGGAAAGACAAAATGAGACACAGGTGAAACACATAATGAGGCTGGGTAATCAGAAACAGAAACAGGTGAAACAAAGCAACATTGATGAGGCAGTACTGGCGGCATCTAGTGGCCAATGCCGGAAGGACCCGGGCGAGCCCTGACAGGACCCCCTCGTCCAGGAACGGCTCCCCAGGAGGTGCTGGGGTGGCGACGGTGGAAATCCTGGACCAAGGAGGGGGCGACAGCAGGGCAGCCATCTTGCAGAAGAGAGATGGACTAGAGAGGGGAACTAGAGCGGGGGACTAGAGCGGGGGACTAGAGCGGGCGACTAGAGCGGTAGGTCAGTAGGACCCCAGTCGCCTTGAGCTCGGGAGAGAAGGTTGGCCTCGTCACGGTTCTCCCTACCCTGGATGAGAGTTGGCCTTTCCTGAGAGTCCAGGGCAGGAAGAACGGAAATGACCCGGGATCCCACACTACAAGCAGCAGCGCTCCCTCATCCGCCTGTCACGTTCAGACAGAGAGAGCTGTGTGCTGCCTACTTGCCTAGGCTCCTCCATCGATGCTGGAGACGGGCTCGGGACAGCTCGGAGATGCTCGGGAGACGTCGTCCCCAGGACTGCTCTGCGCGCTGGTAGTGATGAAGCGGAACAACGGCGTTCCCCTTGTCTCTCCCAGAGGCGGTTGTCCACCCGAATAGCTGTTTCGAGGAGCGTGTCCAGGTCATCCTGCGCCTCCCAGGATGCCAGCTCGTCTTTGACACCCTCAATGAGACCATCCTGGAAGGACGCAATGAGTGCCTCGCTGTTCCATCCAGACGCCACTGCGAGGGTCTGGAATGTGATGCCGTAATCCGCTAAGCTCTGTACCCCCTGGCGGAGCCGGAGTAGCCGTGTGGACGCCTCCCTCCCACTGACTGGGTGGTCAAACACTCGGCGCATCTCTTCGGCAAAAGCTTGGTAGCTGGAGCAGGCCGGGGTTTGTTGGTTCCAGATGGCTGTGGCCCAAGAGAGTGCTTTGCCTGTGAGTAGTGTGACAATGTATGCTACCCGTGAGTGCTGGGTGGGGAACTGTGATGGCTGGAGCTCGAAAGGCAGGGAGCATTGCGTCAAAAAGCCACGACAACCTCTTGGGTTACCGTCGTACCTCTCTGGTGCCGGCAGTCGTGGTTCGCGGTGATGCGCAGCGCTAGCGCAGGAGCCATAGGTGGAGCCTGTGCCTGGCTCTGCTGGACGGTCTGGGCGAGGGACTGCAGTTCGTCCAGGATCTGTTGGAGAGCCTGCTCGTGACGGCCAATCTCTGTCCCCTGGTTCGCCAGGGCCACCCACATGCGTTGCATCTATGGAAGCTGACTCTCTGCTGGGTCCATGTTGTGGCTGAGTCTTGTTGTAACGTGGCATGCTGAGTGGACCCAGGTGCAGAGAACGAGGCAGCGATGCAGTGGCAAAAATAAATGTTTTACTTGTAACAAGCACAAAAAACGGACAAATGACAAGTGGGAATTTTGTGGGCTTGGAAACGAGAGCGTTGCCAGGAGTCTAGACAAACTCAAGACTCAGCAAGGAAGGACACAAAAGACAGGGTATAAATAGGAAAGACAAAACGAGACACAGGTGAAACATATGACATAATGAGGCTGGGTAATCAGAAACAGAAACAGGTGAAAAAAAGCAACATTGATGAGGCAGTAATGGCGGCATCTAGTGGCCGATGCCGGAAGGACCCGAGCGAACCCTGACAGAGGCAGGGAGTTTTCTTAATATTTTTCCGTCTTACAGAGGGGATCAGCACACGGGCTGGTAAGCAACCCAGCAGTGGAACGCCATTCCTCCTGCGCCCAAGAGGATCATTATTATCCACAATTATTATAATAATCCTCAGTGATATATAAAATTGTGGCCTGCGTGCCGCATATTGAAATGAACAATAAAACTCTCACCATGTCAGCGCACCACGTCCAGAAAGACTCCGTCTCCCTCCCTAAACCATTGTGGCAGAGACTCCCACAAGTGGCGCCTGAGCAGAGAGCCGGGAGGCGCAGGGTGCCGAGTAAAAGGCAGGCGCCCGGGAGTCTTTCCGTGGTCCACAGCCGGTGCTTGACTACACCCCTTTGTCCGCCACATTTATATTTTAAATTTTATTTTCAATATTGTAATTTCTCTTACCTACTTTACTTAAAAATGACAATGGATAATTATTTATTACTTGTTAATTGTGATGAAAAATTTAAGCTCAAAATTGTCTGCGAGAAATATACGAAAGAATCATTATTTGCTCGTGAGCCATAGGTTCCCGACCCCTGCTCTATAGCTAACACTCTATCACCATCACATTATCAGTATTACTATATCACTATCACGCTATCATTATCACACTATCACTTACACTATCACTTACACGCTATCACTCCATCTATCCCCCACTACCTAAAGTGATAGTGATATAGTGATAGAGATAGCGTGATAGAGTGATAGTGATAGAGTGATAGAGTGATAGTGATAGTGTGATAGTGATAGACTGATGGATTGATATTGACAGTGATAGAGTGATAGTGATATAGGGGTAGTGATAGAGTGATAGTGATAGAGTGATAGTGATAGGCTGATAGTGGTATAGTGATAGAGTGATAGTGATGGAGTGATAGTGATGGAGTGATGGAGTGATAGACTGATACAGTGATAGAGTAATAGACTGATAGAGTGAAAGAGTGATAGAGTGAAAGTGATAGAGTGAGAGTGATAGTGATAGAGTGAGAGTGATAGTGATAGAGTGAGAGTGATGGTCATAGAGTGATAGTGATAGATTGATAGTGATAAAGTGATAGTGATAGTGATAGAGTGAGAGTTAGAGTGATAGTGATGGAGTGATATAGTGATAGTGATAGAGTGAAATTGATAGTCATAGAGTGATAGTGATGGAGTGATGTTGATGGAGTGATAGTGATAGAGTGATATTGATGGAGTGATTGTGATAGAGTGAGAGTGAGAGTGAGAGTGATAGTGATTGAGTGATGGCGTGATAGAGTGATAGTGATAGTGATAGAGTGAAAGTGATAGAGTGATAGTGATAGAATGATTGTGATGAAGTGATAGTGATAGAGTGATAGTGATGGAGTGATAGTGATGGAGTGATACAGGGATAGAGTGATATTGATGGAGTGATTGTGATAGAGTGAGAGTGAGAGTGAGAGTGATAGTGATGGAGTGATGGCGTGATAGAGTGATAGTGATAGTGATAGAGTGAAAGTGATAGAGTGATAGTGATAGAATGATTGTGATGAAGTGATAGTGATAGAGTGATAGTGATGGAGTGATAGTGATGGAGTGATACAGGGATAGTGATTGAGTGATTGCTATGAAGTGATAGAGTAATAGTGAAAGAGTGATAGAAAGCCAAGTTTTGTATCCTCTGTGATCTGACTGTTCACGGATCGTCCACTAGATGCTGCTGTTTGAAGTAATTTTAACACTGATCATGACAGACAGACACACACACACACACACACACACACACACACACACACACACACAGACACACACACACACACACACAGACACACACACACACACACACACACACACACACACACACACACACAGACACACACTCACACACACACACACACACAGACACACACACACACACACACACACACAGACACACACACACACACACACACACACACACACACACAGACTTTCAATCAACAACATTATTCTTTAACTTTATGATTTCAGAAGTGTTTCCTCTGATGGAACTGAACCAGGTACTCCTGGTGCATTCTTGGAAATAGTGAAGAGTAATCCATGCCCGGACAAGCGCTGCTCAAGGGCACAAGTCAGAAAACCCCCAGGAAGAGAATGATCTGGTCTGTCTGCCTGTCTCTCTGACTTTTATCTATCTATCTATCTATGACAGGCAGACAGACAGAAATACATACAGATGGACAGCCAGATAGACAGACAGACAGACAGACAGACAGACAGACAGCTAGACAGACAGACAGACAGACAGACAGACAGACAGACAGACAGACAGACAGACAGACAGACAGGCAGGCAGACAGGCAGGCAGGCAGGATGACAGACAGGCAGACTGATGCTGTTAGGATTAACATGACGTGTGATTGGTTGTCCTGGTGGCTGGGGGCAGAACGGGGGGCGGGGCGTAGTGTGGTAGGGTGGCTCTATATTTAGCCGCGGCTCTGCTAGGTGGAGCTAATCCGCTTTGCTAATCTGCAGCGGATTAGGGATCTGAGCCAGTCCATCCTGATGGAGCGTACCAAGTCGGGACACACCCTGCAGGGAGAAACTGGGGGATACTGGGATACATTGGGGGACACTGGGGGATACTAGGAGAAACTGGGGGACAATGGGGATTCTGGGGGACACTGGGAGACACCGGGATACATTGGGGAACGCTGGGAGACACTGGGGGATACTGGGGGACATGGGGGACACTGGGAGACACTGGGATACATTGGGAGACACTGGGAGACACTGGGGGACACTGGGACACACCTGGATATATTGGGGATCACTGGGGGACACTGGGACACACTGGGATACATTGGGGGACACTGGGAGACACTGGGTGACACTGGGAGTCACTGTGAGACACTGTGAGACAATGGGATTCACTGGGGGACACTGGGAGACACTGGGTCACACTGGGAATCACTGGGAGACACTGTTAGACACTGGGTGATACCAGTAGTCGCTGGGAGACACTGGGAGTCACTGGGGCACACTATGAGACACTGTGAGACACTGGGAGTCACTGAGGGACACTGTTAGACACTGGGGGACACTGGGAGACACTGGGAGTCACAGCGGGATACTGTGAGACACTGGGGGACACTGGGAGTCACTGGGGGACACTGGTAGACACTGGGAGTCACTGGGAGTCAGTGGGAGTCACTGTGAGACACTGGGGGACACTGGGGGACACCGGGAGTCACTGGGGGACACTGGGAGTCACAGAGGAACACTGTGAGACACTGGGAGTCACTAGGGGACACTGGGGGACACTGTGAGACACTGGGGGACACTGGGTGTCACTGGGGGACACTGGGGGACACTGGGAAATACTGGAGGATACTGGGGGATAGTGGAGGATAGTGGAAGACACTTAGAGAAACTGGGGGGCACTGGTAGACACCGTGAGTCACTGGGGGACGCTGGGAGTCACTCTGAGACACTGGGAGTCACTGGGGGACACTGGGAGTCACTAGGGGTCACTGGGAGACACTGGGGCACACTGGGGGACATCGGGAGTCACTGGGGGACACTGGGAGTCACTGGTGGACACTGTGAGACACTGGGGGGCATTGTGAGACACCGGGGGGCACTGGGAGTCACTGGGGGACACGAGACACTGGCAGCCTCCCTGAACCTCCACCTCCCTGTTGCTTTGCAGGCCCGGTCGGAGCGTACCATCTGTCCCCATGGCGGGTAGAGGGGGAGGTGGAGGAGGAGGTGCAGTCTAATCCTGTCCTGCTGCAGCTCGTTGAAGTGACAACTGATCAAAGTGACGACGCGTTGTTGTGAACGGAGTTTTCTGCTGTTTCCAGAGGAATGTCCAGTCTGGTAATAATCAAATCATTATAAGTAGTAGTAGTAGCATTCAAATTAATATTATTATTATTATTATTATTATTATTATTATTATTATTATTAATAATAATAATAATAATAATAATAATAATAGTACAAGTAGCATTATTACATTTTGAACATTTCTTCAAGCTGAACATTATCTTTAGTATCTTTACTCAGTAGATCATGAACTGTTAAATGTGAGAGATTATTAATATCATATTTAGAATAAAATAAAATAAAAAGTCCAGATGAATGTTGTGATATTTAGAGTTTTCTAACAATACCTAAGAGAGATATGCTTCACCAAGCGAAAAAAGCATTTAAAAAATCTCTTTTACATGGATTTAACATTAGAATCTTATTGTGTTTAGTTTGATTCTATTTTACTTTTACTAATATAGCAGATTAACACACACACACACACACACGCACACACGCACACATACACATGCACACATGCACACACGCATACACGCACACACACACACACATGCACACACACACATATATATATACACTTTTAGATGTTGTAGAAGGAT
The DNA here is from genome assembly GCF_960531495.2 of Zeus faber. Classification (NCBI taxonomy): domain Eukaryota; kingdom Metazoa; phylum Chordata; class Actinopteri; order Zeiformes; family Zeidae; genus Zeus; species Zeus faber. The sequence goes on along the minus strand of NC_137190.1, from coordinate 429,712 downwards.
GGAGTGATGGTGTAGAAGGATGGAGAGATGGTGTAGAAGGATGGAGGGATGGTGTAGAAGGATGGAGTGACAGTGCAGAAGGATGGAGAGATGGTGTAGAAGGATGGAGGGATGGTGTAGAAGGATGGAGTGACAGTGCAGAAGGATGGAGAGATGGTGTAGAAGGAAGAGGGATGGTGTAGAAGGATGGAGAGATGGTGTAGAAGGATGGAGGGACGGTGTACAGCAGGCCCGCGGAATATGAATGAATCCATTTGAAGATGTTGGTATGTCACATCCAGACGAGACGTCATGCAGTGACATGTAGTGAAATTACAATGACATCATGAGGAACGCTGCATCGTGCTGTTTAGCATCGAGTGCTGACCCATAAATCCGACTTCCATTGCGATATTAACACATGGCAAAAGAAGAAAGAAAAATAATTTTGTCAAATTCTATGATTTTTTATGATGATTATTTATTTGTATCTGTCTGATCCATGAACAGTGGACTCGTTCTCCAGAAGACGTGGACACGGCTCTCCAAAAGCAGGAAGTGATGATGCGTTCATTCCAGAAGACGTGGACACGGCTCTCCAAAAGCAGGAAGTGATGATGCGTTCATGTAAAATCGGAAAACTGTAATTTGTGTTGTTTTCCCCCAGATATTTCTTTATTTAAAGAGGATATCAGGATAGGACTCTTTGAAAGTTGCATGGCTTGTGTAACGATGACGTCTAACATTGTATTTTGCAACAGCAACAGCTTCATGGCAAATGAGGAATAACAGCTTGAGCATTACTGAAGTTGTTTGGATGAACACAGTTAAAACCCCTGGTCCCAGTTCTAACCCGCGGTCCCAGTTAAAACCCCTGGTCCCACTTAAAACCCCTGTTCGAACCCCTGGTCCCACTTAAAACCCCTGGTCCCAGTTAAAACCCCTGGTCCCAGTTAAAATCCCTGTTCTAACCCCTGGTCCCAGTCCTAAGCCCTGGTCCAAGTTGTAACCCTTGGTCCCGGTTAAAACCCCCGTTCTCACCCCTGGTCCCAGTTCTAACCCCTGATCCCAGTTAAACCCCTGGTCGCAGTTTGAACCCCTGTTCCAACCCCTGGTCCCAGGTTAAAAACCCTTCCCAGTCTAACTCCTGTGGTTTGGATTCTGTCCCAGGAGCAGCAGAGTCCAGGAAATCCCAGTCTTGTTCTACAGTGACCCTCCAGACCTCCGTCAGTACCTGGAAGAAGCCTCCACTCGCTACAGCTGGCGGTTGCCATGGACGACCCGTACCAGAACAACGTGAGCCAGCAGGGCGGCGATAGAGAGTATCCCTACCAAACTGACCTCCCGCCCCGTGAGGAGGATGACGCCGCCAGCGACGCCACTGAGGGCCACGATGAGGACGAGCAGATGTACGAGGGTGAGTACCAGGGCATCCCGCACCCCGACGAGATCAAGGAGGCACGGCGGGCGGCACGCGTGGAGGCTCGGAGGAAAGCGCGGCTAGCGGCCCAGCAGGAGGACGGGGAGGAGCTCCCAGAGCAGTACGAGAGCATCATGGAGGACTGCGGCCACGGGCGCTTCCAGTGGACGCTTTTCCTGGCGCTTGGCCTGGCGTTGATGGCGGAAGGCGTAGACGGGTTCGTGGTTGGCTTCGTGATGCCCAGCGCCGAGAAGGACATGTGCATCTCCAATGCCGACAAGGGCATGCTGGGTAAGCCCCACGCCCTTTCACTCCATGTCATAGATGGCAGTGCTGGATTTTCTTCTGCATGTTCTTCTGCTTTCCTCCAGGTGGCGCTTTGGTCCTCTCATTTTGACAAAAATAGAACTTTAGATCATTTAGTGGAATAATTTTTCACGTCACGAAACGTGACGTGGCACTCAAGCCACGATATTCTTAGTTGGGTGGATGTCTCATCAAAACAACCAGGTGGTTTCCTTGGAATAATAGATCAAGGAACCTATCTAGGATGCTTAGTGTGTTTCCTACATCAAAACTCACAATGGTTTACAGTCTGTGTGAAGGTATATATTTATATACATATATTATCAGGATGTAACAGTACACGGTATGTTATGGAACCGTTCGGTACCCCCCCGTACGGTACAAAACACCCACATGAGCCATGGTATGACGGTGTCACAGTACAAGTCCACAGGAGACGTTGGTGCAGTCAAGTGCTGCTTCCTATTCAATCCACTGTTGCAGCCGCACAGAGCCGCGCAGCTTTTCTCTATTTTTGGTGCGAGAGGTGGATGTATTTAACCGCTACGCAGCCTTTTCAATACAAACATATAGATAAAACTACAAAGAAATGTATTAGTAAAGAGTACAATCAGTCAAGGTGTCCACTCAGAAAATAACCCCTGGGATGGGCGTGTCTCTCCTTCTCTTGAACAGCTCTTTGGTAGAACAAAGGGAACTTGGTCTCTGGGGTGATGAGACGTTCTTCTTTTGTCGAGTTTTACACTTTTATGTTGTGTTGTTTGTTTACATTTCCATGTCCTGTCACCAGCAAATGTTTCCTCCTCCATGTAAGAGATAGATGAAGTCTATCTCTTACATGTATATACTGTATATTCAGTATGGACTGCTTTTACTGTAAATACAGTAGACCGTATACACTGTATATACACTATACTGTATATACAGTATTGTGTCCTTGCTTCCTTGGAAGTGTCCATGTTTCTTACATTGGAGGTTTCTATGTTTCCTACATAGGAAGTGTCCTTGCTTCCTACATGGGAAGTGTCCCTGCTTCCTACATGGGAAGTGTCCTTGCCTCCTACATAGCAAGTGTCCCTGCTTCCTACATGGGAAGTGTCCTTGCCTCCTACATAGCAAGTGTCCTTGCTTCCTACATGGGAAGTGTCCTTTCTTCCTACACAGGAAGTGTCCTTGCTTCCTACATGGGAAGTGTCCTTGGCTCCTACATAGGAAGTGTCCTTGCTTCCTACATGGGAAGTGTCCTTGCTTCCTACATAGGAAGCGTCCTTGCTTCCTACATGGGAAGTGTCCTTGCTTCCTACATAGGAAGTGTCCTTGCCTCTTACATAGGAAGTGTCCTTGCGTCCTACCCAGTACAGCAGACAGGTTTGAACTCTGCATGTTGCTGTAGTAAAGTCTAGGTGTGTGTGAGGGGAAACTTCCTGTAATCCTCAGAAAAGGGGCGGGGCCAGGCCACGCCCGCTAAGCAGCTTAGTTCGCTGTAATTAGAGCCGTGTAGTAAAACCCAGAGCAGCACGCAGACACACTGCTGATCCTTCATCAGCAGCTCCCACAATGCAACTGGGCTGCGTGGAAAGTCAGCAGGAGAACTCCAGCTCCCACAATGCAACTGGGCTGCTTGGCTACAGCTCCCATAATCATCATAAATGCCTAAAACCTGAAGTTGTTTTAGAAAGCTGCTTTAATGTCACAATTATTATTATTATATTATAAGGATATGAAATAAATATTCAGAAATCGTCCCCCTTTGGGATGGAACACTGTGCTTCTACAACCAGGACTGAGTGTACTGACTGTGTACTGAGTACGGAGTAGTGTGTATTGTGTACTGTGTACTGAGTACTGTGCACTGAGTACTGAGTAGTGTGCACTGTGCACTGTGCATTGTGTACTGCGTCGTGCGTACTGTGTACTGTGCACTGTGTACTGAGTAGTGTGTACTGTGTACTCTGCACTGTGTACTGAGTAGTGTGTACTGGGTACTGAGTACTCAGTACTGAGTAGTGTGTACTATGAATTGTGCACTGTGTACTGAATAGTGTGTACTGTGTACTGTGCACTGTGTACTGAGTAGTGTGTACTGTGTACTGTGCACTGTCTACTCAGGAGTGTCTACTGTGTATTGTGCACTGTGTGCTGAGTAGTGTGTATTGTGTACTGTGTTCTGTGCACTGTTTACTGTTTATTGTGTACTGGGCACTGTGTACTGAGTAGTGTGTATTGTGTACTTTGTACTGTGCAGGGCTGCTGGTGTACGTCTCCATGATGGTGGGTGCAGTGCTGTGGGGAGGGCTGAGTGACAGGCTGGGTCGCAGGAAGTGTCTGATCTACGTCCTGAGCATCGACGTGATCTTCTCCTTCCTGTCCTGCTTCGCCCAGAGCTACGGCTTCTTCCTGTTCTTCAGGATCTGCTCAGGCTTTGGGTGAGTAATAAGTTGCTATGTAGTAGCTCCAATTACTCTGTAGTAGCTCCAATTACTTTGTAGTACCCCAATTACTATGTTGTAGCTTCAATTACCATGTAGTTCCTTCAATTACTATGTAATATCTGCAATTACTATGTAGTAGCTCCAATTACTATGTAGTACCTCCAATTACTATGTAGTACTTCCTAAACCATAAAACACATCAAACAATATGTTAAAAGTAGGAGTATGTGATCATACACCTGGTAAAATATCATAGTATGTCAACACTGTGCTGGCGAGCGTATTCTACAATGCAATGTGAGGGCGGGGCAGCGGTTTCTAAGCAGCGTTATCATGACAACGTGCTGAGAAGAAGTGGAGTGTCAACGTCAGCGTTTCTTCCACTATCTTCACTGTCAAAAGCAGGAAAAACATTATTAATATTATTATTTATATCTTTAATAATATTATTATAACTATTATTATTATCATTATCATTATTATTATTATTATTATTATTATTATTATTATTATAACTATTATTATTATTAATATCATTATTATTATAACTATTATTATTATTATTGTTACTGTTATTATCATTATTATTATTATTATTATTATTATGGCCTGCGAGTAGTTAATGATTCAAGACACGCAAACGAGTCATTCGTAATGAACAAATCTTTTTTATGATTCAGAAGTGAGTGGGCGAGTAAGAAAATCTCAATGTAAACATAATCACTGAACTACATTAAATCATTTTTAGGAATTCACTCTTTACATTCCACCAAAATGAACAGTTGGGACAGCATTTAATGATTCCTGAGAATGCATTAAAACTAGGAACGACAGACTGGCTCAGGAAGTCCTGCCTCTCTTCTTGTCCTCCATCCTTCAGGAAGTAGTTGTGCTGCATGTAAAGCCACTTGTGTTGCATGTGTGTTGCATGCTGCCTGTTGGTGTGCTGCATGTTGGAGTGCTGTATGTTGTGTGATGCATGTTGTGTGTTGCATGATTCATGTTCTGCATGTTGCGTGATGGGTGTTGCATGCTGCGTGTCCGTGTGCTGCAGGTTGTTTGATGCATGTTGCGTGCTCTGTGTTGGTGTGCTGCGTGTTGGTGATGCATGTTGCGTGCTGCATGTTTTGTGATGCATGTTGGTGTGCTGCGTGTTGGTGATGCATGTTGCGTGCTGCATGTTTTGTGATGCATGTTGGTGTGGTGCATGTTGCGTGATGCATGTTGTGTGATGCATGCTACGTGCTGAGTGTTTATGTGCTGCATGTTGTATGCTGCATGTCGCATGCTGCGTGTTGCCGTGCTGTATGTTGTTCAAGGCATGTTGTGTGATGCATGTTGCATGCTGAGTGTTGGTGTGCTGCATGTTGTGTGATACATGTTGCATGCTGCGTGATGGTGCGCTGCATGTTGTTCAATGCATGTTGCGTGCTGGTGTGCTGCATGTTGTGTAATGCACCTTAGGTGCTGCGTGTTGGCATGCTGCATGTTGTGTGATGCATGTTAGGTGCTGCGTGTTGGCATGCTCCATGTTGGTGTGCTGCATGTTGTGTGATGCATGTTCTGCATGTTGCATAATGCGTGTTGCATGCTGCATGTTGTTTGATGCATGTTCCGTGCTGTGTATTGGTGTTCACGTGTTGGTGTGCTGCGTGTTTGTGTGCTGCATGTTGCGTACTGCGTGTTCGTGGCTGCATGTTGTTGGATGCATGTTACATGCCGCATGCTGTGTGATGCATGTTGCATGCTGCGTGTTGCTGTGCTGCATGTTGTGTGATGCATGTTTTGTGATGCACATTGCGTGCTGCATGCTGGTGTGCTGCATGTTGGTGTGCTGCATGTTGGTGTGCTGCATGTTGGTGTGCTGCATGTTGGTGTGCTGCATGTTGTGTGATGCATGTTGCATGCTGCGCTTTGGTGTGCTGCATGTTGTTTGATGTATGTTGCATGCTGCATGTTGGTGTGCTGCATGTTGTGTGATGCATGTTCTATCATGCGTGTTGTATACTGCATGTTGGTGTGCTGCATGTTGTGTGATGGGTGTTGCATAATGTGTGCTGCATGTTGTGTGATGCATGTTCTATCATGCGTGTTGTATACTGCATGTTGGTGTGCTGCATGTTGTGTGATGCGTGTGCCCAGTGTTGTGTGTTGCATGATACATGTTCTGCATGTTGCATGATGCATGGTGCATGCTGTATGTTGGTGTGCTGCATGTTGTGTGATGCATGTTATGGGATGCATGTTGTGTGATGCATGTTGCATGTTTCGTGTTGTTTTGCTGCATGTTGTTTGATACATGTTGCATGCTGTGTGTTAATGTGCTGGGTGTTGCTGTGATGCATGTTGTATGAGGCATGTTGCATGCTGCGTGTTGGTGTGCTGCAGGTTGTGTGACGCATGTTACATGCTGTATGTTGCATGTTGCGTGTTGTGTGTGCTAAGTGTTGTGTGTTGTGTGATGAGTGTTGCATGCTGTGTGTTGGTGTGATGGGTGTTATGTGATGCATGTTGTGTGATGTGTATTGGTGTGCTGCATGCATTGCATGTGCTACGTGTACCATACGCTGCATGCTGTGTTTTGTGTGATGATTGTCATGTGATGCATGTTGGTGATGCATGCTGCATGCTGCCTGTTGTGTGATGCGTGTGCTACATGTTGTGTGCTGCATGTGTTGCGTGTTCTGCGTGTACCGTATGCTGTGTGTTGTATGATGCCTGCGCTGTGTGTTGCAGGATCGGTGGCTCCATCCCCATCGTCTACACCTACTACGCCGAGTTCCTGCAGGTAGAGAAGCGGGGGGAGCACCTGAGCTGGCTCTGCATGTTCTGGATGCTGGGGGGGCTCTACGCCTCCTTCACTGCCTGGGGTGTCATCCCACACTACGGTACTCCTCCGTCACCTGTCTGTCTGACTGTCTGTCTGTCTGTCTGTCTGTTCATCTGTCTGTCTGTCTGTTCATCTGTCTGTCTATCTGTCTGTCTCTCCGTATCTTTGTCCATCCATCCATCTGTGTCTGTTAATTAAACTGTCTGTCTCGCTGCCTGTCTCTCAGGCTGGGGCTTTGTGTTAGGAACAGAGTTCCAGTTCCACAGTTGGAGGATCTTCATTTTCTTGTGCATCTTTCCTGCCCTGGCTGCTCTGGTGGGTGTCGTCCTGCTCCCTGAGAGCCCTCGCTTTCTGCTGGAGGTACACACACTGCTACACACCCCGCTTTCTGCTGGAGGTACACACACTGCTACACACCCCGCTTTCTGCTGGAGGTACACACACTGCTACACACCCCGCTTTCTGCTGGAGGTACACACACTGCTACACACCTCGCTTTCTGCTGGAGGTACACACACTGCTACACACCCCGCTTTCTGCTGGAGGTACACACACTGCTACACACTCCGCTTTCTGCTGGAGGTACACACACTGCTACACACTCCGCTTTCTGCTGGAGGTACACACACTGCTACACACCCCGCTTTCTGCTGGAGGTACACACACTGCTACACACCCCGCTTTCTGCTGGAGGTACACACACTGCTACACACCTCGCTTTCTGCTGGAGGTACACACACTGCTACACACCCCGCTTTCTGCTGGAGGTACACACACTGCTACACACTCCGCTTTCTGCTGGAGGTACACACACTGCTACACACTCCGCTTTCTGCTGGAGGTACACACACTGCTACACACCCCGCTTTCTGCTGGAGGTACACACACTGCTACACACCCCGCTTTCTGCTGGAGGTACACACACTGCTACACACCTCGCTTTCTGCTGGAGGTACACACACTGCTACACACCCCGCTTTCTGCTGGAGGTACACACACTGCTACACACCTCGCTTTCTGCTGGAGGTACACACACTGCTACACACCCCGCTTTCTGCTGGAGGTACACACACTGCTACACACTCCGCTTTCTGCTGGAGGTACACACACTGCTACACACCCCGCTTTCTGCTGGAGGTACACACACTGCTACACACCTCGCTTTCTGCTGGAGGTACACACACTGCTACACACCCCGCTTTCTGCTGGAGGTACACACACTGCTACACACCCCGCTTTCTGCTGGAGGTACACACACTGCTACACACCTCGCTTTCTGCTGGAGGTACACACACTGCTACACACCCCGCTTTCTGCTGGAGGTACACACACTGCTACACACCCCGCTTTCTGCTGGAGGTACACACACTGCTACACACCCCGCTTTCTGCTGGAGGTACACACACTGCTACACACCCCGCTTTCTGCTGGAGGTACACACACTGCTACACACCCCGCTTCCTGCTGTAGGGATACACAAACACAGACACACACAGACACACACACATTCAGACGGGTGTGTGTTTGTGTGTGTTTTTTACAGAGCTCCCGTCACGACGAGGCATGGATGATCCTGCGTCAGGTCCACGACACAAACTGGAAAGCGAAAGGAGAACCAGAGCGAGTGTTCACTGTGAGACACACTAACACTCACACACACACACACACACACACACACACACACACACACACACACACACACACACACACACACACACACACACACACACATACACACACACACAATGTCATACACACACACGCACGCATTTACATAGACACCGTCCTCTCCAGGTAATGATCAATACTTTGATCGGTATTAATCAGGTTTCCAACATCAAGACGCCCCTGACGCAGGACGACGAGTTCATTGAGATCCAGAGCGACACAGGGACGGCGTTCCAGCGCTGGAGCGTCAGACACATGACCATGCTGCAGCAGGTTTGTCTCCCTGTCTGTGTGTCTGCCTGCCTACCTGTCTGTCTGCCTGTGTGTCTGTCTGCATGGCTACCCGCCTGCCTGCCTGCCTGCCTGTCTGCCTGTCTATCTGCCTGTCTGTCTGCCTGTCTGTCTGTCTTCGTGTCCAAAATTGTCTATTTCAGTCCATTATGATTCCATTTTTCCATGCACCAGAGGGCATGAGCAGTGAAAAATTAATGTTCGATCTGTCTGTCTGTCTGTCTTTCTGTCTGTCTGTCTCTCTATCCGTCCTCTAGGTGATGGCTAACATCCTGTCCCTGTCGGCTCCGGAGCTCAGGCTGCAGGGTTTGTTCCTGGTAATCGTCTGGTTCTGTCTTGCCTTCAGGTGAGCAGGCCCAGCTAGCTGCTCACCACGGTCACCACGGCAACAATAATCACTCTGCTAGGAGCTGTACTTTTATCTGCATTCTGCTTCGCTGAGAGCATTGTCCCATAGAACCTGTTTTTACAGGTTAAATTCTGTAAATGAGACTGTGGTGTGTGTGTGTGTGTGCAGCTACCATGGCCTGGGCGTGTGGTTTCCTGACATGGTGAAGTACATGCAGTACGAGGAGTATGAGACGCTGGTTCGAGTTTTCCACCGAGAACGAGTTGAACATTTCCACTTCAACTTCTCTCTGGTCAACCAGGTCCACCGCGAGGGAGAGTACATCCACGACAAGTAGGCCACCAACATGCATACAACATGACTACAACATGCCAGCAACATCCCTAGAACATGCCATCTACACGCTTACAACATGCCAGCAACACGCCTACAGCACGGCAACAACACACCAACAACACGTCTACAACATGCCAACAACATGCCAGCAACACGCCTACAACATGCCAACAAAACGCCTACAACATGCCAACAACATGCCAACAATATGCCTACAACACGCCAACAACACGCAAACAACATGCCTACAACATGCCAACAACACCACAACAACACACCTACAACAGACCAACAACACAACTTCAACATGCCAGCAACACAACTTCAACATGCCAGCAACATACCAGCAACACACCTACAACATGCCAACAACACGCCAACAACACGCCTACAACATGCCAACAACATGTCAGCAACACACCTACAACATGCCAACAATACACCTACAATATGCCAACAACACGCCAACAACACACCTACAACATGCCAACAACATGTCATCAACACACCTACAACATGCCAACAATACACCTACAATATATCAACAACACGCCAACAATACACCTACAACATGCCAACAACACAGCAACAATACACCACAAACAAGCCAACAACAGACGGCTACAACACACAAATAACACATTCATTAGGACTCACACACAAAGTGATGTCTTCAAACTTCTCAACAGATGTGCAGGAAGTGATGTCGTCAAGCTTCTCTAAAGGCCTTTTCTCTACAGGTTTGAGAACATTGAGATCAAGTCTGTGAAGTTTGAGGATTCTCTGTTTGAGAACTGCTACTTCGAGGACGTCAGGTCCACCAACACCTTCTTCCACAACTGCACCCTGAAGAACACCATGTTCTACAACACAGGTGTGGAGCACCTCTACTCCACCTCTACTCCATCTCTACTCTACCTCCACTCCACCTTTGCTCTACCTCTACTTCACCTCTACTCCACCTCTACTCCTCCTCCTCTACTCCACCTCTACTCCCTCTATACTCTACCTCTACTCCACCTCTACTCTACCTCTACTACACCTCTAGTTTACCTCTACATCACCTCTACATCACCTCTACTCCACCTCTATTCACCTCGACTCCACTTCTACTCTACCTCTACTACACCTCTAGTTTACCTCTACGTCACCTCTACATCACCTGTAACCCACCTCTACTCTACCTCTACATCACCTCTACTCTACCTTTACCCTACATCTACTTCACCTCAGCTCTACCTCTACTTCACCTATGCTCTACCTCTACTCTACCTCTACTCCACCTCTACTCTACCTCTACTACACCTCTAGTTTACCTCTACGTCCCCTCTACATCACCTGTACTCCACCTCTACTCTACCTCTACATCACCTCTACTCCACTTCTACTCCACATCTACTCTACCTCTACTTCACCTCTACTCCACCACTACTCTACCTCATCTTCACCTCAACTCTACATCTACTTCACCTCTACTTCACCTCCTCTACTCCACCTCTACTTCAAATCTACTCCACCTCTACTCCACCTCTACTCTACCTCTACTTCACCTCTACTCCACCTCTACTCTACCTCTACTTCACCTCTTCTCTACCTCTCTACCTCTACTCCACCTCTACTCAATCTCTACTCCATCTCTACTCCACCTCCACACTGTGGGGAAGTGGGAGGGAACAAACTGTCTGATCGACCATGAGTCACAGTGAATGTTTACTGGTTGAATTTCAGAGTTTCAGGTTCAATTTAAAAAAGGGATTAAAGGTGGTGGAGGTGTGTTTTGCTTCCCTTGTGGCCTCCAGATCTCTGGCAGGAAAAGTTTAAAGGCTGTCGGATGGAGAACACTACCTTCCTACACCCAAAGAAAGGCTGCCACCTGAACTTCCAGGAGGAGAATGACATCGTCATCTACATGGTCAGCTTCCTGGGCAGCCTGGCCGTCCTGCCCGGCAACATCCTGTCAGCGTTGTTCATGGACAAGATCGGGAGGATAAAGATCATAGGTGAATCTGTCTCTGTCTGTCTGTCTGTCTGTCTGTCTGTCTGTCTGTCTGTCTATCTCTCCATTGATCGAACTGTCTGTCTACCTGTCTGTCTCTCTGCAGGAGGCTCCATGTTGGCTTCCTCAGCTTGCAGCTTCCTGCTGCTGCTCAGCTTCAGTCAGGCTGCAGTGATCTGCTGGCAATGTCTGTTCTACGCCGTCAGCGTGGCGGCCTGGAACGGGGTGGAGGTCATCTCTGTGGAGCTGTACCCCTCCTCCAAAAGGTACTGAGAGTACTAATACTCGTAGCGATACTAGTACTAATACTAGTATTCGTTAGTTTTTGTTACTACTTATCTGAGTCCAGGTCATGGAGGCAGCATGTGCCAGCAGAGTGTCCCAGTCCCACTTTTCTCTGCACCTTCCTCCATCTTTACTGGTGGATTCCAAGGCGTTCCCTTGGTAAAAGAGCTCTAATCCCTCCAGCGGCTTCTGGGTCGGCCCCGGGTCTCCTCCTGGTTGGCTCAGTACACCTCCAAAGGGAGGTCCTAACCAGATGACCCAGCTCAATTGGCTCCGGTGGAGCAGTGGTACTAATCTGAGCTCCACCCTGATCACCAAGCTCCTCCTCTCTACAGCCCCATCTATAGGCTCCTCCCCCTATCTTTAAGGCTCCTGCATCCACAACTTTATTCTTTGGGTCACAACCAAAGTTCACGACAAGGAGAGGTTTAGAACCAAGATTAACGCTAAATTGAAGCTTTACTTCCTGACTCAGGTGTTGCAGATCTAAACTACAAAGTGGAGCAGGTACTCCACCCCTGCTGGTGGAACATAGTGTTTGTTATGGACAGGAAATGGCACAGAAGTACAGTATCAAAGCACCGGTGGGGTTCAGATCAGGCTGTTACTCCCAGCCCCGCCTCTCCAGGTTACTCCATCACTGGCCACGAGGAGGCGTTGCAGTCCCCCAGTAGAACTATGGAGTCACCAGGTGGAGCGTTATCCAATACACGCCTTACTGGCTCCAGGAAGGTGGTGCACTCTGAACTGCTGTAAGAACAGTCAGATATTCCCTCTGGTTCACTGGCTCCACCTCTTTGCCCACCAGAGAGCTCTGGCTCCGCCCACCAGTCTCTTATTGATAGTAAGTAATCCTCTGCTAAAGGTACGAGTACAAATACTGATACTAATACTAATACTACTCTCCCCCCTCCAGAGGAACAGCGTTTGGCATCCTGAACGGGGTGTGTAAGCTGGCGGCCATCTTGGCCAGCTTCATCTTCGCAGCGTTCATCGGCGTGACGAAGGTGGTTCCCATCTTCCTGGCGTTCGCGGCGCTGGTTTGCGGTGGGATGCTTGCGCTAAAGCTGCCTGAGACCCGCGACAAGGTCCTGCCCTGAACCACCCTGGCCTCCGGGCAAGGCAGCATCCCGGCTGCATCCCTGTGTGTGTGTGTGTGTGTGTGTGTGTGTGTGTGTGTGTGTGTGTGTGTGTGTGTGTGTGTGTGTGTGTGTGTGTGTGTGTGTGTGTGTGTTAGATGCTCTGGCAGAACGTGAACACTCAGCTTTGAACCTTCACTCCGTCCAAACTCGCCTTTCACTTGGTTTCTCCCCATCCTTCTGGTCCTTCAGCCTCTTTGTCCTGATTGGTTCAAACTGGACTCGGGCAGAAGGTGGAGGCAGCTAATGCTAATGCTAGCGCTAACCCCTCCCAGAGGACTCTCTGTAAAATACGCTCCGTGCAATGCTCCGGCGGATCATTCCTCGTGATGGAGCAACCAGTTAAGCCTGGTATATACCTGCCCCAAAAGTGAGGGCGCAAAGTGGCACGTGGTGCAAATGATGTCACCAGGGGGTGGTGCCACATTTTGTGACTTGGCGCGAGGGGGGCGTGGCGTTCCCTGGAAATGCATTGAAGCGATGGGAGACAAGCGTTTTGCTGTTTTATTTCTGACATGTTGGACAAAAGTGATCCACAGCACAAGACAGATGTGAAATTTAAAGTCTGCTGATGGGTTTTGATGCAGAGACAGTAAACGTAAACTGCTCACTCAGGTTTGGTGGTTTTATTGTAAAGTAACAGCGTTGTTGTAAAGTTGAGTTTACAGATGAAATGGAATGTTTTCAATGGTATTTATGTGCAGTTTTTTTTGCAACGAGGGAAAATAATTGCACCTCGTGATTCCATGGTTCAGTCAGTTTATTTGAGCAGGACACGGGTTCCAACCCCTTCTCCTGTCTCTGCACGGAACACTTCCTCTGTCACTTTAACCTCCGTGGACGGCACTTCCTCCTCCTCCCCTCCTCAGCATCAACAAGCTCCGTGCCGCGTGTAGCCATGTTTGCTGTCTCTTCTTCGTCTGCTACTTCCTGCTTCACAGGGTACCTTCTCTCTACCTTCACCTGCGGTTCCTGACAATACTGTAAGGGACAATGTGCCGACGTCTAATGCCCTGGGCGCCCTGCCCCGCCCGCGCAAAGGTATAACCAGGGCTTTGGCGTCTGGGCTAACGGGCGGAGTCAGTGATGTAACAGGAAGCAGGAAGCTTTAGGAACGAACCCAACGCAGACGTGAAGGACGATGTATCTCTGAATGTTTTTGTTGGTTCTTTCCATCGAGTCACTTTGTTGTAAAGTAGCAGCTTTGTCATTGTTTCAAATAAATGTGTTTAACTGGTATTTACAGTTAACTGGTATTTACAGGTGAGGTCAGTCTGTGCAGCTTTTAGGAAATGACTTGAAATTAAAAAGGAACTTCCTGAAATACAACCAGCTTCCTCAGTGATGAATAACTTCTGTTACATCCTTAATCTGTCCAGAGCTGTTTCTTTGTTTGTGATGTTTGAAATAAATAAACATGTGAACGTTGTTAGAAACCTCCACGTTTAGAAACACTCTTCTGATTATTTTATGACAAAAACTTTTTTTTCTTTCGAAATAAAGAATTCTAAAGTTGATAAACAGAGAGTGAGAGTGTGTGTGTGTGTGTGTGTGTGTGTGTGTGTGTGTGTGTGTGTGTGTGTGTGTGTAATAATAATAATAATCTAATTCATTGGATTTAATTGAATTGTGGACGTTGGTTGCACACAAATCATGTTGAATCAACACAAGTCATTTATGATGATACAGCGTTACAGAATGTGATTTAATAAAGTAAATTAAACTATTTTATCAACACAACACAACTCAATTATTTAAACAATATTTCAATTGCATGAAATTAAATTCTATGAAATTCTATTCTATATAATTTTATGAAGTTATAAATGAATATATAAATATAAATAGTTATATGCTGTATACAATTTTCAATATGAATACAACAAATAAAAATGAAGGAATAAGCAATTAATTCATATTATTCTTCTCTGGTGCATTTCAGTTGACTATTTTGTGATCATTTAGAACCCTAAACACTTTTATTTTCATAAAACACCATAAGACAGTTATATTTTAAACCCTTATTCCACAAACTGGATGTAAGGTACAAGTGTGTCCCAATTGTTCAAAAAGTGCCAAAGTGATTTTCCAAATTCAATTCAAAGCAGGATTTTCTTGGTTTTAAGGCTCCTGTGGCGAGCGTATCATCCCCATCTGTTTGGATGTTTAATATATGACAGATTCAGTTCATTCATGTTGTAAAGCGTTGGAATAAAAAATATTAAATGGTTATTTTCATCATTCAATACTTCTGAAATTATAAATCTTAAATGACACTCTTGATTCTGCTGTATTTTGGGAATATTAGCCTGTTGGGAAACCTTTTTACTTTGCATTCAAAAACAGTAAAAACAATTTTTTAATATAGTTCTGTAATTGAATTATTTCTGCATTCCTCTCCAGTAAAAGTATGTTCAAGAACAAGTAGAACAGTGAAACAAGTGAAACAGCCGAAGAATTGAACAGACTTGCTATTGTAGGCTCCTAGGCTCCTAATTGGGAGATAACCCGCCGGCGCACGCTGTTGGCACCGTGCTCCGGTGGGTTATCTCCCAATTAGGAACCTCTCTGTGTGGAGTTTGCATGTACTCCCTGTGCTCACATGGGGTTTCCTCCATCTAACAACAGTAAGGACCCCCACCCAAAACATGCACAACATCATGGTCTGACCAGCGGTGGACATATGGAACCAAGTCCCATCGTCGAATGCTGCCCCCTGCTCCTGACTGCCCCCTCGGAGGAAGGGATGCCTGGATGGGTCAAATGCAGAGGAACCATTTCACCACCCACCATCCAAAGCGTGTGCATGTGTGTGTGTGTGTGTGTGTGTGTGTGTGTATGTGTTGTAGTGGCGCGTCGTGTGACAAATAAAGATTCTTCTTCTTCTGTAATCATCCTCCAAGCTCCAAATATTGTAAAACTGATAAACTAGACGTATTCTAATGAAAGAAGACACAACAAGAGCTGCTTGATTTATTTGGTGAGAGAGCTTCTGAAAAACTGCATTTTTCTGCTAAAAAATATGAAAAAAATTTGTGATTGTTGAATCAGAGACTGCATCCATAAAAACAATGCACCTTAACTGTGCCTTGGGAAGATCTCAAGATTTTTGAACAATATATTATCCACATGGAAAAACAAAATTCAAATTTGATTAGAATTGTACAGTGATAAAAATGAAGTTGAAAACATCAATATCAGTGGACCAGTGGTATCAAAACAGAACTCAGTCTGGAATGAAGAGTTGAAAGCAAACAGAGTCCGTTAGCACTCATACGTCCTAATCAAACCAAAAGCCACCGACATGGAGCTCTCTTCACTCGCGTATCTTAGTTTTCAAGCTTTGAGCCTTTCTTGGCACTTCACCCGCATCCACCTCCATGATGATGATTTGATTTGCAGCGGAGCTTTGCAGGGCACTGCATGTTCAAGGTATAAAATAGTCCCAACAACATTGTGGAGGTTTTTCATTTTTCCAACCTCCGCAGCCTCAGGACCGTTCCCACGTCAGAGGGGTCGCTGCTGGTCACGCCACAACGTAGATCCCACTATCGCTCTCTCTGTGGCACTGCAGTTATGGGTCTCAGCCATTTCCTGCTGAGAAGGAAAAGATCAAATACTTTAATGATAGGTTCAATTTTTGTTTTTAAACTCAGACCTCATTGGTGTCATGAGGAAATACCACGATCAGCCACAACTTTAAAACCTCCGACAGGTGACGCAAATTCTGACTGATTTCTCGTATGTGGTCTCCTTCGGTGGGGGATGGACTCCAGTGGTCGCACCCGGCTGCCCAGGTACCTGTTCTATGGCGCTCTCTGCGAGCGGGGTACTCGTCGCTGGGGGGCCAGGCTGTGGGCGAAGGGCCCGTCTGCCCCCCTCGTTCTTTGTTTTTGTCTTGTCCGCATGTCGGGGGAAGGTCATGGGCCTGATGGGGGCGTGGAGCACATGGAGGGCCACTCTGCGCCCATGGCTGGTCCCTGTGGGTCGGATGCCTCCGGGTACGGGGGGTGGTGGGGGCGCGCTGGGGCACAGGGTTAGGGGGTTAGGGGGTTGGGGAGTTAGGGGGTTAAGGGTTTAGGGGGTTAGGGGGTGAGGGGCTGGTGGCCTTTGCTCCCACTGCATGTCTTCTCTGCGGGAGGCGCAGACAACAATACATTCAAAATAATCCATTCATAATTATAAGTTCATAACAATCCATTCATAATAATCCATTCATAACCAGCACATGCACTGGTGTTTTTCTCCATGTTTTCTGTTGGTGCTGTGGGGAAAACACAAGCGTGAGTTTTTTGAATATTATGGAATATGCAATAATAGATAATTATTATATATCATATAATATTTGAATGAACAGCTTTTTCTGTCTATATTTAAATGTTGTTTTTACATAGAAACGGTTTAATACTACATATTGTTTATTTGAATGAATTTGAGAGAGAGAGAGAGAGGGGGAGAGAGAGAGGGAGAATGAGGGGGAGGGAAAGAGAGAGAGAGACAGAGACAGAGGGAGGGGGAGGGAGGGAGAGAGAGAGGGAGTGAGGGAGTGAGGGAGAAGGAGGGAGAGAGAGAGGGAGTGAGGGAGGAAGAGAGAGAGGGAGAGAGAAATGGAGGGAGACAGAGGGGGGGAGGGAGAGGGAGGGGGAGAGAGAGGGAGGGAGAGAGGGAGGAAGAGAGAGAGACAAAGAGAGAGAGAGAGACAGAGACAGAGAGAGAGGGAGACAGCTAGAGAGAGAGATAGAGAGAGAGATAGAGAGGGAGGGGGAGTGGGTCGTCAGGGGTTCACGTGTTGTTGCAGAAGATTCTCAGCATCAGGGTGTGAAGTGACACCTCTGGAAACTCCTGAACCACAGAGCTTCACACCTTCAGCTCCAGAGATGCTTCACCCTCCATGTAAACTGGAAACTCCATCACAATCCATTAAACTTTATTAACCATCATTAAACATCATTAAACGTTAGTCAACTTTATTAAACATCATTAAACATCAATGAACTTTATTAAACTTTATTAAACATCATTACACTTTTTTAAACATCATTAAACTTTATATAACATAATTAAACATAATTAAACTAAAATAAACATAATTAAACTTTATTAAACATCATTAAACTTAATTAAACATCTTAATACTTTATTCAACTTTATTAAACATCATTAAACTTCATTAAACTTTATTAAACATCATTAAACTGTATTAAAATGTATTCAACATTATTACATTTTATTACACATCATAAAATATTATTCAACTTTATTTAACATCATTCAACTTTATTCAACATCATTAAACTTTATCTAACTTTATTTAACTTAATTTAACTTCATTAAACTTTATGAAACATCATTTAACACCATTAAACTTTATTTTACATCATTAAACTTTATTAAACTTTATTAAATATCATTAAACTTTATTACATTTTATTAAACTTTATTAAACATCATTAAACACCATTAAACTTTATTTTACATCATTAAACTTTATTAAAATTTATTAAGTATCATTAAACTTTATTAAATTTTATTAAACTTTATTAAACTTTATTTAACATCATTAAACCTTATTAAACATTATTACATTTTATTAAACATCATTAAACTTTATTTAACACCATTTAACTTTATTAAACTTTATTAAACATCATTAAACTTTATTTAACTTTATTAAACTTTATTATACTTTATTAAATATCATTAACCTTTATTAATCATCATTTAACTTTATTTAACATCATTAAACTTTATTTTTACATCATTAAACTTTATTAAACTTTATTAAACATCATTAAACATTATTAAACTTTATTAAACTTAATTAAACATCATTAAACGTCATTAAACTTTATTAAACATTATTAAAAATCATTCAACTTTATTAAACAATATTAAACATCATTAATCATCATAAAACGTCATTAAACTTTATTCAACTTTATTCAACTTTATTAAAGATCATTAAACTTTATTTAACTTTATTAAAGATCATTAAACATCATTTAACTTTATTAAAGATCATTAAACATCATTAAACTTTATTAAACATTATTAAACTTTATTTAACTTTATTAAACATCATTAAACTTTATTAAACTTTATTCAACTTAATTAAACATCATTAAACTTTATTCAACTTTATTAAACATCATTAAACTTTATTACACTTTATTAAACATCATTCAACTTTATTAAACTTTATTAAACATCATTCAACTTTATTTAACTTTATTAAACATCATTCAACTTTATTAAACTTTATTAAACATCATTCAACTTTATTAAACTTTATTAAACATCATTAAACTTTATTTAACTTTATTAAACATCATTAAACTTTATCAAACATCATTAAACTTTCTTAAACTTTATTAAACATCATTAAACTTTATTAAACATCATAAAACTTTATTAAACATTGTTAATGAACATAATTTCCCTTTTTATTCCCTGGGAAGGTCAGGGTCATTCAACTACCGATCAACACCAACCCTGCAGT
Organism: Zeus faber; assembly: GCF_960531495.2. Classification (NCBI taxonomy): domain Eukaryota; kingdom Metazoa; phylum Chordata; class Actinopteri; order Zeiformes; family Zeidae; genus Zeus; species Zeus faber. Next base: position 410,182 of record NC_137190.1, on the reverse strand, counting down.
GTTAGTGCCTTGCTCTAGGGAATTGAACCCCCAACCCTGCAGTGTAAGTGCCTTGCTCCAGCGAAAGGAACCCCCAACACCGCAGTGTTAGTTCCTTGGCCTAGGGAAAAGAACCCCCAACCCTGCAGTGTGAGTGCCTTGCTCTCGGGAATAGAACCCCCAACCCTGCAGTGTTAGTGCCTTGCTCTAGGGAATAGAACCCCCAACCCTGCAGTGTTAGTGCCTTGCTCGAGGGAATAGAACCACCAACACTGCACTGTTAGTCTCTTGCTCTAGGGAATAGAACCCGTAACCACCCCAGACATGTGCAGAATGCATCATCTGACAAACAAAACATGTTTATTGTTCAGAGCAGGAGCCAGAATTCACACTTCCACCACCGAGTGTTCCCAGAGAGACAGACAGGTGAGGTGGAGAGACAGACATATGAGGTGGAGAGGCAGGCAGGGGGAGCTGGAGAGACAGACAGGCAGGCAGGGGGAGGCGGTGGTGGAGGTGTCACTTCACACCTCTGCTCCTTATAAAGCCTCAGAGCAGAGCAGCAGAGCAGACCTCCTGGCACCATGGATCCCTGCAGGTCCTGGTCCTGTACCGGCTCCGACTCAGAGCCATCCAGCCTTTCCTCCCCAGAGACCCTGTCCCCCTTCATGGACTCCAGCCTGTCTCCGTCCTACCGGCGGCCCCCGGGGTCTGTCCCTCGGCAGGGCCCCGATGCCTCCTCGCGCCGCACCTCCGGAACCGGATGGAGGTCTGGCCGCGGAGCCGGGACCCGCAGCAAGCAGAGGGAGAACGCCAGCGAGAAGGAGAAGATGAGGATGAGGGACCTGACGAAGGCTCTGCACCACCTCCGCAGCTTCCTGCCTCCGTCCGTGGCCCCGAGGGGCCAGACGCTGACCAAGATCGAGACCCTGCGACTGACCATCCGTTACATCGGGCAGCTGTCGGCCCAACTGGGCCGGGACGCCTCCTCCCCGGACCTCCTCGGGTACCTTGGATCCTCCGTGGCTCCGTGGGCCCGAGGCCCTAGCCTGGACCAGAACCAGAGCCCTGGCCACGCGGCTGCAGTGCATGCTGGGAGTTATGGACTAGAACTGCAGTACAAAGCGCCGTACGGTGAAGCCCCTGGACACGCTCTCAACACGGAGGACAGACTGCAGGCACGAACTACACAGCAGTACTGCCAGGTAGGAACCAGCATCCATCCATCTATCCATCCATGCATCCATCCATCCATCCATCCAGCCATCCAGCCAGCCATTCATCCATCAATCCATCTATCCATCATCCATTCATTCACCCATCCATCCATTCATCCATTCATCCATCCATCCATCCAGCCAGCATTCATCCACCCATCCATCGATTCATCCATCCATCCATCCATCTACCATCCATTAATCCATCCATCCATTCACCTATTCATCTATCCATCCAAGATTCAAGATTCAAGATTCAAGATTTTTATTTGTCACATACATATACATACTTCCATACATATATGCAGTGAAATGTAATCCATCCACCCATCCACCCATCCATCTATTCATCCATTCATCAATCCATTCATCCATCTATCTATCTATCTATCTATCTATCCATCTATCTATCTATCTATCTATCTATCTATCATCCATCCATCTATTTATCCATCCATCCATTCATCCATTTGTCCATCCATCCTTCCATCCATCTATCCATCATCCATCCGTTCATCTATCCATTCATCCACTATCAATCCATCCATCTATACATCATCCATCTGTTCGTCCATCCATCCATCTATCCATCTATTCATCCATCCATCTATCCACCCATCCATCCATTCATCCATTCATCCATTCCTCCATCCATCCAATCATTCATCTATCACCAGTAAGAACCAGTACCAACAGTACTTCCTGTGGTGCTCCTGGGATCCAGACAGTCGATCTAGTGATGGAGCTTCCTGTTCAGATGTGAAAGTTCTGCTGCTTCTTCCTGTTTCTGAACATCTGCTTCCTGTTTCTGGATTCCAGATGTTTGATAAAGAAGGTTTCATTCCACTGGTTCCCAGGGACTACTGGGGCTGAAGCTCCTCTCCATCCCATCATTATCAGTTCAACAAGGACCTCCAGCACCACCAGTACCACCAGCTCTCGCAGCACCACCAGCACCGGCCGTACCACCAGCACCGGCCGTACCACCAGTATGAGCTCCCCCAGTGCCCTTGAACCCCAACAATCTACTGCCTCCTCTATTTAAAATATAATTTATCTTTTTTCAATGTTATTTATTTTCTACGATGAATTTTTCTCTGTAAATATTGTAACATGTCTCTATTTTTATAATTCTTATCAACTTTTATTTATAATAAAAAACTGAAATATTACAATTCCATGAATAGTTGACTGGCTTTCTATCCTGATGGATAGACTGATAGACAGATAGACAGAGTGATAGATAGATAGATAGATAGATAGATAGACAGACAGACAGACAGACAGACAGACAGACAGACAGACAGACAGACAGACAGATAGATAGACAGATAGATAGATAGATAGATAGATAGATAGATAGATAGATAGATAGATACACAGACAGACAGACAGACAGACAGACAGACAGACAGACAGACAGACAGATAGACAGATAGATAGATAGATAGATAGATAGATGGATAGACAGACTGATGGACAGACGGACAGATAGATTCAAGATTCAAGATTCAAGATTTTTATTTGTCACATACATATACATACTTTCATACATATATGCAGTGAAATGTAATGCAACGCACCCGGTGATAGCACACAATATGTCCTAGGAAAAAATAAAAAATTAAAAAAATAGAGTAGAAAATTCCTTTCTAATAGTCGCTTTGGATAAAAGCGTCTGCTAAATGACCAAATGTAAATGTAATGTAATACCAGGAGCGGGAATTCCGGCGAGAATGTAATAGAGTACGTGGCGGAGCTAAGGAGGCTCGCAGAGGACTGCAACTTTGGAGACACCCTGACGGTTCTGCGGGACAGAGTAGTCTGTGGAATGAATGATGACCGCATACAGCGGCGGCTGCTGTCGGAGGACGGCTTATCGTGAGACGGCACTGAGGCATGCGCAGGCAATGGAGGCTGCGAACAAGGACATTAAAGATTTGAACAGCACGAGAGACAATGCTAAATGGAGCCGAGCGACAGGTACCATTGCAAAGTGTCCGATACGAACACAAAAGAGCAGGTTGGACGTGGGAAATGCTACAGGTGTGGGGGAATAAGCCACATGGCCAATGAATGCAGGTTTGAGGATGAAAAGTGTCATAACTGGGGGAAGGTGGGGCACAGCAAGAGAGCCTGCAGGTCAAAACCTGTTGATAGAGGGAAGTGGAAAGGCGAGAAAAAGCTGAAAGGGGGGAGTGAAAAGCAGGATAAGAGAGCAAATTTCATGCAAGAAGATGGAGGGGACAGTAGCAGTGATGAGGTTTTGACTATCTACAGCATAAAGAGTAGAGAAATGACTATGTATAACATGCATAACAAGAGATAGTCATTCCCAAAGAAGAGCCCATCAAGATAGAACTAAGTGTAAATGGCACAAGAGCAACCTATGAGGTAGACACAGGTTTTCCAGCGCACAATGGAAGGTGTGCTACAGGGACTAAAGAATGTGGCTGTGTATCTAGATGATATACTTCTGACAGGAAAGGATGATGAGGACCACATCCACACACTAGATTTAGTGTTACAGATTCAAGATTCAAGATTTTTATTTGTCACATACATATACATACTTCCATACATATATGCAGTGAAATTTAATGCAACGCACCCGGTGATAGCACACAATAAGTCCTAGGAAAAAATAAAAAATAAAATAAAATGAAAAGTAGAAAATTCCTTTCTAATAGACCTCTAACTGACTCCTAAAACGTAATACAGTAAGTTGAATACTTATAGAATCAGATAAAAATATATAGAATAAAATACAATAAAAATAAATTGAAATAAATGGAATAGATAGAAGGAATATGCCTATGTATATACAGATATGTGCATTTAAAGTGGCATGTGAATGTGAATAGAGTGAGGTAGTGTTTGGGATGATACAGCACAGTATACAACAGTACGGCGCAGCAATACGGCATCACGAACAACCCTGAACAGTGACACAGTATGCAGTACAGTATGCTACATACAGTACAGTAGGTAGTGGAGCCTAGTGTGTGGCTCAGTGAGGACCCCTGGTGAGGTCAGCGTTGACAGTTCTGATGGCTTGAGGGAAGAAACTCCGTCTCAGTCTCTCTGTTCTCGCTGCGTGACTGCGGAGGCGCTTGCCTGACCGCAGCAGCTGAAACAGTCCGTTGTTGGGGTGATGAGGATCCCTCATGATCCTGCGGGCTCTGCTACTACACCTCCTGGTGTATAACTCCTGCAAGGGGGGGAGGGTAGTTCCAGTGGTACGTTCAGCTGAACGCACCACCCTCTGCAGGGCCCGCCTGTCCTGGGCAGTACAGTTCCCAAACCAGGCAGTGATGTTGCCTGTCAGGATGCTCTCCACTGCTCCAGAGTAGAAGGACTTGAGGATCCTCACCGAGACCCGGAATTTCCTCAGCTGCCTGAGGTGGTAGAGACGCTGCCTCGCCTTTCTCACCAGAGTGTCTGTGTGAACAGTCCATGTTAAGTCCTCTGTGATGTGGACTCCCAGATATCTGAAGCTGCTCACCCTATCAACAGACAGATAGATAGATACACAGACAGACAGATAGATAGATAGATAGATAGATAGATAGATAGATAGACAGGTAGACAGATAGATTGAAAGAGTGATGGATAGATAGACAGACAGATAGATAGAGTCAGTGATGGACTGGACCTGATGGGGACCACACCCCTGGAGGCAGCTGTCTACCTGGACCTGATGGGGACCACACCCCTGGGGGTTGGTCCTCAGCAGGATGAGGGTTCAGACCAGGGGGCTGTTGGTTTCAATGTGAAGTCCTTTGAGGCTCTTCTGTGATTCAGGGAAATATAAATAAACTGGACTTGACTTATTTTCTTTTGTGAAAGCAGAGGAGGTGTGATGTCACACCACCCTCATGGTGGAGCTGCTGGCTTCCAGACTCCACCTTTCCTTGTAAACAAACAAACAAAACATTAAAAAACATTCAATTAATGAGCTTTTCAAACTAAAATAAACAAATAGTTGACCTTGTGTTTAAATATCTTCTTTGTCAGCCAGGGGCGCCTGTGATGGCCCTTACCCCATCTAGCTAGGGTGTAGGGTGGAGGTGACTGGGTGTAGGTCTCCACCTCTTGAGGGAGGCGTCGCCTGGTGACCAAATGTGTTGTTATTCTGTCATGACCTCAATCGTCATATTAGATAGGAACACATTTTATTGAACTGCAATAACAACATGGACTTCTCACCCGCACGGCAGAGAGACAGGCAGGCAGACAGATATTAAAAGTCATACTTGATGTTTTCTTTTTAATGATCCTTCTGGTTCACACCTGACTTCACGCCTCAGACCTTCAGCTGCTGCTGGAGGGGTCGAAATCCACACGTTGGCCTGGGAACCCACCACAGCCCTGCTCCACCACCCCACCCAAGCACACCCCCTCCACCACCCCCACCACCCCACCCAACACAACCCCCTCCATCCACCACCACCACCCCACCCCAACCCCACCACCTCCACCACTTCCATCACCCCACCCAACCACCTCCACCCATCTCCACCGCCCCACCCAAACCAACCACCACACTCCAACTGATATAATCAGAAGGTTCCCAAACTGTGGCTCGGGGACCCTTTCCTTGTTCCTTATGTAGAAACTGTAAGAATGAAAATAAAATTTAATTTTGCTCTAAAGTTTGGAGGAAGTCGCACGTTTGACTTGATGTGGTTCAGAGGTCAGAGGTCATCTTCATGAGGATGTCATCTGACGGTGTAGTTCTACTCACTTTATTTTTTAATTTATTTTTTAGTGAAGCGAACTTTCTTTCTGCTCCTCTGTAGGCCGTTCCTCTACAGAACAATGAAATAAATACGATAAAATAAAATAAAATAAAATAAAATAAAATAAAATAAAATGATAATAATAAATAAATAATAATAATAATTTAAAGAAAAAAGTTCACTGCACTAAATAAAAAATAAAAAATAAAAAATAAAAAATAAATAAATAAATAAATAAATAAATAAATAAATAAATAAATAAATAATAATAATAATAATAATAATATTAATAATAATAATAATAAAAAAGAAAGTTCACTGAGTTGACTTCTTTCCCAGGACGGTTTGACCCCCCACCCAGACCTCACACCTCCACCAGGCTCCTGGAGCCTCCGCTCAGATGGTCTGATGCTCAGTTCTGCAGATGATCATGCTCCAGAGTCAGTTCCCGCCTGCAGATCTCAGGTCAGAGGGTCTGTCTGGAGGTCACACCTCCTCCAGGAGAGTTCCCACTGGCCCCCCTGTCTGGGTGTCACACTGAGGCCGGGAGGCTCCCAGGACCAGAGGTGTCTCCTGGAGGTGCAACATGTCACCTCCTGCCACATAAAGGCAGCAGCCCCTGCTCTCAGTCCTCAGTCGGCCTCAGAACCCCCACATCGGATCTTTCCTGTTCCTCTGCTCTGGACCTCCGGGAGTCATGGACGTCCCATGCTGCCCTCCTCCCACCTCCTCTCTATTGGATTGCCAGGCGGTGCTGGGCCAGATCTGGGATACAGACCAGGGGTACTTCAGCTCCACCAGCAGCCTCTCTCCCACCTCCTCCGTGGACTCCTTCTGCTTCTCGCCGGGCTCCTTGTGCCCTGTGGGGGGAGAGGTAGACGCCTTGGACCTCCTGTTTGCAGGTCCTCTGAGCAGCGAGACACCTCCTCCGACTCCTTCTGCTCCTAGGAGATCTCGCTCCAGGTTCCCCGGCAGGAAGCGCCAGACGGCCAGCGAGCGGGAGAAGATGAGGATGAGGGACCTGACGAAGGCCCTGCACCACCTGCGCAGCTTCCTGCCTCCGTCCGTGGCCCCGCAGGGCCAGACGCTGACCAAGATCGACACCCTGCGACTGAGCATCCGTTACATAGAACGGTTGTCAGCCCAGCTGGACCAGGACCAGGAGGTTATGGAGAGCGGGAGGTCCTGGGTCCAGGCCGGCCAGACCCATCAGCGGACTGTCGGCTTCTGCTCCGGGGTACTGGACCACATCTCCATGGCAACCATGGAACAGCAGAACCAAGCCAGCACTCGTAACCTCCTACAGAACCCCCTGCAGAACTCTTTCCAGAACCCCCTGCAGAACTCTGTACAGAACTCTAATCAGGTATGTTCAGCACCATGTTTAGAACCCTGAACATTCTGCTCTTGCTTCTGGTTAGATAAGGTAGTAAGGTTTTGTTGTGAGTATACTGACCTGTAGATGTTCTGTTCTCTGGTTCTCTGCAGGGTTCTGCTGGGTTCTGCTGCCCCTGGTCCGACCAGCGCTTCTGGACGGTTCAGACCCTTCTCACTGGATTCTCCTCCAGCTGCTGATTTATAGCTTTTCACAAAGTCATTTCCCAAGATATTTATATTTATGTATTTTTACTGTAAATAAATGTTTACATTTGAAGTATTTTTACACCATGAGACAGAAATAAAATCAATTATTTATCATTATGCTCCTTGTGTGTGTAATTATTCTACTGTAATAATTAATAATAATCTACTGAATTTAAAAGAGGCCGAAGAGACACTGAACATCTTCACATCACAGTGAAATAAAGTGATAAAACATAAAGTCATATCTACACTACGACATATCTATAGTCCTGTTCTTTATCATATGGTTTATCATATTGTTTATCATTATGTTTATTATATTGTTTATCATATTATTCATCATATGGTTTATTATATAGTTTATCGTGTTGTTTATCATATTGTTTATCATATCCTTTCTCATGTAATTTATTATTATGTTTATTATATTGTTTATCATATCCTTTATCATGTTATTTACTATTATGTTTATTATATTGTTTATCATATCCTTTATCATGTAATTTACTATTATGTTTATTATATTGTTTATCATATTGTTTATTATATTTGTGATAGAGTGCACTTATATGACTTCGCCAGTAGAGGGACTCTATCTTAGGTAAATGCTCCTTCTCTCGCTTTGTCAGTTGTTGTACTGATCGCCAGCCTGGCATGTTACGGCCGCGCCACATGTTGCTGAAGACTGTTAATTAAAGGTGAACAAACCAGGAGTTGGTCTCTGTTACCTGACGGCAAAATACCAAGATACTACATATGGCGACGAGGATAAACCGGAAGAATGTTCGGAAAACCGTGGCGTGAGTTTGAGCAGAAAGTTGTTACCGAGTGAAGCGTAGCTAGCTAAGCTAAAGCTAAGGCTATCGCGGTAACGGGATATTGGCGTGCTGCTACAAGCGTGAAGAAACTGGGCGCTCCCTTTATCACGGAGTAAAGACAAAGACAAAAACATGGCTGCTAGAGTGGGGTCGGTGGCACCCTTTGACAACGAGTCGCAGAGCTGGGAAGAGTACTGCGAGATCCTGCATCATTTCTTCGTGGCAAACGGAATCGGCATTGCAGAGAGGAAAAGAGCCGTGCTGCTGAGCTGTGTGGGCGCGAAGACCTACACGCTGATGAGGAATCTGCTGAGTCCGCAGCGACCGGGAGACAAGTCGTTCGAGGAACTGGTGAGGTGGTTAAAGAACCATTTCAACCCGAAGCCTAGTGAGATAGTGCAGCGGTGGAAGTTTAATGGGGGGATGGTAGCTCAGGAGGTAGAGCTGGTGGTCTAGTGATCCAAAGGTTGCTGGTTGGATCCCAGGCTCCTCCTGCTAGCATGCTGTAGTGTCCTTGAGCAAGACACTTAACCCCTAATTGCTCCTGATGGCTGCGTCCGTCGGTGTTTGAACAATTGTAAGTCGCTTTGGATAAAAGCGTCTGATCAATGACCAAATGTAAATGTAATGTAATACCAGGAGCGGGAATTCCGGCGAGAATGTAATAGAGTACGTGGCGGAGCTAAGGAGGCTCGCAGAGGACTGCAACTTTGGAGACACCCTGACGGTTCTGCGGGACAGAGTAGTCTGTGGAATGAATGATGACCGCATACAGCGGCGGCTGCTGTCGGAGGACGGCTTATCGTGAGACGGCACTGAGGCATGCGCAGGCAATGGAGGCTGCGAACAAGGACATTAAAGATTTGAACAGCACGAGAGACAATGCTAAATGGAGCCGAGCGACAGGTACCATTGCAAAGTGTCCGATACGAACACAAAAGAGCAGGTTGGACGTGGGAAATGCTACAGGTGTGGGGGAATAAGCCACATGGCCAATGAATGCAGGTTTGAGGATGAAAAGTGTCATAACTGGGGGAAGGTGGGGCACAGCAAGAGAGCCTGCAGGTCAAAACCTGTTGATAGAGGGAAGTGGAAAGGCGAGAAAAAGCTGAAAGGGGGGAGTGAAAAGCAGGATAAGAGAGCAAATTTCATGCAAGAAGATGGAGGGGACAGTAGCAGTGATGAGGTTTTGACTATCTACAGCATAAAGAGTAGAGAAATGACTATGTATAACATGCATAACAAGAGATAGTCATTCCCAAAGAAGAGCCCATCAAGATAGAACTAAGTGTAAATGGCACAAGAGCAACCTATGAGGTAGACACAGGTTTTCCAGCGCACAATGGAAGGTGTGCTACAGGGACTAAAGAATGTGGCTGTGTATCTAGATGATATACTTCTGACAGGAAAGGATGATGAGGACCACATCCACACACTAGATTTAGTGTTACAGATTCAAGATTCAAGATTTTTATTTGTCACATACATATACATACTTCCATACATATATGCAGTGAAATTTAATGCAACGCACCCGGTGATAGCACACAATATGTCCGAGGAAAAAATAAAAAATAAAATAAAATAAAAAGTAGAAAATTCCTTTCTAATAGACCTCTAACTGACTCCTAAAACGTAATACAGTAAGTTGAATACTTATAGAATCAGATAAAAATATAAAGAATAAAATACAATAAAAATAAATTGAAATGAAATGGAATAGATAGAAGGAATATGCCTATGTATATACAGATATGTGCATTTAAAGTGGCATGTGAATGTGAATAGAGGGAGTAGTGTTTGGGATAATACAGCACAGTATACAACAGTACGGCGCAACAATACGGCATCACGAACAACCCTGAACAATGATACAGTATGCGCTACAGTATGCTACACACAGTACAGTAGGTAGTGGAGCCTAGTGTATGGCTCAGTTAGGACCCCTGGTGAGGTCAGCGTTGACAGTTCTGATGACGTGCGGGAAAAAACTCCGTCTCAGTCTCTCTGTTCTCGCTGTGTGACTGCAGAGGCGCTTGCCTGACCGCAGCAGCTGAAACAGTCCGTTGTTGGGGTGATGAGGATCCTTCATGATCCTACGGGCTCTGCTACTACACCTCCTGGTGTATAACTCCTGCAAGGGGGGGAGGGTAGTTCCAGTGGTACGTTCAGCTGAACGCACCACCCTCTGCAGGGCCCGCCTGTCCTGGGCAGTACAGTTCCCAAAGCAGGCAGTGATGTTGCCTGTCAGGATGCTCTCCACTGCTCCAGAGTAGAAGGACTTGAGGATCCTCACCGAGACCCGGAATTTCCTCAGCTGCCTGAGGTGGTAGAGACGCTGCCTCGCCTTTCTCACCAGAGTGTCTGTGTGAACAGTCCATGTTAAGTCCTCTGTGATGTGGACTGCCAGATATCTGAAGCTGCTCACCCTATCGACAGAAGTCCCATTAATCCACAAGGGCGTGTGCGTCCTCGATTGTGATCCACACCTAAAGTCCACAATCAGCTCCTTGGTTTTGCTGACGTTCAGGTGTAGGCTGTTGTCCTGGCACCAGAGTGACAGGTCAGCCACCTCCTCGCGGTAGGCCTTCTCATCGCAGTCGGTGATCAGGCCCACGACCACGGTGTCGTCAGCAAACTTGATAATGGTGTTGGAGCTGGACCTGGCCACACAGTCATGTGTGTACAGGGAGTACATTAGGGGGCTGAGGACGCAGCCCTGGGGGGATCCTGTGTTCAGGGTGAGGGAGCTTGACATGTACTTCCCCACCTTGACCACCTGGGGGCGGCCTGTGAGGAAGTCCAGGATCCAGGTGCACAGCGGACCATTCAATCCAAGCTCCATCAGCTTGACAGCCAGTCTGGTGGGAACTATGGTGTTGAAAGCTGAACTATAATCAATGAACAGCATTCTCACATAGGCCCCCTTCTGGCCATCCGGGTGCGTGAGCGTGGTGTGCAGTACCTGGGAGACCGCGTCATCCGTGGATCTGTTCTGCCGGGACGCGAACTGCAACGGGTCCAAGGTGCGGGGGAGGGAGGCGCAGATGTAATCCTTAATCAGCCTCTGGAAACACTTCATGACCACTGAGGTGAGGGCCACCGGACGGTGGTCATTCAGGCAGGTTGGAGAGGCGATCTTCGGGACAGGAACGACGGTGGACCTCTTGAAACAGGACGGGACCACTGATTCAGCCAGGGAGATGTTGAATATTGTGTCGAACACCGGAGCTAGCTGGTTAGCACAGGTCTTCAGTACTCGCCCAAATATGCCATCTGGGCCCGCAGCTTTCCTGGTGTTCACCCGCATCAAAGCCCTCCTGACCTCGTGCACGGACACTGAGAGTGTGCGCTCGTCCCCAGCGGTGTAACTCCAATTAGCCGGCGAGCTAGCGGTGTTGCTGCCAGACTCGAACCGCGCATAAAAGGAGTTCAGTTGGTTGGCCAGGGAGGCGTCCACACTCGTGGCTGGGGAGGAGCTGCTCTTGTAGTTTGTTATTGTTCGCAGCCCCTCCCACAAGCGTCTTGTGTCCCCTCGCTCCATCTGCAGCTCCACGGTGTCTCTGTACGTCCGTTTGGCGTCCCTCACCGCCCTCCGCAGATTGTATGACGCCGCTTTGTAATTGTCCATGTTACCAGATACAAGACCGTCGTTGTAAGCGGCCGTGCGCGCATTCAGAGCGCAGCGGATGGATTTATCAACCCATGGTTTCTGGTTTGGAAATATCCGAACTTTCACCGTGGGAACGATTTCATCCGCTAGCGTAGCCACGAAACTTACTACAGCCTCCGTAAACTCGCTGACGTCACTTGAACTTGTTTGGAACATGTCCCAGTCTACGTCAGTCAGAGCGTCCTGAAGCGCAGCCTCTGATTGGTCCGTCCACCGCTTCACTTCCCTCGTCATCACCAGATCCCGCGCGATCAGAGGCCTGTCAACAGGAAGCAGCGAGATCGCGGCGTGATCTGATTTCCCGAAAGCAGGGAGCGAGACGGTCTTGTATCCGTTCTTGTAAGGAGTGTAACAATGGTCCAGAGTTCTGTCTCCCCTGGTGGCACACGTGATGTGTTAGTGGAAATTCGGCAGAACTTTTTTAAGGTTGGCCCTGTTAAAGTCCCCAGTCACCACCACAGCCGCGTCGGGATGTCTGTTCTGAAATCCGCACAACACATCGTACAGAACCGACAGAGCTGCGTCGGTGTCCGCTTGCGGTGGGATATAAACGGCTGTAATGATGACTGTGCTGAATTCCCGGGGGAGATAAAATGGACGGCATAGTATGGTCAGCTGTTCCAGGTTCGGCGAGCAGGAGTGGGAGAGGAATTTGCTGTTGTTGGCGTTACACCAGCGGTTGTTTACCATTAGGCAGACGCCTCCACCTTTGGATTTCCCCGACTCTCCCGTTCTGTCGCCGCGGAACACGGAGAAGGCCTCGGCTGGACGTATGGCTTCATCCGGCACCAGTGGGTTCAGCCATGTTTCCGTCAGGCAGAGGACGCAACAGTTCCTCGTGTCTCACTGGAATTGAATCCTCGCTCGAAGTTCATCCATCTTGTTCTCCAGGGACTGGACGTTAGCAAGAAGGATGCTTGGCAGAGGTAAGGTTGCGTCCTCATTCTGACCCGAATGCCGCCTCGTTTACCTCGGTGCTTCCTCCGTGGGCCCACTCGTGGAACAGCGACTCCATTTTTGTTGTAGTTGTTGTTGCGAGTGTTCCCGCGTAGGATTTCCGCAGGCCACTCTGCTCCCACGGATAAAAAGTCCCAAAATTGTTCGTTTAGGGAAATTTTTGATAAAAAAAGGAAAAAAATACTGAAGAGTAAGAAAGTAACCGGAGCGCCGGCGCAGGCGACCGCTAGGGGCGGCGCCACTATCGCCCTGAAGATAGTGACTAGAAGATGCAGGCTTGCGCCCAAAACGAAGCAAATGCAAATTCATGGAGAAGGAAGTGACATTTCTAGGACATGGAGTGGACGCCAAGGGACTTCATACAGTGCCAGCAACGGTGAAAGCAGTGCAGGAAGCGCCAGCACCTATGTCAGTGACTGAACTTAAAGCTTACTTGGGACTGTTAAACTTCTACAACAAGTTCCTTCCAAACCTATCGACCTTCCTGGCACCACTACACAAGCTTTTGAGAAAAGAGGAGCCATGGACTTGGGGGCCAGAGCAGGAGAAGGCTTTTGCTAAGTCCAAGGAGTTGTTACAGTCAAGCAGTGTGTTAGTTCACTATGATGAAAACAAAGAACTAATACAGGCGTGCGATGCTTCGCCGTATGGAGTTGGAGCTGTCTTAGCACACCACATGCCAGATGGAGAGGAGAAACCCATCGGGTTTATGTCAAGAACGCTCAACGCTGCAGAAAAGAACTATTCCCAGTTAGATAAAGAGGGTCTAGCCATTGTCTTCGGTGTAACGCGCTTCCATAAGTATCTTTATAGGAGAAAGTTTGTGATTTGCACTGATCACAAGCCTTTGATAAGTCTACTTCACGAGATGAAAGCGGTACCACAGATGGCGTCACAGAGGATCATGAGATGGGCTGTGCTGTTGAGAGCGTACCAGTACAACATTGCTTACAGAGCAGGTTAAGACAATGGCAACGCAGATGCTCTTAGCCGCCTCCCACTACCGGAGTGTCCTGTGTCAGTACCCGAGGAGCAAGTGCTGATGATGGATCAGGACCATGGTCCGCCGATGACCTCCACCAAGCTACGACAATGGACAACAACAGATCCAATACTCTCCAGGGTACGAGAGTATTTCCTGAGAGGTTGGCCAGATAACCATGACACTGACTTTAATCCTTATCGGCAGAGACAATGTGAGTTGAGTGTACAAGATGGCTGTGTGTTGTGGGGAGCCCGGGTAGTCATACCAGAAAGAGGACGAGCTCATATGCTGAAAGAATTACACCAGTCACACCCAGGAATGAGCCGTATGAAGGGTTTGGCAAGAAGTTACATGTGGTGGCCTCACATGGATGCCGATATAGAGACTAAAGTAAAATCATGCGCTACATGTCAAGAACATAGGAAAGCACCTTCGAGTGCACCACTACATCCATGGGAGTGGCCTGAAAAGCCCTGGAGAAGACTCCACATAGACTATGCAGGTCCCTTCATGGGTAGAATGTTCTTAGTAATTGTGGATGCACATTCCAAGTGGTTGGATGTTCATCCAGTGACTTCATGCACCTCTGCAGTGACTGTAAATTGTTTGAGGAACAGTTTCAGCACACATGGCATTCCAGAAATGATCGTGTCAGACAATGCTCAGTGTTTTGTCAGCGAACACATGAAAGAGTTTACGTCCAGGAACAGAATCACACATGTCACATCAGCACCATACCACCCCTCATCTAATGGTCTAGCAGAGAGGGCGGTGCAAACATTCAAGGAGCTGATGAAGAAGAGCACATCTGGGACAATACAGACAAGGGTGGATAGGGCGTTGTTTAGCTATCGCATCACTCCACAGTCGACTACTGGATTGTCACCAGCTGAGATGATGATGGGAAGGAAGCTGAGGTGTACACTTGACTTGATGCACCCAGATTTAAAACAAAAAGTCGAGTCAAAACAAACAAGTCAGAAAAACTACCCAGACAGGCATGCCAAACATTGCAACTTTGAGGAAGGTGACTCTGTCTACACTAAGAACTTTGGATATGGACCTAAATGGATACCTGGACGAGTGCGGGAGTTAACAGGACCAGTTTCCTATACTGTGTTGCTGGGGGATGGAAAAGTGGTCAGGCGACATGTCGATCAGCTGTTCAGCAGGCAGGAAGAGGAGCTTCCTACACCAGTGTCCAGTACGACAGGGGACGACATAACAGAACCCAGTCCACCAGCTGCTGGAGCACTGGAGGGCGCAAGTTCTCACCAAAGAGAGGACAGTGCTGTGCCGGTGGTGACCCAGGAGGATACTGCACCGGGGGGTACATCAGCGGACGGATTGCGCAAATCAAGGAGGGACAAACGTCCTCCAAACCATTTGAAAGACTACTCCACATAAAGTGGATGGCTTTAGGGGCAAGAATGTGCCTAGTCTCCTTAAGGGGGAGATGAGTGTTTGAATAAATAAATAAAAAGAAAGAAAAGTAGATAAAGTGTTCGGAACAAATAAACAATGTTCTGACATTGTGATTGTTACATAAAGTTATATAAAGGAAGCAGGGTACAGCAAGCTAAAATATATATATATAAGTTTAGATGTTACTGGCTAGACGGGAAAGAAAATGCTGTGGTGTATTATTATTTTTGTTGGTTAACTAAAGGACAGAAAAGCAAGAGCTAAGAAGGGAGGGATGTGATAGAGTGCAGTTATATGACTTCGCCAGTAGAGGGACTCTATCTTAAGTAAATGCTCCTTCGCTCGCTCTGTCAGTTGTTGTACTGATAGAAAAGAAAGAAAGAAAGAAACAGTCTTTATTCGTCACACAACACACCACACTACACCTCAACACATGCTTGCACACACACGCTTTGATGGTGCCGGTGAAATGGATCCTCTGCATTGAACCATCCTGGCTTGTCCTTCCTCCGGGGGCACAGCCAGGAGCAGTGGGCAGCATATGTGGACGCGCCCGGGGACCAGGTGATAAGTGTCCATCGCTGGTCAGACCATGATGGGTGCTTGTTTTTTTTGGTGGGGGTCCTTACTGACGTGAGGTGGAGGAAACCCCATGTGAGCACGTGGAGAACAGGCAAACTCCACACAGAAAGGCTCCTGTTCTTGAGAGATAACCCGCCGGCGCACGGTGCCAACAGCGCCCCAGGCGGGAATCGAACCCAGGACCTTCTTGCTGTGGGGCAGCAGTGCAATGCACTGCACCACCGTGCTACACATAGCCAGCCTGGCATGGTACGGCCACGCCACATGTTGCTGAAGACTGTTAATAAAAGGTGAACAAACCAGGAGTTGGTCTGTTACCTGACGGCAAAATACCAAGATACTACAAAATTGTTTATTGTATTGTTTGTCATACTGTTAATTATATTATTCATGATATTGTTTATCATATTATTTATCATATTGTTTATTATTATGTTTATTGTATTGTTTGTCACATTGTTTATTATATTATTCATGATATTGTTTATCATATTATTTATCATATTGTTTATTATTATGTTTATTGTATTGTTCATCATATTGTTTATTATATTGGTTATTATATTGTTTATCATATTGTTTATAGTATTGTTTATCATATTATTTATCATATTGTTTAATATTATGTTTATTATATTGATTATCATGTTATTTATTATATTGTTTATTATTATGTTTATTGTATTGTTCATCATATTGTTTATTATATTGTTTATTATATTGTTTTGTATATATCAGTATTATTGTATTGTATATATTATATTATATTATGTCATATTATATTCCTGCTCATTTAAGTGTTTTATTCAGTTCCACATTATTTTGTTAAGTTTTAAATTCAGGTCAAAAAATTATCCATTTAGTTTCCACTTGAATCTTCCGCCACAGAAGCCTCGCCCACTCTACATCTACGTCACGACGCACAGCCACAACTCACGTCCTGTTTCATTAAAATGCGTTTTAAATGTAACTTTTATCTTTATATTTTTTTTTTATATTTATATAAATTTAATATAAAAATCTGAATTTTTTAAAATTTTTATTTAATTTTATTAAAATACTTTGATTCACCTTTTCACTGTGGAAGTTCCCTTTAGGAGCTGAGGGAGTATAAGAACCTTACCGGTACTAGTACTTTACTAGTACTAGTACTAGTAAAGTACTAGTACTAGTACTAGTACTAGTAAAGTACTAGAGAAAGGAGGGGGGTAAGACCTGATAAATAAAGGTCAGGTTTAGAAATAGAATGGACGGTCGTATAACTTCTGAGATGAAGAGTGAAGCAGAAAGATGGTGACAAGTTAAATATAATAAAGCTTTAAACATTGTGTTTTTAATGGAGGAGTTATGTATCGTAAAGAGCAGGAATAATAGTTAGAGTATGTTGTATCAGGATAATAAAGTAGTAGTAGAAGTATTAGCAGAATATAGTGGTTGAATGCAATGAGCACAGGGCTCCAGCAGGGGGCAGCACGGAGCTAGAGTCAACACTTGCTTGGTTTCTTCTTCAGGGGTCCAGCGTGCAGTATTTGTTGTCAGATTTTTATTATTTTTAATCTTCTTGGTGTTTTTCAGGCTAAAAGTATCTGAAACATGATAAGTTTGAGGAACAGGGCGCTTTGTGACACCATCCCAAGTTATATAAGAGCAGGCTTGGTCAGGGGTTGGCATTGGGAGAGTTGCTCTGTGTACACCTGGTTGCTTGGCGTCGTATTTACACTCGTTCAGACGACACATTGCAGGAGCCCATGCGGCATTCAATGTAAACTTGGAAAATTGTAAATTGTGCTGCGTTTCACAGAACCCATAAAACTGTAATACGAAATGATGATGTGTTTTATGCCAGGATCAGTCTACACAATATTTTAGTCTTTCACGATGGTCACCATCTCAGATTAGAGCATTGTGCCATAAATGATCACCGTGTCTTGGTTGGGAGACCGGCAACACTACAAGTACGACCCGACCAATCATTGTTGCGCAAGTTCATAGGTTGTCAGGGGGAGGTTCAAGAAACTGTCAACAAACATGGCTACAGAAGCCAAGCAAAGGATGTGTGATGCTGGTGGTCTTCCGAAAAGAAAAAGAAAAGAAAGAAAAAGCGCTTGTGGACCCGTTCCAGTGAGGATCCCGTTGTTTGGACAATCTGTGTCGGCAACGGACGTACAGTCTGAATGGGTTTTGGTTTCCATCTCTGTCTCCTGGATGGACTCGGTTCGCTCTGCTTACCTTCTCCATGTTTAGATACAGGTACATGCACCAGAGAGCACGCTATCATCCTATTGGTCAATGTCAAGGAACGCGTCACAGGAGTTGTCAGACTAGGCAGGAAAATAAAAAGCAGTCTGACGTGCTGGACCTTTCGTCTGGGTGGTCACCGATGATGTCACTCTACACTTTTGTGGTTCCCAACGTTCATATTCGGGAAATTTGTCAGCCATTTAAAAATTGGGTAAAAACTCTGGCTGAATTTGTGTAGTCTGCTTGAGGGAAACTCAGAAAACTGTTTTACGTACCCAACATGACTAAACCGGACCCTGTGTACTGCTGCCTGCAGCTATATTTATAATTATGATTATTATAATTATTAGGGGTCCAGTATAATATTATTCAGGGTCCCTTACATTATTAATAATAATTTTCAAACGAAATGTATCTGGAACACAACAATGACAGAAGCTGCGAACACGGTTGAGGTGGGAGAAGGAACGTGGGTCTACAGAGAAGGAACATGAACGTAAAGAGAAGGAACATGGTTCTACAGTGAAGGAACATGAACCAATGGAAAAGGAACATGGGTCTACAGAGAAGGAACATGGACCTACAGAGAAGAAACATGAACCTAAAGAGAAGGAACATGGGTCTACAGAGGAGGAACATGAACCTAGAGAAGGAACATGAACCTATAAAGAAGGGACATGGGTCTACAGAGAGGGAACATGGGTCTATAGAGAGGGAACATGGACCTACAGAGAAGGAACATGGGTCTACAGAGAAGGAACATGGGTCTACAGAGGAGGAACATGAACCAATAGAGAAGGAACATGGGTCTACAGAGAGGGAACATGGGTCTACAGAGAAGGAACATGGACCTACAGAGAAAGACCAATTGTAAGTCGCTTTGGATAAAAGCGTCTGCTAAATGTAATGTAATTCTGTAAAAAAAAAACATGGTGCTACAGAGAAGGAACATGAACCTAAAGAGAAGGAACATGACCCTATAGAGAAAGAACATGGGTCTACAGAGAGGGAACATGGGCCCTCTCTGTAGACATGAGGGAACATGGCTGACCAGGGGCCTGCGCAGAGCTGCCCGGCATGGTGGAGGCGCATGGCGGGCCGCTCTGCGCCCGTGGCTGATCGCTGTAGGTTGGGTGCCACCAGGTATGGGAGGTGGGCGTGCTAGGGCGTGGTCGGGTTCGGGGTGGGGTCCACGTGGTTGCTCCCCTGCCTGCTGTGCCCCTGCGTCGAGCTGGTCGCGCTCAACTCATACTCAGTAAATACACCACACAATAGGCCTGGGGCTTGCGGGGTGGGTGGGGTGTGAGCTATGTGGGTGGGGATGGGGCAGGCGGTTGGGCTCCTGCCCCAATGTGCTTCTCAACCCAAAATTGTAATCCCATTCATATTAGCTTAGAACAAATATACTCTGACAAATACACACCAATTCTACTCCGAACAACACTCCACCAGACCAGGGTCTGCGGGGCAGGAGGGGTGCGAGTGATTCTGGTTCGACTTGCCTTAAGGACAAGGGATTATGGGATGAGTCATGGACACTCACCAGTGGACCCCTCACACACACACACACACACACACACACACACACACACCCCAGCACCCTCCTGGTTGCATTCCTCTCCTTTTCTCCCTCATTTACTGTCATAACTAAAACAGGAAGAGGCCACGTGACCGGTTGTAGTTCCACTTGTCCTGGACCCGATTCACTGTTTTTAAAACATGTTGTCGTCCAATGTTCATGGTTTAGTGTAAATGTTGTTTGTTTCTATGTTTATTTGTCTCACCGTGGTGCTTCTCCCTCTGGAAGTAGTGATCCATTGTTTATAAACCCAAACATGGTAAATAGTTCTCCAAAGAGGGGCTTGCTGCTGCTTGTGTGCTCTGCTCCTCCCAGGACAGAGTTATTGTGGCAGTTGTTGATGATTAAAGATGAATAAAGAGTTTCATTGCAGCTTGACAAGTTCAACTCCACTTGCAACTCACTCTGTCCTACATGCAACGCAACAAATACTCTGTGTAGTATGTGCAGCACGCTGACAACACAGGTTAAAAAATAATAAATAAATAATAGATTACTTATCTATATTGTAATGCAGACAAAATGTATGGAACTTTGACATTAAGTATTTATTAGAATTATTATGGAAGAACTTGTCAATACTTAACACTTTGTCTTTTCATATAAGTCTGCTAACGTTTTGACATTTAACTGTATGTATTGAAGTATGTATATGTATGTGACAAATAAAACTCTTGAATCGTGTTTATCTGTAGGAAACTGTTTATACACGATGTTTCTTGAAAACAGCCGTTAATTTTTTACTTACTCTTTACCAATCTCGTCATTGTTATAACTTACCTTGCTGTGTGCAAGGGTGATTCTATGTGGACTGAGGGATTGTTTCTGACCGTGTCAGACCAGACTTCATTGAAAATCACCGATTCTTTCTTTAATCGCGCTCCTGTTGCGGGAACCGCGCCCGGCTCGGGTTTGGAGGTGGGTGGGTTCAAGTTTTAGTTGTTGTTTGAGCAGGAGCCGTCCCATCAGCTCCGGGGGCCTCATATCCGCTAGCCGCTGCCAACCAGACAGCAGAAGAAGCATCGGCGCTCCTGCGGTACGATTGGCTGTTCATGTCACGTCGTTCTTTCTCTGCTGTATGACTGGCTGTTCGTGTCACATGGTTGTTTTGTCTGCTGTACAAATGGCTGCTCTTGTCATGTAGTTGTTTCTATGCTGGACGATTGGCTGTTCGTGTCACATGGTTGTTTCTCTGCTTGACGATTGGCTGTTCGTGTTTTGTCTTTGTAGGTCTCTGTATTGAACTGTATCGAAAATCTTGTAAATTTATCATAATTATCGTGGAAGATTTTATTGTGAAAACGATGAACGCATCACTTAGGCACACATTCCAGTGGTTTGTACAGTTTTTGTGGATTGTTATTTATTGAATTTTTAATTAATCCGGCAAAGTAACGTGGACCAGGGTTTTAAAATATCAATCTAACAGATCTACTCACATCTACCAGATAAGAAGCTTTATAAATATACAGGTAAATCCATAGTTTGGTAACATCTGAACACTACAGAGTGACCCAGTCCATGCCGCACACTGGACACGATCCAACTGGACATTCTCAATCAGAATCTGTACATTTATAGTAAATAATATGTTGACATCATAAAGCATCTTACTGTAAATATAATTTATAGTAAATAATATGATGTCATAAAGCATCTCACTGTAGTTATCATTCATAGTAAATAATCTGATGACGTCATAAAGTGTCTTACTGTAAGTATAATTTATAGTAAATAATATGATGACGTCATAAAGCGTTGTACTGTAAATATAATTTATAGTCAATAATATGGTGACATCATCAAGCATCTTACTGAAAATATTATTCATAGTAAATTATATGATGATGTCATAAAGTGTCCTACTGTAAATATCATTTATAGTAAATAATATGATGATGTCATAAAGCGTTCAAACAAGACGTCACCGTGTTTGTGTGTTCTGCTGAAGTTGATGTTCCAAATAGTTTTAGATTTCAAAATTCCGAAAATCTTTCCCTGAACAATAACAATAGAAATAAAAATAAAAATCACAGCAATATTATTAACTATTTATGCCCTGGGGGCTGGACTCCTAATAATAATATTAATAATGAAAAGAAATACCCACAAGCTTACTGAATCACCTCCTGACAGGAAGTGATGTCACGTCTGTCGCCACACAAGGTAGTATAATATATATAGTATATAGTATATTACATACAAGTAGAATACTTCATATTATAAATATATTGAAGATTGATAGACAGAAAGACAGATAGATACAAACAATAATCAATAATAATTATTTTTTTATATTTATTTTAGTCCAGTAAATCAAAGTGATCATCTCCCATCATGCTTTGCTCCGTCACATGAGTAAACTCCTCTCACCTTCCATGCTGTCTAACCCTCCCTTACAGACAGACAGATTGGGTGCAGTGAGACAGGTCAGGTGGAATCAGACAGACAGGTCAGGTGCAGTGAGACAGCCAGGTCAGCACCTTCTCCCTGTTCTCCTTCATCCACCTGATGTTTGCTGTCGTTCTCTCCAGTGCCTGATCCAGAGCCAGACCCGACGAGCCGAACCCCAAGTGCTGATTGGCCAATTTGAACTGCTGCAGCTGGAGGGGGGACAGACAGATGTTAGAACGTGTTTTAAGTAAACAAACAAACAAATAAACACAGGAATAAATACCTGTTGGAGCTCAAACTCTGTGGAGAATCTTGCTGTTATTTCGGTGATTAATTTGGAGAAAGAAAAGGAGCCCTGTCCATATCTGAAAGACACAATATTATTATTATTATCATCATCCTCATCATCATCATCATTACCATCATCATCATCATCATCATCATTATTATAATTATCATTATTATCGTCATTATTATTATTATTATTATTATTATTATCATCATTATTATCATTATTATCATTATCATCATCATTATTATTATTATTATCACCGTCATCATCATTTAAATTATTATTATTATTATTATTATTGTTATTATTATTATTATTATCATCATCATTATCATAATTTTTATTAGAACAGTGGTACCTCGACTTACCACTGTAATTGGTTCTATAAGAACAGTCGTATGTTAAAACAGTCGTATGTCTAAGCAATTTTTCCCATATACACCAGGCTCATATTTTTCTATGATTTCCTTCTTAGTTTCAATGGGAGTCATTGCCTTTTTCTTTTTCCCATCATCCTTCTTATTAGGAATCATCATGAAGGGTGAAAATAAACAAAATACACAGCACAAACACAGAAAAAAATATCCATAAGCCACATACTACTTGCACACACGATGTAGGTGGGCCCGCTGACTGACTGCTGACTGGCTGCTGACTGGCTGCTGACTGACTGCTGACTGGTCGCTGACGCACTAACTGCAAATTTCCACGGTCATATCTTGGAGCAGTCGGTCGCAAGTCGATACAAATTACGACTATCGCTACTGGTATCTTGGATTAGTTGTAAGTAGATGCAGTCGTAAGTCGAGGTACCAATGTATTATTATCATCATCATTATTATTCGCTGTTCAATTGTTCTGTTGATGTCTCTGGGAGTGACCGACAGGGTGCGCCGTTGAGCCTGTTCTGTGGTGAAGAGGTTGATCGCTCACGTCTGGACCATATGCTCCCAGTTGGCTCTGATGAAGCTCCAGGCCAGTGGCGCTCCCACCACGTTCCTGGCCACAGCCTGGATGCTGGAGGCCACGTCCTGCTTCCGGATCCGGGTCCGGTCCAGTGTCCACTGCAGATACCTGGTCCACAGGAAGCAGCATGTCACCACATGGAGCCCCCACTTCCTGTTGCAATAAAGTGGACCGGTATGGTGCTAGTTCCGGACCAGGACACCAGCAGACCAGCAGAAGATGGAAGGAGTTGAATCAGTACTTCCGGTGGTTCCGGTTCTTTTGAACCTGTACCCACCTGTTGAGCAGCCACGGCTCCTTAGTGCAGGCTAACGCTGAGCGCAGGCTAGCGGCTTCCGTTGCCACGGTAACATTCTGGAACATCTTCCAGGCAAAGTCCCACTCGTCCTGCCCTCCGGTGGCGATGGCACTGCAGTACACAGTCCTGCGCAGGTTCGGGTGGATCCTGAGACAAGAGGACTAGGATCAGAGTGGATCAGAACCAAGCCACTACTCTACCTCTACTCTACTACTACTCCACCTCTATTCTTCCTTTACTCTACTCCATCGCTACTCTACTTTGCTCCACCTCTACTCCACCACTACTCTACCTTTACTTCACCTCTACTCTACCTGTACTCTACCACTACTCCAACTACTTTACTACTTCACACCTACTAGAGTTCTACTTTACTCTACTTCTATTGTTCCAATACTCTACCTTTACTGTACTCTATCCTTGCCTCTGTTCTACCACAACTGTACTCCACCTTTACTCTATTTCAACCTTAACTCTACTCTACCTCTGCTCTACCACTACTCCATTTATAATCTACCTCTAATCCACCTCTACTGCACCAATACTTCACCTCTACTCTACCGCTACTCCATCTCTACTCTCCCTCTACTCTAGCACTACACTACCTCTACTCCACCTCTATTGCACCAATACTCCACCTCTTCTCCATCTCTACTCTACCTCTACTCCACCTCTACTCTGCCACTACTCCACCTCTACTCTACGACTACTCCATCTCTACTCTACCTTTATTCTACCACTTCTCCACCTCTACACTACCTTTACTCTACTCCATCGCTGCTCTACCATTACTCCACCTTTACTCTACCGTTACTCTACTCTACCTCTATTCTACCACTACTCTGTGGTACGGTAGGGGGACGGTAGCTCAGGAGGTAGAGCTGGTGGTCTAGTAATCTAAAGGTTGCTGGTTGGATCCCAGGCTCCTCCTGCTAGCATGCTGTAGTGTCCTTGAGCAAGACACTTAACCCCTCATTGCTCCTGATGGCTGCGTCCGTCGCTGTTTGATGATTGTAAGTCGCTTTGGATAAAAGCGTCTGCTAAATGCAATGTAATGTACTCTACCTCCGTCTCTACTCTGCTTTACTGTACCTCAACTCCATCTTTACTCCACCCCTCTAGTTCTCTACTCTACTACCCTCACTTGATTTATCTTGATGTACATAAATCATGTGATTGAATTCATCAATATGAAGGCGTAACATATTTTTGGTCCTTACGGGTTCTGTTCCGGGTTTTCCATCCACAATCTGAACCAGCGGCTGGTTAGGCTTCTGCAGCGGGCCACGCCTACTCTGCAGGCTACGTCCAGCGCATTCACCTGGTTGTACCTGGAGCATGGAGGAGGAGCCAGGTGGGCTTTAAGGAACGATCCGGTGTTTTCAAACCTGAACATTATTTCCAGATCACTGGAAGTCGAGTGATCGGCATCAGAATCTTTATATTGATCCAGTATTGATAAAAAGATTCTGCTGTAAGTCACTTCCTTTGGGTCCAGTCTCTTACTGGTCGTTGTGTCCTGCAGGGACCTGGGTCCAGTTGGACGTCAGAACCTGGAAGTGATGGAACAGAGGCTGGATCTGCTGGCGCAGGTAGGCCTGGAAAGACAATTTTATCTTTTATCTACTTCAGTTTTGGATTTTTCTATTTTAATCATCAATAGAAACAATTGAAGCCTGGTAGTAGAAGAAGAAGAAGTAGTAGCATTACCAGTAGTATCTGCAATACCAGCAGTACCAGTAGTATCTGCACAACCAGTAGTATCTACAGTACCAGCAGTACCAGTAGTATCTGCATGACCAGTAGTATCTACAGTACAAGTAGTATCTGCAGTACCAGAAGTACCAGTAGTGTCTGCACAACCAGTAGTATCTACAGTACCAGCAGTACCAGTTGTATCTGCAGTACCAGTAGTACCTGCAGTACCAGTAGTATCTACAATACCAGTAGTACCAGTAGTGCCAGCAGTACCAGTAGTATCTGCAGGACCAGTAGTACTAGTAATACCAGTAGTATCTGCAGTACCAGTGGTATCTGCAGGACCAGTAGTACCTGTAGCATCAGTAGTACCAGCAGTACCTGCAGTATCAGTTGTACCAGTAGTACCTACAGTACCATAAGTACCTGCAGTACCAGTAGTATCTACCGTACAAGTAGTAGCAGTAGTATTTACAGTACCAGTAGTACCTGCAGTACCAGTAGTACCTGCAGTACCAGTAGTATCTACCGTACAAGTAGTAGCAGTAGTATTTACAGTACCAGTAGTACCTGCAGTACCAGTAGTACCTGCAGTACCAGTAGTATCTACATTACCATTAGTATCTGCAGTACCAGTAGTACCTGCTGCACAGTTTCACCAGTAGTACCAGCAGTGCCTGCACTACCAGTTGTACATGTAGTACCTACAGCACCAGCACCAACCTGCAGAGCGCCCTGCACCTCTGAGCGCTCCAGCATCAGGGTGTAGTAGCGCAGGTTGTTCAGCGCTGCTTCCCAGGGGACGAAGTGTGTCTCGTGTCGCAGGTACAAGGTCGTCCTCAGCGCCAGCGTCGAACCGACAACCCCCGCTCTGTGGCGGACCACACCACACCACAACTTAACTCCTCTATCTTTAACTTCAACAGTTCTCTTATCATGTCGCTAAGCGGCTTTTTCACCTTGCCAGGTTGAAGGCATCATCCAAGATCTGAGCTCTGTTGATAACTGGTACAGCCTGCACACACACACACACACACACACTCACACAATCACACACACACACACACACACACACACACACACACACATTGTTTTTTCATGGTATGGATACGTTGTTTGGTGTTGTGCAGTGTATCCACCACTGGTGGTCTGTCTGGAGTAGTGTAGTGTGTGGTGGTGTCCACCAGGGGGCGTCCCACTCGGTGGTCCGTCTGGAGTCCCACCTGGTGGTCCGTCTGGAGAAGGGTGAGCAGCCGCTCCCAGTTGTCCAGGTCATAGTTCACCCTGAAGTAACCGGAGACGTTGGAGTTGACCAAGACCCAGTCCTGTCCTGAAGTCCTCATGGAGGGGTACACATCTGGGGGAGAGAGAGACAGGTGGCGATAGTGGCACCGCCCCTTGCGCCTGCGCCGGTGCTCCGGTCGACTTCTGCACATTTTAGTATTTTTTTCTGTTTTTATCATAATGTCTGCCAAAAAAGCATCTGCAGTTACCTCTTACGACCGCGATGCACTCATGGATATAAAAACTTCCCTAAACGAACAACTTTGGGACTTTTTATCCGTGAAAGCATAGTGGCCGGCGGAAATCCAACGCGGGAAGACGCTCAACAACAACAACAAAAATGGAACCTCTGTTCCACGAGCGGGCCCACGGAGGAAGCACCGAGGTAAACGAGGCGGCATTCAGGTCAGAATGAGGACCAAACCTTACCGTCCACCTCTGCCAAGCATCCTTCTTGCCAACGTTCAGTCCCTGGAGAACAAGATGGATGAACTTCGAGCAAGGATTAAATTCCAACGAGACACAAGGAACTGTTGTGTCCTCTGTCTGACGGAAACATGGTTGAACCCACTGGTGCCGGATGAAGCCATCCGTCCAGTTGAGTCTTTCTCCGTGTTCCACGGCGAGAGATCGGGGGAGTCGGGGAAATCCAAAGGTGGAGGCGTCTGCCTAATGGTACACAACCGCTGGTGCAACCCCAACAACACCAAGTTTCTCTCCCGCTCCTGCTCGCCGAACCTGGAACAGCTGACCATCTTATGCCGTCCATTTTATCTCCCCCGGGAATTCAGCACAGTCATCATCACCGCCATTTATATCCCACTGCAAGCAGATACCGATACAGCTTTGTCCGAGCTGTATGATGTGTTGTGCAGATTCTAAAACAAACATCCTGACGCGGCTGTGGTGGTGACTGGGGACTTTAACAGGGCCAACCTTAAAAAAGTTCTGCCGAATTTCCACCAACGCATCACGTGTGCCACCAGGGAAGATAGAACTTTGGACCACTGCTACACACCGTACAAGAACGGATACAAGACGATCTCGCTCCCTGCTTTCGGGAAATCTGACCACCCCACGATCTCGCTGGTTCCTGTTTACAGGCCTCTGATCGTGCGAGAATTGGTGGTAACGAGGGAAGTGAAGCAGGGGACGGACCAATCAGAGGCTGCGCTTCAGGACGCACTCACGGACGTAGACTGGGACATGTTCCAATCAAGTTCAAGTGGGGTCAGCGAGTTTACAGAGGTAGCAGTGAGTTTTGTGGCTACGTTAGCAGATAGCATCATTCCCACGGTGAAGGTTAGGATATTTCCAAACCAGAAGCCGTGGGTTGATAAATCCATCTGCTGCGCTCTGAATGCTGGCACGGCCGCTTACAACGACGGTCTTGTATCTGGTAATATGGACAATTACAAAGCGGCGTCGTACAATCTGCAAAGGGCGATGAGGGATGCCAATCAGGCGTACAGAGAGACTGAGAAGCTACAGATAGAGCGGGGGGACACCAGACACTTGTGGGAGGGGCTGCGGACGATAACAAACAAGAGCAGCTCCTCCCCAGCCACGAGCGTGGACGCCTCCCTAGCCAACCAACGGAACTCCTTTTATGCGCGGTTTGAGTCTGGCAGCAGCACCGCTAGCTCGCCGGCAAATTGGAGTTACACTGCTGGGGATGAGCGCGCACTCTCAGTGTCCTTGCACGAGGTCAGGAACGCTCTGAAGCGGGTGAACACCAGGAAAGCTGCGGGCCCAGACGGCATATCTCGGCAAGTACTGAAAACCTGTGCTAACCAGCTAGCTCCGGTGTTCACTACAATATTCAACATCTCCCTGGCTGAATCAGTGGTCCCATCCTGCTTCAAGAGGTCCGTCGTTCCTGTCCCGAAGATCACCTCTCCTGCCTGCCTGAATGACTACTGTCCCGGTGGCCCTCACCTCGGTGGTCATGAAGTGTTTCGCGAGGCTGATTAAGGATTATATCTGCGCCTCCCTCCCCCGCACCTTAGACCCGTTGCAGTTCGCGTACCGGCAGAACAGATCCACGGATGGCGCGGTCTCCCAGGTACTGCACACCACGCTCACGCACCTGGATGGCCGGAAGGGGGCCTATGTGAGAATGCTGTTCATCGATTACAGTTCAGCTTTCAACACTATAGTCCCCACCAGACTGGCTGTCAAGCTGACTGAATACTCCGCTGTGTGCCTGGATCCTGGACTTCCTCTCAGCCTGGCACCCGTGTGGTTAGGGTGAGGAAGCACATGTCCTCACCCTGAACACAGGATCCCTCCAGGGTTGCGTCCTCAGCCCCCTACTATACTCCCTGTCCACACATGACTGTGTGGCCAGGTCCATCATCAAGTTTGCTGACGACACCGTTGTCGTGGGCCTGATCACCGACTGCGACGAGAAGGCCTACTGCGAGGAGGTGGCTGACCTGTCACTCTGGTGCCAGGACAACAGCCTACACCTGAACGTCAGCAAAACTAAGGAGCTGATTGTGGACTTTAGACAAGGATTGCCTCCCCCCCCCCCCCCCCCCCCCCCCACAGGACTTATACACCAGGAGGTGTAGTAGCAGAGCTGCAGGATCATGAAGGATCCTCATCACCACAACAACGGACTGTTCCAGCTGCTGCGGTCAGGCAAGCGCCTCCACAGTCACACAGTGAGAACAGAGACTGAGACTGAGTTTTTTCCCGCAAGCCATTAGAACTGTCAATGCTGACCGCACCAGGGGTCTTCACTGAGACACTCACATAGGCTCCACTACCTTACTGTACTGTATGTGGCATACTGTACTGCATACTGTATCACTGTTCAGGGTTGTTTGTGATGCCGTATTGCTGCGCCATACTGTTGTATACTGTGCTGTATTATCCCACAAACACTACCTCACTTCATTCACATGCCACTTTAATGCACATATCTGTATATACATAATTGCCTATTCCATATACATAAGCATATTCCATTTTATTTTATTGTATTTTATTTTATTCTATAAGTATTCGACTTACTGTATTACGTTTTAGGAATCAGTTAGTTGGTCTATTAGAAATAAATCTTTCCCTAGGACATATTGTGTGTTATCTCCAGGTGCGTTGCATTACATTTCACTGCATATACTGTATGTATGAAAGTATGCATATGTATGTGAGGAATAAACCTCTTGAACCTTGAACCTTGAGGGGAGACAGGAAGACAGGATGGGGTTGGGGTTTGGGTGGGGTTGGAAGGAGAAGGTGTGGAGCTCCAACAACAAGCTTCACCTCTAACTGGTTCTGCTTCTTTCACTGCATGAAGAGGAACCTGAAGAACGTTCTGAAACCCGCATTTTCTATTCGATTGGAATGTTATTATATCATATTACATGATATTTTATTATATCATATTATATTATTGTATATTATAATCATTATATTGTAATGTTATTATTGTATTATATTATATTGTTATATTGTAATATTATTGTATTATATTATATTTTATTATATTATAATTTATTATAATATATTATATTATACTATATTATATTATATTATATTATATTATATTATATTATATTATATCATTGTAGGGTTAGGGTTAGGGTTTTTTATTCAAGCTGTTTGTTACATAGAAGCTTAATCCTGCTTTTAGTTTTCACTCTGGGAACAATAAACACACTGGTCCCAGATGATCTTAGTAGTCTAGAGGGTTCATGTAGCGCAAGCATTTCAGTGATATAGTTTTGCCCGAACCATTTTGTGATTTATAGGTGAACAGCAGTATTTTGAAATCAATTCTCTCACATACCAGGAGCCAATGTACATACACCAATTTCAGAATTGGTGTATGTTATAAGAATTGTATATGTCTTATGTTTTGCTGTACTTTTCACATGAACATTTGTACAAGGTATGTGTACTTTGCTTTTCTTCTAAAGGCTAAATAGAGTTCATGTCTTAAAAAAGACATGAACTACTCACTTTCTGTGCCTTAATGTGAAGAGGAGAAAGGCAACATGTCTTGACCATCAGATAAGGGAACTTCAACAGATGATCTGTCTCAACGAAACTGCACCATCAGCGAAACTGTCTCATCAGCAGGACCCATGCGGAGGCGTTGCGACATCTGCTGACCGACATCTCAATGACTTGTCAGCTTCGCCACTCCAAGAGAACTGTATAAAAAAGTCAGCTCTCCAGTGAGAACTGAGCACTTCCTGTGTGGCACTCTGTTATGTTGTTACACTGAAACTGCTCCTCTTGTACAAGATTAATTACTTTATTAACCTAAAGTGTTTGTCTCCGATTTCCTCTGTAACGATTAGTCCGTCCACAAACAAAGTTTATAACAATTTAACTTTAACAGTGTAATGTGTTCAAATTTTTTGGTCTTTGTTAGAACTCTAGCAGCAGGGTTCTGAACAAGCTATAGCTGCCTAAATACTTTTTAGGAAGATCTGCTAAGAGACCATCACAATAATCTAACCTACTGGTAATGAAGGCAGGAACAACTTTTTTGAAGACTTGTTTGGACATGAGTCCTCTTAGTCTTGCTATATTTTTAAGGTGATAGTCGGCCGATTTTGTGACTGACATGATGTGGCTGTTGAAATTAAGATCTGAATCCAAGTTTTCTGTCTTTTTTGGTTTTCAAGGATAGGGACACCACGTGTTAGCTAACTTCCAGCCTTTCTGTTATGGCACCAAAAACAATTACATTACATTACTATTACATTACATTCCTAATTATCAACTTCTGTGTGGACTGCAATGTCCCAGCTCGGACTGTCACCTGTTACGCCAAGAATAAACCATGGATCACTAAGGACATTAAGGCCATCCTGAACGACAAAGAAGAGGGCGTTCAGAGATGGCAACCGTGATGAGGTGAGGAGAGTGCAGGGGGCACTCAAACTTACAATCAAGGAGGCAAAAGGCAGTTATAGGAGGAAGCTGGAGAAAAAACTCCAGCAAAACAACATGAGGGATGTGTGGAGTGGCATGAGAACCATCACTGGGTTCCAGAAGACGGGTGGCATGGGGTTGGAGGGCCGTGCGGACCGAGCCAATGAACTGAACCTATTTTTCAATAGGTTTGATAAGGGTGATGAGAGTGAATACAGGACTGTTGTGGGCAACTTTGTCACTTGGAGTGAGCTGAACCATCTGCAGCTCAATGTGACTAAGACGAAGGAGCTCATAGTGGATCTGAGGAGGGCAAAAACACCTTTGACCCCTGTTTCCATCCAGGGGGTCCCTGTGGACACTGTGGAGGAGTACAAGTACCTGGGGGTGTACTTCAATAACAAGTTGGACTGGACCAGAAACACCAAGGCAGTCTACAAAAAGGGCGAAAGCCGACTCTATTTCCTACGGAGGCTGAGGTCCTTTAACATCTGCCGGACGATGCTGAGGATGTTCTATGAGTCTGTTGTGGCCAGTACCATCTTCTTCGCTGTCACATGCTGGGGCAGTGGGCTCAGGGTCGCAGACAACAACAGACTAAACAAACTAATCAGGAGGGTCGGTGATGTCGTAGGAGAGGAGCTGGACACCCTGACGACTGTGGCAGAGAGGAGAATGCTGTCCAGGCTTCAGTCCATCTTGGACAATGTCTCACACCCTCTCTACGACACACTGGTCCAGCAGAGGAGCACCTTCAGCAGAAGACTCCTCTTACCCAGATGCACCACAGAGCGCCACAGGAAATCATTCCTGCCAGAGGGCATCAATCTCTTCAACGCCTCCCTCAGAGAGTCAGACACCCCTTCTCTGTAACCTGACCTCAAAACACAGACTTCCACTTCTGCACCTTCTTCTTTTTGCACATTTTAACTGCACATTTTACACTTTACCATGTGTATATAGATATGTTGATCTAAATATTTATATATAAATATGTTTCTTAATAATTATTATATGTTGTATGTAAATATGTTGTATGTAGATTTGGAGCTGTAACAAAAGTAATTTCCCCCTGGGATTATTAAAGTATTTCTGATTGTGATTCTGATTCTGATTACATTATTACAATTTACTAATGAAGGGTTGATTTATTATTTGTATTATTATTATTTATTATTATATTATGTTATATGACATTATATTATATTATTATATTGTAATGTTATCTTTATATAATATTATTTTATTGTAATGTTATTATTGTATTATATTATATTATATAATAACATTGTAATGTTATTATTGTATTATATTATTGTATTATATTATATTATATAATTACATTGTAATGATATTATTGTATAATATTATATTATATTCATTATATTATATTATATTCATTAAATTATACTTTAACTATATAATATAATATCATATTACATTCATTCATAATATAATATTATATTATATTATATCATATAATATAATAATAGTATATTATATTAATTATATTATAGAATAGAAAATAATATTTTATTATATTATATTAATAACATAATATAATATAATATAATAATATATTGAATTATTTTAATTATATAATATAATGTAATATAATTTAAATAGTATTATATCATATTATATTATATTATTATAAGACCTGAAGTTCTTCAGGTTTCTTGTACCTGTTTCCTCCAGGAGCCAGAGCGGCTGCTGCTCTACTCCGTTCTTCATCCACTGGACCGGGACCATCCAGGTGTAGCTGCACATGAGAGCAGGTTAGCATGGGGGGCGGCAACAGGGTAATATGGCAACAAGGCAAAAGGACAACAGGGCAATGTGGCAACATGGGAAAGGGACAACAGGACAATGTGGCAACAGGGCAAAGGGACAACAGGGCAGTGTGGCAACAGGGCAATGTGGCAACGGGGAAATGTGGCAACATGGCAATGTGGAGTCAAATAGGTGGTGCTGATTTGGGGTAATGCAAACATGCGTGACATGGTGAAGCTCTGCCTACTTGAAGGGGGAGGGGCGGTCCACCACGGCCCCGGGGTCTAACAGGAAGTGCTGCTGGCTGATACGCCCACTGCTGGTATTTATGGAAACCAGAGGGAAACCCATCTGCAGGATCCAGCGATCCATGATGTCATGGACTGGACGAGGAAGCTGCATGCTGGGAGTGTCGTCCACCGCCTAAGAGAGAGACAGGGAGGGAGAGAGAGACAAATTATGATAAATTATGGCTGCCTAAGTTATTTTTTAGGAAGATCTGCTAAAAGACCATTACAATAATCTAACCCTACTGGTAATGAAGGCAGGAACAACTTTTTCCAAGACTTGTTTGGACTGAGTCCTCTTAGTCTTGCTATATTTTTAAAGTGATAGCAGGCCGGCTGTTGAAATTTAGATTTGAATCCAAGATTTCTATCTTGATTTTTGGTTTTCAAGGATAGGGACTCAATGTGTAAGCTAACTTCCAGGCTTTCTGTTTTGGCACCAAAAACAATTATCTCAGTTTTGTCCTTATTTAGTTGAAGGAAATTCTGGACATCCAGTCCTTGACTTGCTCGATGCACTGGCACAGCAGATCAATAGGACGATAGTCATTTGGTGAGAGAGCTATATAGATTTGGGTGTGGTACGGATAACAATGGTAATCAATATTATTATTTCACATAATTAGGCCTAGTAGGAGCATGTAGAGGTTGAATATAGATGGTCCCAGGATTGAACCTTGGGGGACTCAACGAGTCACGTTAGTTAGTTCAGATCGTAGTTTCCAATGGAGACAAAATTGTTCCTGTCTTGTAGATATGACCTGAACCAGCTTAAGACTGTGTTGGAAAGCCCAACCTAATTCTTCCTCCTG
Organism: Zeus faber; assembly: GCF_960531495.2. NCBI lineage: Eukaryota > Metazoa > Chordata > Actinopteri > Zeiformes > Zeidae > Zeus > Zeus faber. Next base: position 375,700 of record NC_137190.1, on the reverse strand, counting down.
TCTGAAGGTCTTGAGTAGTGAACAGTGTCAAATGCAGAACTGAGGTCTAAACGCATCAATATTGAAATTTTGCGGTAGTCAGTTTTAAGAAGAACATCATTTACAACTTTGATAAGTGCAGTTTTGGTGCTGTGAGGGGTCAAAAACCTGACTAGAAGTTGTCATAGCAGCCAATTGAGGCCAAGAAATAATAAAGTTGCTGGAGGAAAACGTTCTCAATGATTTTACTAATGAAGGGTAGATTTGATATCAGTCTGTATTTGTTAATGATAGAAGCATCCAGGCTCTGCTTTTTTAGAAGGGGTTCAATAACTGCAGTTTTCAAGGCTTTTGGAAAGTTGCCTGATTGGAGAGAGCTGTTAACTATTTGCAGTATGTCTATTGCCAAGCACTCAAATACGTTCTTAAAGAAACTGGTAGGTAAAGCATCCAGGCAGCAGGTGGATGGCTTAAGTTGGGTCATCGTTTCCTCAAGGGTTTAGGAGTCATTGTTGCCACATTACTTTTATATAAACATTTTCCAGCGTTTTTGAAGAGTGCACTAAAATTCTCATTGATTTTCCACAGTATTTGATTTGATCTGTGTGGCGGACAAAGGGGCGTTGTTAAGCACTGGCTCCGGATGACAGCACAGTTCCCTTTACCGCGGCCGCCAAGCTGCCTCGAATCGTGGGCGCTGAATGGTCCGGCTAGGGGCAGTGAGATTTCTTAATGTTTTGTTTGTCTTGCAGAAGGGATCTGCACACGGGGTCGTGAGCAGCCCAGCAGTGGAACACCATTCCTCCTGCGCCCGAGATCATCATTATCATTATTATAATTATTAACTATTATCGTCATTCTGTTACATAAAAAACTCTCGCCATGTTGGCGCACCACGGCCAGAACGACTCCGCCGACTCTCTAAACCCTGACCTGTGGGCAGGAACTCCCACAAGTCTGGCCGTGTGAAATGAGGATTCTTTTTATAATAATGCAGATGATAATGATCCTCTTGGGCGCAAGAGGAATGGTGTTCGGCTGCTGGGCTACTGACGAGCCTGTGCGCCAATCCCCTCTGCAAGACAGGCAAACATTAAGAAAACTCCCTGCCTCGATCCGAGGCAGCTTGGCGGCCGTGGGAAAGAGAACCGTGCTGTCGTCCGCAGCCGGTGCTTGACCTCCACCACAATCTGTATGTCAGGAATAAAGCATATATCAAAGAAAATACAGAAATGGCCGGATAGGGAAAGATCAATCACAGAAACATTAGAAATATTGAGACCCTTCGTGATAACCAAATCCAAGGTGTGGCCCCGGCTAGGAAGGGCCCCTTCACATTCTGAGACAGTTCAAATGTGTCCAGAATTGCAAAGTGTTATTTTGCATCCTTGTCATTTGAATCATCAATATGAATATTAAAGTTATCAGTATTAACTACACAGTCAAAGTCAGTGGAATTGCTAGACGATAGTTCTGTAAAGTCATCCAAAAAAATTTCTAAGTATTTAGGAGCCTTTAAATGATTAATAGCACATCTGGGGGAACATTTCAATGCAGCACAAAGGTATTCAAAGGGTGGGAAATCACCAAATGACATCTGTTTGCCCTGAAATACATTTTTTTTTTTTTTAAACAGCTGCCCCTCCACCTCTTTTTCCAGATCTACAAAAATCCATCAAGTCAAAATTAGGAGGAGCTGTCTAAATCAGAATGGTTGCACTGTTACTTTCTTCTAACCATGTTTCAGTTAAAAAAATAAAATCAAGTTCAGAAGAAGTAAAAAGATCATCATTGTGAGCCAGAGATCTAACATTAAGAAGGCCCATCTTGATGGTGACATTGACAAAGATAGGCTCCAGGGCCGATTTTGGTTGACAGGGGATAATTATTCAATTTGGCAGGTCAGCAGTGTGATAAAATCTCATTTTGTCAACTTTGTAGTCACAACAGGAGTGGAGAAGGTGCCAGGCACGGGTGTAGACAGCCTTGGGACCAGCTGATTATGCAAGACTTCCTGAGTAACATGTCTATGGCTGGACCCATGATCTCAGAAGTAATCAGTGCTGTTGCTACAACACAAAGTCTGGGGCACTGGGCTGGGGGGTGGTGCACCACCCGCTTGGGAAGTTGTTGATGTGTTGCTGAGTTTTGTGGGGGGGCTGTCTGCTTGCGCTTGCGTCGTGGCGAAGGCACAGGTCTTTGGGGTAATGAAGGTGATGGGCTGGATATCATAGACAGGAATGCAAGTCTGGTGACAACGATTTCCTGTTCCTTCATTTCGCAGGTGAACCCAAAATGCGAGGACGCAGTGGAGAGGGATAGATTTGGGTAAGACCTTGATCTGGGGCGGGGGGATGGTTGTTTTGGCGGTTGTAGAGGTCTTGGGGGTGGTGAAGGCCTGTGTCGATGTAGGAGGGTGAAAGGGGGTCTGACCTGTAAGGATTTGGCCTGCTGTGTGTTCGACTGGAGTGAAGTAGATGGGTGGTGAAAAATGGCAGAAAATAGAAAAGTGTCCCTTAACAGTCCCATGCTGCACTTGTTTGGGTGTAGGCCATCTGCTTTGAAAAGATATTTGTGCCCCCAGAACAAATTCAAATTGTCGATTAAGTCTCTTCCTCTTTCACTGCAGGTTCTAGAAAGCCATGTGTTCAGTCCAAGTAGATGACTGAACCTTCCCCAATCAACTGCTGGAAGGCTCCACTGATGAATGATTTCATGTCCAATTTGCCCAATGTGTCTAAGAGTTGAGTGAAATCCTTCTCTATCACTTCTGATTGTTCTCTGCGAATATCATTGAAACCTACATGCAGAGTGACTTGAGTAGCTGTCAGATTTTGTCATATAATTGCAGTTATTTTCTGATTGATGTCATTGCCTGTCGCACCAGGAAAGCAGTACGTTTTCATTCACTTACGCCATATGTCCCTAATAGCACAATCTCCCACAATGAGAGTGTCCAGTTTGGTCAGTTGCTGTGGCAGGATAGTGGACCATGTCCTCAGCCTCTCATCACTCTTCTGTGAGTTGTCTGCCGTACACTCTCATAGAAGTGCTTCAAATCTACTCTGTAGTGGTAGAGTCGTGCCTGGCTAATCTGACCGCTCCATGCCTAGCCCAGAGTGCTACTCTACTCTGGGCTGGTACTGTGTAGTACTGTGTGTAGTACTGTGTGTACGGTGTGTAGTCCTGTGTGTACGGTGTGTAGTCCTGTGTGTACTGTGTGAATTACGGTGTGTACTGTTTAGACCTGTGTGTACGGTGTGTAGTCCTGTGTGTACTGTGTGTAGTACTGTGTGTAGTACTGTGTGCACTGTGTGTAGTACTGTGTGTACCTGCTGCAGATGCTCCCACAGGTCTCTGCACTCTGTGTTACTGAAGGCAAACCTCCTCAGGTAGGACTGGACAGGAAACAGGAAGTTACATTTCAGTCACTCTAAAATTCAAGGTTTTAGGGACACACACACAGTGTGTACTACAGGACTGTGTGTACTACAGGACAGAATGTATTACAGTACAGTGTGTACAACAGGACTGTGTGTACTACAGGACTGTGTGTACTATAGTACAGTCTGTACTACAGGACTGTGTGTACTACAGTACAGTGTGTACTACAGGACTGTGTGTACTCACACTAAGGCCTTTAGCAAACACCGGCTCAGTCAGAAACTCAGAGAGCATCCGTAATACTGCTGCACCCTGTGAGAGAGATGGGAGAAAGATCTTATTGAATAAATATCAGTGAGATGATCAGACTGTTGAGTCAGTTAGAGTGTGAATAATGAACCGAGTGATTATTGGCTATTGATCAGCGCTCACGGCACCTTGCTGTAGGAGATGGAGTTGAACATCTGGTTGATCTGCTCTGGGCGTTGCACCTGCTCCTCGCTGTGAGACAGAGGGTGCGAGGACGACAGAGCATCCACCTGGAAGACCCGCTGCACTTCATACAGGACCATGTGCTGCTTCTGAAGAGGACAGCAGCTTAGCATGTAGCGGCCTAGCGTGTAGCTATAGCGCGTAGCGTGTAGTACATGGCGCTTACGATGTCCCAGCTGCGTTCGGCATGGTCAGCTCCCAGGTATTCTACGTAGGACGCGAACCCTTCATTGAGCCACAGGTCGTTCCACCACTTCATGGTGACCAGGTTCCCAAACCACTGCACAACCAGACACATGGTTTTATATATTATATATGATGTGACATATCACATCTTTTACTCGTTCTGGTCTGGTGACATATGTACTCTTGGTCCAATAACCCTGCTGAAGTGCCTATAAGCAATGCAGAAAACCAGGCATGGTTAACTATTTTCTGACTTCTTGTTTGAGCTCCAGAACGTTAAAAAAATGTCCTCCTGTGTGAGGGGGTGTGGCCTGCCACTTTGGCTCCGCCTCCAAGGATCCTACAGGAATTGATGACATCATACCATATGTGCCAGCTCATGGGCGATGACAGTGGCGATGCGCTGCCTGCTGGAGGTGGAGGAGTGGGCGGGGTCAAACAGCAGGGCCGTCTCGCGGTACGTCACCAGACCCCAGTTCTCCATCGCCCCCGCGTGGAAGTCCGGCAAAGCCACCTGGTCTGAACACCCAGAGGCCACCGCAAGCCGTTACCATGGAGATAAAAATACATACTTGGTATGTACAATATGAAGAGTGTGTAGAGTGTGTGTTACAGTGTGTTACTGTGTTTTATAGTGTGCGTTACAGTGTGTACAGTGTGTTACAGTGTGTTAGTGTGTCACAATGTGTTACAGTGTGTGTTACAGTGTGTTACAGTGTTTTATAGTGTGCGTTACAGTGTGTACAGTGTGTTAGTGTGTAAGTGTGTCACAGTGTATGTTAGTGTGTTGCAGTGTATGTTACAGTGCGTGTTACAGTGTGTTAGTGTGTTAGTGTGTCACAGTGTTACAGTGTATGTTACAGTGTGTTGCAGTGTATGTTACAGTGCGTGTTACAGTGTGTGTACAGTGTGTGTACAGTGTGTTACAGTGTGTGTTACAGTGTGTACAATGTGTGCAGTGTGTTATAGTGTGTTGCAGTGTGTTACAGTGTGTTGAAGTCTGTTACCGTGTTTTACAGTGTGTCACAGTGTGTTATAGTGTGTAGTGTGTGTTAAAGTGTGTACAGTGTGTTACAGTGGGTTGCAGTGTATGTTACAATGTGTACAGTGTGGAGTGTGTTACATTGTGTTACAGTGTGTAAAGTGTGTCACAGTGTGTTATAATGTATCATGTGCAAAAGTGTGTACAGTGTGTTGCAGTGTGTTACTGTGTTACAGTGTGTTAGAGTGTGTCATAGTATGTGTAACAGTGTGTGCAAAGTGTTACAGTGTGTTGTGTACCATGTAATAGAGTGTGTTATATATTGTTTGAGTGTGCTACAGTGTGTTACAGTGTGTAAAGTGTGCTAGTGTGTTACAGTGTGTGTTACAGTAAGTTACAATGTGTACAGTGTGTTACAGTATATGTTACAGTGTGTGTTACAGTGTGTTACAGTAAGTTACAGTGTGTGTTACAGTGTGTTACAGTGTATGTTACAGTGTGTGTTACAGTATGTTACATGTGTGTTACAGTGTATGTTACAATGTGTGTAACAGTGCATGTTACAGTATGTGTGTTACAGTGTGATACAGTGTGTTGCAGTGTGTTTTACAGTGTGTTACAGTGTGTGTTACAGTATGTTATGTGTGTGTTACAGTGTATGTTACAATGTGTGTAACAGTGTATGTTACAGTGTGTGTGTTACAGTGTGTTACAGTCTGTCATCGTGTGTTACAGTGTGTTGCAGTGTGTGTTGCAGTGTGTGTTACAGTATGTCACAGTGTGTTATAGTGTGTAGTGTGTGTTGGTGTGTACAGTGTGTTACAGTGTGTGTTACAATGTGTTCCTGTGTGTAGTGTGTTATATTATGTTATAGCGTGTAAAGTGTGTTAGTGTGTCACGGTGTGTTATAGTGTGTCATGTGCTAAAGTGTGTACAGTGTGTTGCAGTGTGTCACCGTGTGTTACAGTATGTTACAGTGTGTAAAGTGTGTTACAGTGTGTGTACAGTGTGTTACAGTATGTGTTACAGTGTGTGTACAGTGTGTTACAGTATGTGTTACAGTGTGTGCAAAGTGTTCCCGTGGGTTACAACGTGTACAGTGTGTTGCAGTGTGTTACAATGTGTACAGTGTGTTACATTGAATGTTACAGTGTGTGTTACAGTGTATGTTACAGTGTGTTACAGTGTGTTACAGTGTGTTACCGTGTGTTTTACAGTGTGTTACAGTGTGTGTTACAGTGTATGTTATGGTGTGTTACAGTCTGTTACAGTGTATTTTACAGTGTGTTGCAGTCTGTTACAGTGTGTGTTACACTGTGTTACAGTGTGTTACCGTATGTGTTACAGTGTGTTACAGTGTGTGTTACAGTGTATGTTACAGTGTCTTACAGTCTGTTACATTTTGTGTTACAGTGTGTTACAGTGTGTGTTACAGTGTGTTTCAGTGTATGTTGGATTTGTGTCGCATTATGTTATAGTGTGTGTTACAGTGTGTTATAGTGTGTGTTACAGTGTGTTACAGTGTATCTTACAATGTGTGTAACAGTGTATGTTACAGTGTTTTGCAGTATGTGTTACAGTGTGTGTTACAATGTGTGTTACCGTGTGTTACAGTGTGTTGCAGTGTGTTGCAGTGTATGTACAGTGTGTTGCAGTGTGTGTTACAGTGTGTACAGTGTGTTACAATGTGTACAGTGTGTTACAGTGTGTTGCAGTGTGTGTTACAGTGTGTTACAGTGTGTGTTACAGTGTATGTTACAGTGTGTTACAATGTATGTTCGATATGTGTCACAGTATGTTACAGTGTGTGCTACAGTGTCTTACTGTGTGTTACAGTGTGTGTTACAGTGTGTTACAGTGTATCTTACAATGTGTGTAACAGTGTATGTTAGTGTGTAGTGTGTGTAGTGTGTGTTAAAGTGTGTACAGTGTGTTACAGTGGGTTGCAGTGTGTGTTACAATGTGTACACTGTGTAGTGTGTTACATTATGTTACAGTGTGTAAAGTGTGTTGCATGTGTTACAGTGTTACAGTGTGTTACAGTATGTAAAGTGTGTAAAGTGTGTTACAGTGTGTACAGTGTGTCAGTGTGCTGCAGTGTGTTGCAGTGTGTTACAATGTTTACAGTGTGTTTCAGTGTGTTATACTATCTTACAGTGTGTTACAGTGTGAGTACAGTGTGTTACAATGTGTACAGTGTGTAAAGTGTGTAAAGTGTGCTACAGTGTGTTACAGTGTGTGTTACAGTGTGTACAGTGTGTTACAATGTGTACAGTGTGTTAGGGTGTATGTTTAACATGTGTTAGAGTGTATGTTACAGTATGTTACAGTGTGTGTTATTGTATGTTACAGTGTGTTACAGTGTATCTTACAATGTGTGTAACAGTGTATGTTACAGTGTGTGTTACAGTGTGTGTTACAGTGTGTTACAGTGTATCTTACAATGTGTGTAACAGTGTATGTTAGTGTGTAGTGTGTGTAGTGTGTGTTAAAGTGTGTACAGTGTGTTACAGTGGGTTGCAGTGTGTGTTACAATGTGTACACTGTGTAGTGTGTTACATTATGTTACAGTGTGTAAAGTGTGTTGCATGTGTTACAGTGTTACAGTGTGTTACAGTATGTAAAGTGTGTAAAGTGTGTTACAGTGTGTACAGTGTGTCAGTGTGCTGCAGTGTGTTGCAGTGTGTTACAATGTTTACAGTGTGTTGCAGTGTGTTATACTATCTTACAGTGTGTTACAGTGTGAGTACAGTGTGTTACAATGTGTACAGTGTGTAAAGTGTGTAAAGTGTGCTACAGTGTGTTACTGTGTGTGTTACAGTGTGTACAGTGTGTTACAATGTGTACAGTGTGTTAGGGTGTATGTTTAACATGTGTTAGAGTGTATGTTACAGTATGTTACAGTGTGTTACAGTGTATGTTACAGTGTGTGTTATAGTATGTTACAGTGTGTTACAGTGTATCTTACAATGTGTGTAACAGTGTATGTTACAGTGTGTGTTACAGTGTTTGTTGCAGTCTGTTACAGTGTGTGTACAGTGTGTTACAGTGTATGTTACAGTGTGTGTCGCAATGTGTGTTACACTGTGTCACAGTGTGTTACAGTGTATGTACAGTGTGTTAAAGTGTATTGCAGTGTGTGTTACAGTGTGTACAATGTGTTAATGTCTGTTACAGTTTTTCACAGTGTGCTACAATGTGTACCGTATGTAGTGTGTGTACAGTGTGTACAGTGTGTAGTGTGTACTACCTGACTTGGACAGGGGGTAGCTCGTGTTGTAGTACTGTTGGTAGAACTCCAGGATGCGTCCCGTTACATTGAGGGCGTAGTGACCTTGACCCGCCCAGAGGGCGTCGCGTCGAGCCCAGATTCGAATCTGCGACCAGACACATGGAGGCTGTCAGAGGCTGACCTTTGACAGGACATTACACTGACCTTGCCCAGACAGGAAGTGAGGGCCCATACAGGAGGTTAACACGAGAGAGGAAGTCACCTAAAAGACAGGAAGTGAGCCAGACAGTCAATCTTACTCTGAACAACACTCCACCAGACCCGGGTCTATGGGGCAGGAGCGGTGCGAGTGATTCGGGTTGGACTTGCTTGAAGGACTCACACCCCCATGCCCTGCAACCTCGCACACATTGAGCACTGGGGTTTTCTGAGGTGGCGGGACGCTGGTGTGTTGGTGGGGGTGTGGTTGGCCGAAAGGCAACTGGGTGGACCCCCTGCCGGCTGGGTTCTGGCTGCGGGAAGTGACTTCCAGGGCCCCTTGGAGGCTGCTCGCGTCATGGGTGGGGGTTTGGGTGCAGGTGGCGCTGTTGGCCTTGCTCCCACTGTGTGGATTCTCTGTGGTGGGTGCCCCAGGTGCTGGGGGTGGTGGAGGGCCCACATATGTGGCTGTCTACCGGCATCGGCGGGGGGGGGGCTGATTTTCGATGTCCTGTGCTGAACGCACTTGGCTACATGGATGGGCGCTCGGGGCTTGTGGCTGGGTGGGGCCCCTGGGTGGCATAGGGCTGGCATAGGGGCCCCACTGGCTCTCCTGCGTGCCTGGCATCCGCAGCCCGGGTTCTGCGGCTGCATCTTGTGCCTGCAAATGGGCGTGGGTGGTGTGTGTGCGCCTCAAGGGTGCAGGGTCTCCTCATGTTCTCTGGGACTGGTCTATGCTCCTCGGGGCCTGGTGGGGGTGTTGCTCCACGGGCTCCCAGCTTCTCTCGGGGCTGGGGGGTCTTCTGAAGCTGCAGGGCGGTGTTCTAGAGGCCTTTTCTGCTGCTTGGAGGCGTAACAATATAATACAGAACTTATACACCAGAACAAATTGGGACAAGTCCAGTACACACACACACACACACACACACACACACACACACACACACACACACACACACACACACACACACACACACACACACCAGCACCTGAGCGCCCAGAAACGAGGTCTCACCGTCACCCCAGCGTCCTGCTGGATGAAGCTGAAGCTGCAGACAAGGAAGGCCAGCAGGTAGGTGGACATCCTTTCTGTGGGGTCAAAGGTCGTTTTCCGGACTGAAAGACCATCCATCACTATGACAACAAACTCTAAAAGAGAGAGAGAGATATTTTCACACGCAGTCCCATCTGGACCCCTCCCCCTTCACCTGGACCCCGCCACCTTTATCTGGACTCCATCCCCTCCACCTGGATTCCTCCCCCTCCATCTGAACTCCTCCCCCTCCACCTGGACTACTCCCCCTCCATTAGGACTCCATCCTCTCCACCTGGACTCCTCCCCGACGGACAGACAGACAGTCAGACAGATGGTCAGACAGACAGACAGACAGACAGAGGACAGACAGAGGACAGACAGACAGATGGTCAGACAGACAGACGGGCAGACAGTCAGGCAGACAGACCTCTCTCCTGGCTGTTGGACAGTGCTACAGTTCCTGGTTCGTGGATCAGCGTCACATTGAAGACGGCCTTCATGACGGGCTCGTCAAAGCAGGGGAAGACCTTCCTGGCATAGGTGGCCTGCATCTGGGAGGCGGCCAGGACCCTGGGGAGCAACCAGACATCATCCAGGACTTCCACACCTGCCAACACCCTGAAGACCAAAGCAGGACTACCAGGACCACCACACCACGCCAACACCCTGGAGACCACTGCAGGACCATCAGGACCACCGCACCCCGTCAACACCCCGGAAACCAGTGCAGGACCACCATTTTCAAATCCTTATGTGAATATGGCAAATTATATATATGGGATATATGGGACTATTAATGGGACTTATGGGACTTCTGTCGATAGGGTGAGCAGCTTCAGATATCTGGGAGTCCACATCACAGAGGACTTAACATGGACTGTACACACGGACACTCTGGTGAGAAAGGCGAGGCAGCGTCTCTACCACCTCAGGCAGCTGAGGAAATTCCGGGTCTCGGTGAGGATCCTCAAGTCCTTCTACTCTGGAGCAGTGGAGAGCATCCTGACAGGCAACATCACTGCCTGGTTTGGGAACTGTACTGCTCAGGACAGGCGGGCCCTGCAGAGGGTGGTGCGTTCAGCTGAAGTACCACTGGAACTACCCTCCCCCCCTTGCAGGAGTTATACACCAGGAGGTGTAGTAGCAGAGCCCGTAGGATCATGAAGGATCCTCATCACCCCAACAACGGACTGTTTCAGCTGCTGCGTCAGGCAAGCGCCTCCGCAGTCACGCAGCGAGAACAGAGAGACTGAGACGGAGTTTCTTCCCTCAAGCCATCAGAACTGTCAACGCTGACCTCACCAGGGGTCCTAACTGAGCCATGCACTAGGCTCCACTACCTACTGTACTGTATGTAGCATACTGTACCGCATACTGTATCACTGTTCAGGGTTGTTCGTGATGCCGTATTGCTGCGCCGTACTGTTGTATACTGTGCTGTATTATCCCAAACACTACCTCACACTATTCACATTCACATGCCACTTTAATTCACATGCCACTTTAAATGCACATATCTGTATATACATAGGCATATTCCTTCAACCTATTCCATTTTATTTCAATTTATTTTTATTGTATTTTATTCTATATATTTTTATCTTATTCTATAAGTATTCCACTTACTGTATTACGTTTTAGGAGTCAGTTAGTGGGTCTATTAGAAAGGAATTTTCTACTTTTTATTTTATTTTATTTTTTATTTTTTCCTAGGACATATTGTGTGCTATCACCGGCTGCGTTGCATTACATTTCACTGCATATATGTATGGAAGTATGTATATGTATGTGACAAATAAAAAATCTTGAATCTTGAATCTTGAATCTTGAACCTCTTTCTACAGTGTTTCAATAATATGACCCATCCCTTATTTGCCAATAGCTGTAGGCGTAGCGAGTCAGCTTGTTCATCAAACATGACATCATCCATAACAACCAGGACAGCCCCGCCCTTTCTCTGACCTTAAGATTTCTCCCCATTCCCGAGTACAAGGTGGTCCGTGCAGCTTTGTGTTGTTATATGTTTTAAGAGGAAACTCTGAGCTAGAAACTTTGACCGCTATTTGGCAAGCGTCTTAGTGGTAAGATGAAAAGTTAGGGGACCCAAATCTGTCAGTACGGGATCAAATCAACGTTCCATATTGGCTGATAGTTGACTAATGGGTATACCGTACATGCATTATATATATTTGTATTAAAATATAATTCATAATGATTCCAGAGTTTATTTTGGGACTGGATCCAATACCCTGGGGCGTAGCAGGTTAGCATGTAGGAACAATAAAACAAACATCATGAAACATCCGCTTCCTGTTTATTCAGGAAGTGGACAGTGCAGATCTGTGGAAAAAAAGATTATTTACGCAGAAACAATAACAACATCCTCCATTTTGGATTCTCCAAGAGGCCGCTCCCTCAGTGGTCACACGGCCAGCACTGCCCTGCTTGGTCAAATTTTATTGACTTTACTAAACTTGACCCGAACCATCAGGATGATTTGTATCCAAATAAGTAGATTTTGGGGCCCAGTGCTGCTTGGGTTCTGCCTTACTTGTGGACCCCGTCCTCCGTGTACTGGCTCCGGTAGAGCCCCTCCAGATCGTCTGCCAGCTCCCCCCTGAACTCCGTCTGCAGGACATACTTCCGCCCGGCCAGCAGGGGGTCTCGGAGCTGCAGCACCAGGTACTGAGTGGCCTCCTCCCACCAGCTCCTTTGGATATGGGGGGTCGGGGCCCCGTCTGGGGCGCTGAGCTGGGCCCAATGGCCCTGGAAGATGGTGAAGTTGAGCTTGTTGGAGTGGATGAGGATGAGGTCGGTGTTCTGCAGGCATAGGAAGACCACAGCCGAGTGCCCACTGAAGATGAATAGACCCTGCTGGTCAGGCTCCAGGCGGGGCCACAGGGTGATGTTGTAGGACAGGGGGACCAGGGATCCGGGCAGTCTGTAGCGCTGCCAAGGCTCTTGGGGGCCGGGTGGGCTGCTTGGCGAGGAGGAGGAGCTGGGAGGTGGAGGTGTGGTCCCTGGTCCACCTCCACCCCTGCTCTTCTCCTGGTGGTAGACCATAGACAAAGCCATAATGGTGGCCATGGCAGCTGCTCCTAGGGCCACGCCCACCAGCCCCAGGCTCCTACTGATGTAGAACCCTTTAGACATGGCTGACGCCAAGGCAGTGCGGACCCAGAATGTTCTGCTTCAGTCAGCCGCTCTGGATGCTCTGCTTCAGTTAGCCGCCCTGGATGCTCTGCTTCAGTCAGCCGCCCTGGAAGTTCTCCATCTGCAGGTTGTCTAGTGACATGTGTCCATCGTCCCTGAGAGGAGGGAGTTTAAAAACCAAAGACTCTTCAGTCGCATTCACAAATAAACAATAACACACGCCACCTACATCTTCAGGATTCAAATTATTAAATCCAGATTTTAATTGACGATCACCACCAGGGGGCATCGGTGTCGTTGGGAAACAGTAAAAAAAACCTGGAGCAGACGGATCATGTCATTCCAGGGAACATGGAGTAGAATTGACCTGACGAAGCATTGATCCGTTTCTGACTGATCATCCTTTTAACGGCAGATCATGTAGAGTCAGGGATACTTTTAACTTGTTCTGAACTGTGATTTTTAATTTATTGATTGATCAGCAGATTCCAGTTGCACTTCCTAGTTAATCAGTTGTCTATTTGAGTTATAATCAACATACTGATGAGAATAAACAGAGAGAACAAAAACCTGATCAAATACTGAGCTAAAGAGGAAACACTTTATTGATCCTGTGGGGAGGTGCAGTCACAGCACAATGCGCAGTAACCAACTCCAGATATACACTGATGCTTTGCTCAAGGGCATCGGCAGGAGTGTCCAACTCAGGCAGACAGGCAGGCAAAACAATGGATCTGAATCTCCCTCAAACCAACATTTCTCCAAAATGACACTCTGGACAAATTCTGGTCAGCCTACAAATATAGGAGAGCACATCAAGCTGTCTGCCTGCCTGTCTCCCTGTCTGTCTTTCAGACAGACAGTTCTCATTCCTGGCACCGCTTCCAGGAATGTCAGCAGAGGAAGTAGTTTAAGTGAAAACAGCTGCTGCAAAACTATCTGCCGCTCTGGAGAAGCAGCTCCAGATAGAACAAGCTGCAAAGCAAGAGGAAAACTGAGGAACAGAGAATGAGGAGGGAAAGGAGAGGAGCATAGAACGAGGAGGGAAAGGAGAGGAGAGAATGAGGAGGGAAAGGAGAGGAGAGAATGAGGAGGGAAAGGAGAGGAGGAGGGAGAGGAGAGGAGGAGAGAAGCTCACGTACCGTGATCTGACGCTCCTCACTAAGGACTGGAGAGAAGGTGTTTTACACTGTTCTGGAGGCTCCACCCTGAGAGGAGGAGCTGAAGGCTGAGTGTGTGTGTGTGTGTGTGTGTGTGTGTGTAATAATAAAGATTCAAATCAGATTGTTTGTTTTTATTTTCTTCAACATCAATCACCTGAAACATCACACACTTTTGTACACAGAACGTCTAGAACAAGTAAAAACAATAATAATATTACAACAATAACAACAAAAAACAATAACAATAAAAATAAACAATAATAATAATAATAAGACAACAATAACAACAATAATAATAATAATAATAAAACAGTTGAGAATGTTTTGTTGAAGTTGGAAAACAGAGTTACATTCAGATCAAGAGGTCAGAGGGGACTGGGGATCAGAGGTCAGGGGGGTCGGGTATGGGAGGTCAGCGGGGTCTCGGGGGTCAGAGGTCAGGTGGGCGGCCTCAGAAGGGGGAGAGGCTTGGGACCTTGATGTTGATGTCTCCGATGTTGATGTTTCGAGGAATCTCTGGAAGATTCATGTTCTTCACCGCTGACACTGCCCGAGCAGGGGCCGCCGAGAGCCCCCCCTGGTGGACAGAACAGGGTCAGCTGGCAACAAGGCAACCAGGTCACCTGGCTACACGGTCACCTGGCAACGCGGTCACCTGGCTACGCGGTCACCTGGCTACGCGCTCACCTGGCAACGCGCTCACCTGGCAACGCGGTCACCTGGCTACGCGCTCACCTGGCTACGCGCTCACCTGGCAACGCGCTCACCTGGCAACGCGGTCACCTGGCAACGCGGTCACCTGGCTACGCGGTCACCTGGCTACGCGGTCACCTGGCAACGCGGTCACCTGGCTACGCGGTCACCTGGCAACGCGGTCACCTGACAACGCGGTCACCTGGCAATGCCGTCACCTGGCTACGCCGTCACCTGGCTACACGCTCACCTGGCAACACGCTCACCTGGCAACACGGTCACCTGGCAACACGGTCACCTGACAACACGGTCACCTGGCTACATGGTCCCCACAGTGACAGGGTAACCTGGTAACCTTGCCCCTGGAGCTCCAGCTGTAAATAGTGACCTCTGACCTCTGACTTCTCCATGCGGTTCTGCAGCTCCACCTGAGCAACAATCTCATTCATGTTGGTCTCCAGCACCATCCCCCCCATCACCACCTCCTGCAGGATGTAGTGCACCTGGGGAGAGAGCATCCATCAGGCCTCCATCCTCCATCCATCAGCCATCAGTTCATATTGTTCATATTTAAACATTGTTAGAATATCCAGTGTTGATTTGTAAAGAAAAATACTTGTTTCAGTAAGTAACTTTGAGTCCACTCACATTAAATCATTATAAATAATGTTATTTTTTTGTAGTGGAATAATTGTAAACAAAATATTTCATACAATTTCATAGATAAAAGAAATGCTGTGAACTTTTCAACACACTGTGTCTCTTCTCCTCCGTGTCCACTCTCTAATCAGAGCTTTTTCCTAATTCTACTCATCACAGCATCATGTTCCGTTGAACATTATTATCTTGTCTTCCTCCTGCTGCAGGACGAGCAGGAGGTTCATTCTTTTATTAATGTATCTCATCTCCTCAGACAGTAAGTTCCACATCTGACTTCCTGTCCTGGAGAGTCTGACTTCCTGTCCCCTGGTTTCACCTTGTCCATGTGGAAGATCAGATCCAGCTCACACACGTTCTCAAAGCACTTGTCCAACGTCTCCACAAACACCTGCAAAACACACACACACACACACACACACACACACACACACACACACACACACACGGTTGTTCTGTTTGAGAGAAACTAATCGATCAGACATTAACAGATGATGGAGGATCAGGTGGCTGGAGGAGGCAGTGGGTGGAGCAGCAGGGGGGGTGGATAGAGGAGCAGGGGGGAGGCGGAGCTGGGGGATGGTTGGAGCAGCAGTGGGTGGAGCAGCCTCTCACCTGGATCAGGTCCAGGATGCCCAGCTCGCTCTCTGAGGAGTCGACGCAGAAGACAAAGTAGAGTGTGGCGTAGTGTCGGTAGATCAGCTTGTAGTCTGAGCCTCCTATCAGACTGTGTGGGGGGTGTTGGAGGGAGGGGTGGAGGGAGGAGGTGGAGATATATAAAGAGAAGATGGAAAAAACACTGTCATAGTTTCCTGAAACACAGACATTACTTTGCTCCTGTGGAGCTGAGGAGAAGTGTCAGCACTGACGGGTGGAGCAGAAGGTTGAGCCTTAAGTGAGTGTTTGATGCCTGTTAGCAACACTGAGCTCTATGATTCAAAATATTTTAGGAAGGTGAGGAAGGTGAGGAGGGTGATGAAGGTGAGGGGGGGTGAGGAAGACCAGCTCTGTGTTTTAACTATATTATAACTATATTAAAATAGATTATAACTCTATTATACCTCTATAATAACAATATTAGAATAGATTATAACTCTACTACAGTGGTAGCTCGACTTACGACTAATTCCTTCTATAAGAACGGTCGAAGGTTAAAACAGTCGTATGTCGAAGCAATTTTTCCATATAAATTATGAAATCATGAAGGCTGAAAGTAAACAAAATACACAGGACAAACACAGTAAATATGAAAAAAATATCCATAAGCCACGAACTACGTGCACACACGATGTAGGTCGCCCGCTGACTGACTGCTGACTGGCCGCTGACTGCCCGCTGACTGACTGCTGACTGACTGCTGACTGGCCGCTGACTGCCCGCTGACTGACTGCTGACTGACTGCTGACTGACTGCTGACTGGCCGCTGACTGGCCGCTGACTGACTGCCGAAGTCGATACAAATTTTTGCGACTATCGCTGCTGGTATCTTGGATTAGTTGTAAGTAGATGCAGTCGTAAGTCAAGCTACCACTGTATTACTATATCATAACTATATTATACCTCCATAATAACTATATTAGAATAGATTATAACTCTATAATAACTATATTAGAATAGATTATAACTCTATTATAACTATATTAGAATACTGGAATACTAGAATACTATTAGAATAGATTATAACTATATTATAACTATATTTAAACTCTAATATAACTATATTATGACTATATTAGAATAGATTATAACTCTATTATAACTATATTAGAATAGATTATAACTATATTATAACTATATTTTAACTCTATTATAACTATATTTTAACTCTATAACTATATTATAACTATATTAGAATAGATTAAAACTATTATAACCATATTAGAATAGATTATAACTATATTATAACTATATTTTAACTCTTATTATAACTATATTTTAACTATATAACTATATTAGAATAGATTATAACTATTAGAATAGATTTTAACTCTATTTTAACTTTATTATAATTCTATTCTAACTATATTAGAATGATTATAACTATTTGAAAAGATTAACTCTATTATAACTTTATTATAACTGTATTAGAAAAGATTTTAACTATATTATAACTATTATAACTATATTAGAATACATTTGAACTATTATAACTATATTATAAGAGCTAAAACAATGATAATAGATTTAAATATATGATAATATTATAATAACTATATTATAGTAGATATAACTATTATAAATATAATATAGTAGATATTATAACTATATTATAGTAGATATTATAACTATATTATAAATATAATATAGTAGATATAACTATATTATAACTATATTATAGTAGATATTATATTGTTATTTTAATAGTCAGAGATTTCACCTGCCGCCCTCCAGGAAGTTGCACACGTTGTCGTCTCTTTTGGAAACCAGATGAAACGTCTCCCTGATGATCTGCTGCTGCAGCTCCTCTACCTGAGGAGGGTGGAGGACAGGGACAAGATGGAGGACAGGAAAAGATAGAATGAGTGATCTACATCTATCTCTCATAATTAGTTTATTTTTTCAGCAGTTTACAGTTTTTTCTGTTCCATAATCATGTTATAGTTTGTGTGTTTTTCGTGAGACTTTTGTTTTGTTTATTGTTTCGTTTTGTTGTTCGTTGGAGTCGGTGTTGCCATCATGGTGTTCAGACCAACGCCGGTTCTGTCCCTGTGGCACGGAGTGCGGATCCAGTTGGACCCTGGTGTGAGTGTGGAGCTGGTCCTGGAGGCTGTGGCCCAGAACTTGTTCTTTTGCCGCTAGTTTGAGCGGTGGTGGTTTTTGTGAAGCAGGAGCGCTTTGTGGCCTAACTGGTGGAGAGCGGCCTCACGGTGGGGGCGCCACTCGGTTCGGGGGGGGAGACAGGGAGGTTGTGGAGGTGGTGGAGATTGAACTCCTGGCCTCTGAGAGCCAGGATCAGGACATGGATGATGACAGTGAAAGTGATTGATTGTTTGTCCGTGGCAGACGTAGAGTGTCCAAATTAAAACTTCTACTCTCTGGAGGAGATCACTTCTTTTCTGGATGAGACGTTTTGGCAATCTGTTAAGGTAAAGGATTTCTTTCTGGATACCAATAAGTTGATAGGAACTGTAGTTTTGTTGTAGAGGAGATGGTGGAAGTTGTGGAGGTGGCAGACGTGGTAGAGGGTGGGGGGGGTGAGTGCAGCCAGGCCGCACAGGGTCTGTGTGTGCAAGGCTGTCAGCCCCAGGTTAGCATGGAGTTCTATCCCACCAGTTTGTTTTACTGATCACCATTTCATTTCAATTCAACTTTGTTTTTTAGCCAGGAGGAGAAACATCTATTGGCACTTGAACACCAAACCTTTACAGGATCGATTTAAGGATTTTGGGGCTTTTTGGGGCACAAAGAAATATAATTTTGAGTCCTTTAGTCAGTGGTGGGAGGTTCAGTTCAGAACTTTCTGCCAGCAGTACACTGCATACCCCACTACACACACCAGGGGGCACTAAGCACCCTAGAGACCCAGATTAAAAATATAGAAAACAATCTAAAAACCAATAGCAGCATGGACGGAGGTTTATTATTACAGAACAAAAAGCAAGTTATCTTTATTTTTAAGCCAGACAGCAAAGGGGGCTCTAGTCAGGGACCGTTTTATGTCTATAAATGATATAGATGCTCCCAGCAGTTTTTTCTTGAATTTGGAGAGGACTGCATCCCAGAGGATGCTGATGGACTGCCTTTGTCTGCCCGATGGGACGGTGACCACCAACCTGGGGGAGATAAGGAGGCTGGTGGTGGAGTTCTATGCTGCCCTCTATAGGGCAGGGTTAGGGTAACCCTAATTAGGGGCATTTTTGACACATGTAAATTATACATTCTCACTCTGGGTGTACTTAAACTGGATCAGGAAAAGGGTTTTGATCGGGTTGATCGCCGTTATTTATTTTTCTGTACTGCGGGTCTGTATTTTCTGTACTGAGGGGTTTTGTTTTTGGTGAGGGTTTTATTTCACTGGTAGGGCTTCTGCCCATTGGGGCATCGTGTATGGTCAAGGTGGGGGGGGGGGAGCATTCCCATACCGGTAGGGAGGGGGATGAGACAGTGCTGCCACATGTCAGGCCAGCTCTACTTCCTGGCCATAAAACCCCTACTAGGCAGGATCAGGGAGAGACTAACGGGGATCTCACCACCGGTACTTCCACAGAAGTTGGTAGATGTTATCTCACTCGTGGACTGCTTTAAAATCTATCAGGGGGCCTCGTCTGCAAAATACTGGGAGAAGAGCGGGGCCCTGCAGGTGTGGGAATGGAGGGAGGGGGAGGTGGTCTTAGGTGGGGAAGGGCAGGAATGAAAGCACTAGGGGTGCATCTAGGTTCAGAGCAGTTTCAGGAGAAAAACTGGGTGGAAAGGGTTCTGCCCCAGCTGTCCTGCAGTGGAAGAGTTCTGGTGGCCAACAACCCGGTGGCCTCAACCCTGTGGCATAAGCTGAGGGTCCTAACTCCACCGAGGGGCCTGTTCGAGTAGATCATGAGCACTATCGTCCATTTCATCTGGTCAGGGCAGCATTGGCTACGGGCTCCTCTACTGTACCTTCCTGTGCAGGAGAGAGGACAAGGCCTTATAGAAAACGAGGCCTGGGTTGTGGTGTTCAGGCTCCGGGCAGCACAAAGGCTCCTCCACACCCCAGGACTGAGCTAGCTGAGGAGGGCCGGCCGGCTGGGCTACAGCAAACACCTGTTCCTCCTCCAGTGGCAAGAGATGGACAGGACAGGGTTGACTCCATTCTACAAATCTGTGTTCCAGTACTGGCAGGTGTGCGAGGCCGGCCCTACACCAGGTACGTGGATCTTGTAGGAGCCACTGTACTTCAATGCCGGCCTGCGAGCCCAAAGCCTGTCGTCTCCCAGCCTGGTGGTCAAACTGAGCAACCTCCTCAGGACATCGACAGCGAGGTTGGGAGAGCTAACGGGGATCTGTTCTTGGAGGGTGCTGCAGAAACTGTGCGAGCAGCCCTGAAGGTGCAAGCGGCCCTGACCGGACCAAGGGGAGCGGTGGTTGAGGACTGTACCATATATGACCCCTTGGATGATGAGTATGAGTACATGTTCCCTTCTGTGACGATCTCGCCTGCTGTTGAGGGGTGGACAGAGGAGACAACTCCACAGCTGGGCTTTGAGACAGCGGGGAAGAGAGCAGCCTCCCACATTTACATTTAGTAATTTAGCAGACGCTTTTATCCAAAGCGACTTACAAGGGAGAATAACATTCAAGCTACATTGCAACAGAAACATTAGTGTAACAATAAATAAATAAATAAATAAATAAATACTTCTAAGTAGTGCTAAGTAATTGCAAGTTAGGAGAGGATGTGCTCTCTGAAGAGCTGGGTCTTCAAGTGTTTCTTAAAGACAGAGGGGAGGCCACTGCTCTGGTGGTTTCTGGCAGCTCGTTCCATCAATGTGGAACTACAAATTAGAATAGTCTGGATGCCATGGCTGTGCAGCCTGCAGAGCCAGGCGACGCTCATTTGATGAACGCAGCATCTGGGGGGTAACATGTGCTCTTACAAGAGCATTTAAGTAAGTGGGAGCATTCCCAACAATCACTCTGTAGGCAAGCATCAGAGACTTGAACTTGATGCGAGCGGCTACAGGTAACCAGTGGAGCTCGATAAGCAGCGGAGTAACGTGTGCCCTCTTTGGCTGGTTGAGGACCAGTCGTACCGCCGCATTCTGTATCATCTGCAGTGGCTTCACCGCACAACCCGGCAAGCCTGTTAAGAGAGCTTTGCAGTAGTCGAGGCGGAAAATCACCAGGGTTTGTACCAGCAGTTGAGTGGCATATTGGGTCAGGTACGGCCTCACTTTTCGGATGTTGAAAAGCGCGAAGCGGCACGATCGAGAGACGACGGCAACATGGTCCGATGACACCTAGATTCCTTGCAGCCTTGGTAGGAACAAGAGATAGAGAGTCAATTTGAATATCAATGTTGTGATAAATATCTTGCTTTGCCGGGAAGACCAGCAGTTCAGTTTTTGCCAGGTTTAGTTGAAGATGGTAATCCTTCATCGATGTGGATATGTCACCGAGGCAATCCGAGATCCGCGTCGACGCAGTGGGGTCATCAGGCAGGAAAGACAGATAGAGTTGAGTATCATCCGCATAGCATTACATTTTACATTACATTGCATTTAGCAGACGCTTTTATCCAAAGCGACTTACAATTATTCAAACACCGACGGACGCAGCCATCAGGAGCAATTAGGGGTTAAGTGTCTTGCTCAAGGACACTACATCATGCTAGCAGGAGGAGCCTGGGATCGAACCAGCAACCTTTAGATTACTAGACGACCAGCTCTACCTCCTGAGCTACCATCCCCATAGCAGTGATATGAATAACCATGTGAGCGGATGATCGGGCCCAGCGAGGTGGTGTATATGGCAAAGAGGAGAGGTCCCAGCACAGAGCCTTGGGGCACCCCTGTAGTGAGGTGGTGAGGCACAGACAACTGGCCTTGCCATGTCACACTGAAATGTAATGTAAATGTTGTTGTTGTTGTTGTTGTTGTTGTTTGGTTCCACACCCGCACCAAGGTACTACACCTGCACTCTCTCAGAGGGGTGAGGGCCTTCAGGTGGACCGACTCCTTTGGCCCAGACTCTTCCCCAAGGGGCAGATGGCGTTCCATGTACAAGCGTCCCCATTGACAAAAGGATGGGGAGGATCTCCAGTGGAGGGTGGTGCACAGGATAATATCCACCAACAGGCAAGTGGCGCACCAGGATCCATGTAGAGGGGAGGGTTGTCCTTTCTGCCGGGATGGAGAGACTTTGGAGCACCTTTTCTTGCAGTGTGCTAGGCTTGCAGGAATATTCAGGTTGCTGCATGAATAGTGTCAGGGGCTAGGTTTGTTTTTTTCACAGCAGTTCTTTATTTTTCGGCCCCAGGTAGGCAGCAAACACAAAGTGGGTCCACGTTCTGATAATTTTTTCGTTTGGCATTGCCAAACTGTCTATATGGAAGACTAGGAAGAACTGGACCCGGTTCTCATGCTGACCCGCCTGCTGGCAGCTCGCCTTTGGGTGGAGTTTGCATTCTACACCCTCACCAGCAGGCTGGGGCCTTCAAGTCCACCTTGGGGATGGGACAGTTCGGACAAATTCCTTTTCATATTTTTATTTTCCAATGTATTTATATCTGTATTAATTTAAATTGACTCCAACAGTTTTTCCCTTTTCATACTTCTTACTTTTTTTTATCCATTTGTTTATTTTCGATTGCTGTCACTATTGTTACTATTAATGTATTTGTTTAGTTTATCCCTTGATCAGGAGAAGACTTTCGACTATGTGGACCACGGCTTTTTATTTTCGACCTTTAAAAGGCATTTGGATTTGCGGACGGGTTTCTTAACTATGTGCAGCTCCTTTACAGGGGAGCATCCTGCTTGATCAAGGTGGGTTGGGGGTTGAGCCGTCCACTCCCTGTAGAGAGAGGGATAAGGCAGGGCTGCCTCATCCTGCCTCATCACAAATCTACTCCCTTGCTATAGAACCTCTTCTGCACATTTTAAGGAACAGGCTGAGGGGGCTCTCCCTACCGGGGCTGCCACAGGGGCCGCAGCCGGTCATCGCCGCTTAGGCAGGATGATGTCAATGTTTTTGTGACAGTCCAGGATGACGTCCGGGGGTTGATGGCTTGCTTGGGGATGTATCAGACAGCCTTGTCTGCTAAGGCCCTGCAGGTGGGGAGGTGGGAGGGGAAGACGCCTCCTGAGCTACCAGGGGGCCTGAGGTGGGAAAAGAGAGGAATGAAGGTTTTGGGTGTTTTTGGGCTCGGAGCAGTACCAGACGCAGAACTGGGACGGTGTGGTGGAGAAGGTGTGTGCCAAACTGTCCAGGTGGAAATGGCTGCTACCCCAGTTGTCCTACAGGGGTAGGGTGCTGGTTGCTTATAACTTGGTTACCTCGACCTTATGGCACCGACTGACCATTCTGCATCCACCCAGCGGCCTGCTAGAGGAGATCCAGATGGCCATCGTTAACTTATTCTGGTTCGGTCAGCACAGGATTAGAGCAGCAGCCCTCTATCTGCCAGTCCAGGAGGAGGGCCAAGGCCTCATTAATGTTGCATCTAAGGTCACGGCGTTCCGCCTCCAACTGGCGCAGAGGCTGTTGTACGGTTGTGGACTGCGTGCAGTCGGCCAGGGCGCCTCTCTTATGACAAGCGGCTGTTCCTGCTGCGGACCGAGGGGATGGACTTGAGGGCTGACTTCTTTCTATCAGTCAGTGCTGCAGTCACGGCAGGTTTTTAAGGTCCACCGTGACACCACGACTGCCGTTTGAGGAGCCTTTGTTTGGGAACCCAATTCTAAACTCTGGCCTCCTTTCCTCCTCCAGCCTGCGCTCCAGCTTGCACAAGGCCGGGTGAGTCAAGCTGGGTCATCTGCTGAAGGCGTCCGCAGGACAGCTCATGGAGACAACTGGCATCCGGTCCTCCAGACTGTTGCACAGGTTGGTGGATGAAGTCCGTGCTTCACTGCCAGCCGCCTATAGGGCTTTTATGGAGAACCGTACTCTGTCTGACCAACGGGGTGGTAAGGGCGAGTTTGTGTGTCCTTTGCTGAAGGTCTCTCCGGCTGTGCAGTGGGAGGAGGAGCGGGACAGCCTCCTGATCTTTCGGGTGGGCGACCTCCAATGGAGGATCCTGCATGGGGTGGTGGCCACAAACAGGTATCTGCCACACCTGGATCCCAGCACGGGGGCGGGATGCATCTTCTGCTCTGAGAGGGAGACGCTGCAGCACCTGTTGTGGCACGGTGGCGCAGTGCATTGCACTGCTGCCTCACAGCAAGAAGGTCCTGGGTTCGATTCCCGCCTGGGGCGCTGTTGGCACCGTGCTCCGGCGGGTTATCTCCCAAATAGGAGCCTTTCTGTGTGGAGTTTGCATGTTCTCCCCGTGCTCACATGGGGTTTCCTCCACCTCACGTCAGTAAGGACCCCCACCAAAAACATGCACCCATCATGGTCTGACCAGCGATGGACATTTATCACCTGGTCCCCGGGCGCGTCCACGTACGCTGCCCACTGCTCCTGGCTGTGCCCCCGGAGGAAGGACAAGCCAGGATGGGTCAAAAGCAGAGAATCCATTTCACCGGCCACCATCAAAGCATGTGTGTGTGTGTGTGTGTGTGTGCAAGCATGTGTTATAGTGTGGTGTGTTGCGTGATAAATAAAGACTGTTTCTTCTTCTTCTGTGTCCTAGGCTGCGGGGGCTGTTGGGGTTACTGGAGCAATGGGTTCAGGATCTGGGGGAGAGCTTCTCTTTTAAACTCTTTATCTTCGGTCCTGTTTACACTGTGTCAAACAAACCTGTCCATGTCCTAGTGAACACTGTTTCAGGGGTGGTCAAGCTGGCCATTTGGAAAAGCAGAAAGAACGCTGTGCGTTGTTAGTGGATCCGGCCCAGATGACAATTGGGGAGGTGCTGTGCTCGGTGCAGGATGATTCCCTCATTATTAACCTGTGGTAGCTCTCTCTCTCCCCCTGCATACCTAGTTATCTCTGAAGAGGGATGTCAATACTCTTGCTGACCAGTGATTTGGCTCTGGTTTTGTTGTTTTTTTTGGTTCCTTCGTGATCAAGTTTCTGCTGCTGTGACATGACTTACTGAAAATAAAGGAACCTTAAAAGTCAAAGACTCTCTCTCTCTGAATGTAAACTGTACATAGGAGGAAGTCTGGGCTACAAGGGGAGCTGTCCATTTTCGTGAACAGCTGTCCCAAACCTGATGAAGAAATCAACAGATCCCTGCGTAACTAGTTATCTCTGAAGAAAGATATCTATACTCTGTACTGACCTGTGATTTTCCTGTGATTTGTCTCTATTTGTGTTGTTTTTTGGTTCCCTCATAATCACGTTTCTGTGACATGACTTACTGAAAATAAAGGAAAAGTCAAAGTCTCTCTCTCTTTCTCCTCCGCCCGCTAGGGCAGGGCTCCTCAGCCCCCCACCCCCCGCCCGCTCCTCGCCGCCGTGTTTTCTTCATTTGTGACTTTTATGACATTTATGACTTACTGAAACTGAAAATAAAGGAACCTTAAAAGTTAAAAAAAAGTCTCCTCTCTCTTTCTCTCCCTCTCTCTCTACCTCATATGGCAGCTGATTTCCTGCCCTGATTATAAAGTGTATGTTTATAATAGCATTAAAAAAAATTAGAATTTGAAATGCAGACTCACGAAGTGCTGGTAGAAGCGGATGAGCCGCGGCTTCCCGTGGTTGTTAAAGATTAAAATGGCTTTAATCATTTTTCTGCTTTCTTATGGTCCGAGCACAACACTGAAGAGGAAGCGCTGCAGGGTGCCGCACTGAAAAGTGTCTGACCGGATGTGCGTGTTGTTTACATCCGATTGGGTGTCACTTTAAGCGGTCCGGGTAAAACTCTTTCCTATAATCGAATTAAACTGCTTAAATAAAAATGTTTCTCCACCTTTCGGCATAAACTAGTGTCGGTATTGTTAATATTGAAACCATCTAATTAACGCGTATATGACACAAAAAGATGATTTTATATGATAATTTCATTCACTAGGTTGTTTTTTTCTTTATTGAATCGATCGTCACAGCATCACCCTAATGCTCACAAACAAGGCATCATAATATAAAATGTAAACATAACACACATGTAACATCACATCTGGTAAATATTATCATATCAAATAAATAAAATAAGAATTCTCATTCTTAAAAAATACTATAATATAAATTAATAATTTAACAGAAAATGTGGGCAATAAAATGAACTTTCTTTAAACAATTCTTGCATCATACCAATTGTATGTGCACATTTCTTATTATTTATAACTTGGATAGACTCAAAATACGTGCTAACTTCAATCTTGAAAGGTCTAAACGATGGCCGAGACCTCGAAAACGTGTCTTTATTGATGTGAAGGTTCCCCACAAAAAATAATCAATTGACAGTCTGCTGAAATTTCTGCTTTTTGTTTTCATAATGAGGAATATGTATGTGTGTGTATATATATATATATATATATATATATATATATATATATATATATATATATATATATATATAATGTCCTTTTCTGCAAATCTTGAGATCAATTTGTTGTTGGTGGGATAAATGTTATGCAGTTTTGTAATTTATTGGAGATAACACATTGAAGCCGTATTGTCTCCCACTGAATATTACAGAAATAAGCTCCACACAAATTCCCATGAAGAGTAATTTTCTTTTTACTGTAAAAATAATTCCTTTTATGTTTAGGTTCAAATTTTTCCGTTAAAATACATTTTTGGTTTTACGACAGTGGTGTAAAGGTGAAATTTTCACTCAGAAACTGTAGGGGCACCAAATCCCAAACGTTTCATAGTGCTGCTTTAAAATAGAAGGTTGCTTCCATTTCCTGTCACTGTTTGATCAGCTGAAGGATTCCGAGAGGAAAAGCATTTATTACCATTTGATATTCTTTATCAGTCACAGGGAAGCTTTTAGATCTAACTGACTGTGGCAGTTCCCCCATCACGCTCCACCCAAGTGACGTGTTCAGGGACCTCCTGCACAGAGACACAAAAAACGGGGTTGTAGAAAACACACCAGTTTATTGTGGAGAGGGGGCTTGACGGAACAAGCTCCTCTCCTGAGTGAGTGTGGGGATGGAGGTTTTACCTGCGGCTCCTTTGACCAAACCAACGAGCAACAGGTATGCAGCCACTCTGATCCTGGGTCCCAATTACCTGGATCCAGGACAGGTGTGGCTACTCAAACCACACCCTCCCCACACCATACTGACAATTTGAGCTTCATCATTTTGTAAAACTGCAAGAAAAATAATATTCTATCAATCCAACGTTGCAAGTTTAGTGATCAGTATGTTGTCATTGTTCCATACAGGGGAGAAGTTGTGGACAAAGCATTTGTCTTCTGCCGTAACAACCTGTTGGTGACATTTTGATATCGTTGTGGTCATTTTGTTTCATCATAATCACAAAGCAATAAAAACTGTACACCTCACATTTTTACAAAACTATTCTGCGGTATGAAAAGCCAAAAGGATTCTGGAGCTTTCAAATCCTCTTTTATCCATTTTAATTAGAAGGAATCGCACCTCCTCCTCTGGGGCTAAAATTTCAATGATGCATTTGTTTTTACAAATATAATAAAAGTGTTTATTTCCTACGGAAGGATAAAAAGGCAAACACATGTGGAGACACATTCTGCTTCAAGGACACGTCTCTTCCAACACATGGTGGATATAGTTTATTTGTTGTATTTTGGATTTTACATGATTTTCCTGTCGTTCCTTCAGGTTTTGAGAGTTATGGATTCCCAGGTGTTTCATGTGTTGATGTGGAACATCACACATGGTAGTATCCTCAGTGTTATACACACACAAAGCTGGGAAACTATCACTCATTCCTTTCTCAATGTGTTTTTAAAAAGAACAGCTGAATTATTCTCAACTCTCTCCAAAATCCTTCTCCCTTTATAGTTATAGGAAATGTAATCTACATATTGAGAGCAGTTCAAGGACCTTGAGAAAGAGAAAGGAGGTGTGGGGCCACCATGGACTGATCCAGGACCTGAACGTCTTTCCGTTGTATTTAGAAACAGCTGCAGTGTCAACACTGCCTGGAAGTGACAGGACCAGGAAGTGACACGAACAGGAAGTGACAGGACAGTGTCTTTCTATTTTACATTCATTTATTTTCTTTTGTTTCTTCTTGTATCAAACTACATTTTTAAGTTCAGGGACGATCCGAGTCCTGACTCCCAACGGTTCCAATAATCCTGTGCGTCCCCCTGGCACTTTCCGTTGCTTTGGGTGTTAATTGAGTAAAAACTGGATGTTTTGTTGAAATAATGAATCCTGCACTGGAACACATGACGTCGCCTGTGCACGCCAACCCCACCGCGCCCCAGCCAACGCCCAAACCCAGCACTCATCACCATGGCAACCACCACCACCAGCCTTCATTTGATCCACTAGTAGAAATAAACAGGATACAGAACCCAGTCATTTCCTGTCTCACTGCATGTTACAGCGGGAGGGAAGGAGGGAAGGAAAGAGCAAAGGACAGAGGGACGGAGAGAGGAAAGGGGGGAAGGAAAGAGGAAAGGAAAGAGGAAAGGAGGGAAGGAAAGAGGGAAGGAGGGAAGGAAAGAGGAAAGGAGGGAAGGAAAGAGGAAAGGACAGAGGAAAGGCCAGAGGGAAGGAGGGAAGGAAAGGGGAAAGGACAGAGGGAAGCAGGGAAGGAAAGAGGAAAGGAAAGAGGAAAGGACAGAGAGAAGGGAAGAGGAAAGGATGGAAGGAACGAGGAAAGGACAGAGGAAAGGACAGAGGGCAGGAGGGAAGAAAAGAGGAAAGGACAGAGAGAAGGGGGGAAGGAAAGAGGGAAGGAGGGAAGGAAAGAGGAAAGGACAGAGGGAAGGAAATAGGAAAGGATAGAGGGAAGGAGGGAAGGAAAGAGGGAAAGGACAGAGAGAAGGAGGGAAGGGAAGGGGGAAGGAAAGAGGAAAAGACAGAGAGAAGGGGGGAAGGAAAGAGGAAAGGAGGGCAGGAAAGAGGACAGGACAGAGGAAGGAGGGAAGGAAAGAGTAAAGGATAGAGGAAAGGAGGGAAGGGAAGAGGAAAGAACAGAGGGAAGGAGGTAAGAAAAGAGGAAAGGACAGAGGAAAGGAGGGAATGAAAGAGGGAAGGAGGGAAGGAGAGAGGAAAGGAGGGAAGGAAAGAGGCAAGGAAAGAGGGAAGGAGGGAAGGAAAGAGGGAAGGAAAGAGGACAGGACAGAGGGAAGGAGGGAAGGGAAGAGGAAAGGACAGAGGGAAGGAGGGGAAAGAGGGAAGCTTTGGTATTTCCTTGGTACTATGTAGGTACCTTCTTGGTACGGCGTTGGTACTTCCTTAGTACTGCCTTGGTACTGCGTTGGTACTTCCTTGGTACTGCATTGGTACTTCCTTGGTACTGCCTTAGTACTGCGTTGGCACATCCTGAGTACTGCGTTGGTACTTACTTGGTACCGTGTTGGTACATCCATGGTACTGCGTTGGTACTTCCTTCGTACTGTGTTGGTACTGTGTTGGTACTTCCTTATTATTGTGTTGGTACTTCCTTGTTACTGCGTTGGGACTTCCTTGCTACTGTATTGGTACTTCCCTGGTACCGTGTTGGTACTTCCTTGGTACTGCCTTGGTACTGCGTTGGTACTTCCTTGGTACTGCATTGGTACTTCCTTGGTACTGCAGAAGCTTCCAGACCAGGCGTAGCCAAGTATATATACAGTATATATATACTGTATATGTACAGTATATATACACAGTACTGTATATCATAGTTCAAAGTTTAAAGTGTTTTATTTGCCAAGTGCACAGAACAACACAAGGTCATTCGGTACAATGAAATTCTTGGGGCATGACAGCCAACAACTGTGTAGTGGCATAAAAAGATAAAATAACAAGGCAACTATGAGGAGGAAATAATATATATTTTTTTTTTAAATAAGAGCCGAATAAACAATTTTTTTTTTTTAAAGAGTAAGAGTAGATCTTACAAATATGGGCAAGAGGTGTATGTACATCAAATTAAAATAAGAAAAGTAATCCATCTCTCTCACTCTCGCAACTTACATTAGCCCAGAAAAACTCAATAAATACAACAGTGACGTTCCTGATATCTGTATCAAGTGTGAGAAGGAAAAGGGTACTCTTTTTCATTGTCTTTGGCAATGTGATGAAGTAAAAAAGTTTTGGGAGGCTGTAAGGATGTGTATCCAGGATATTCTTCCAATACAAATACCTTTAGATGCGTAACTTTTCTTACTCAACCTATATCCAGAAAAGTATAATATTAGGAAAGGATGAACACTAGACTGTAATGCAACATCACATGTATTCCCCGACTGCAACATTTGAAATATCGCAAGACTCGTTTCCGTCATTTCCTGTAGTCCTCGATCATCTCTCTTGCAGACGTTGAGAGGTTCTTATCCTGGCACCATGTTGCCAAGACGCTGATCTCCTCTCTGTAGGAGGACTCATCGTTGTTGGAGATGAGACCTAGGATGGTGGTGTCGTCCACAAACGTCCGGATGGTGTTGGTGCTGCGCGTGAACACAGTCATATGTGAAGATAGAGTATATATAGAGTATATACCCCCCAGCAGACGGGGGAGTGTTTCTGCAGAACAACCATCCGGCCATTCACTCTCAACGTGCTTCTCTGTGAGGACTCGACACCTTCAGGCGTCACGTGATAAACCTCCACCCTACCTCCATTCACCCTGCCTCCATCGGCAGGTTATTCATTATTACCCAGAATCCTTTGTGCTCTTCCCCCAGGAGCTCAGTCTGCATTTCCAGGTCCATCTCCTGGTGCAAAGTGTTTTCCTTCCACACACACACACACAGACACACACACACACACACACACACACACATACTGCAGTGGAGCAGTGAGATGAACATTAAATAATAATCCTCAGGATGCTAAAGGAACGTTCTTCCTCATACATTTCTCATGGATTTATTTCTGCCTCCAACTCCTGATCCACAGGTGAAGAGATGAAATATTAAAATATTAAAATATTAAATCCCTGAAGAGTTAAAGTGGTCCACACACACACTCTGACATGAGCACTCCACTGTGATATCATATAATTTTAATAAATCGAAATCTATTTTTATAAAGCATCATGTAGAAGCAGTAATAACTATATTCAACTACAACTACAGTTATTAACATCCTTCTCCATAGTAACCTGGTAAACACAACAACAGTATACAGTATATATGCAGTATATACAGTATACATACAGTATATACTACATATATACTGTGTATATATGCAGTATATATAACACCACATGGCAGAAATCAAAACAAATGGTAAAATGATCATGATGTAAAAAATGTGATTTTCATCATATAAACATTTTTAATTTTGGAAAAACAATTAATTAGATGAAAACAGATTAGTGACATCTGTGAACATGCAGAAGAACAGAAAATCAGTGTTTTAATCAGAGGCATCAATCAGAACCGGCCAATCAGAAGCATCAAATCAGAAGCATCCAGTCAGAAGCGGCCAATCAGAAGCGGCCAATCAGCAGCATCCAATCAGCAGCATCCAATCAGCAGCATCCAATCAGATTCCAGGAAGGCCTCCTACTGTGTAATGAGGCTGTAAAACCTTTTTTCTTTTGTTTCATGTGTTTGTGCGAAAAAGGTGTTTTTACTTTAGGCGTTTTATAGTCAGGGAGGGGGTATCTGTCTGCCTGTCTGTGTGTCTGCCTGTCTGTGTGTCTGTGTGTGTGTCTGTCTGTCTGTCCAGACTGTGAGCCCTGTAAACAGAGCAAAGGCAGTCTGAGGCTACCGGCTCACAACTAACACTAACACTGACTGCCTGTCTGTCTGCCTGCCTGTCTGTCTGTCTGTGACAGGTCCTCAGCCCTGGATGTCCAGGTAGGCGGGCGTGGCCCTCATCATGGAGCTCAGCAGCTTGTGGACCTCCTGGATGTGGAGCCTCTGCTCGGGTTCCGTGGACCAGCAGGCCAGCATCAGGTGGTAGAGCTC
The DNA here is from genome assembly GCF_960531495.2 of Zeus faber. Classification (NCBI taxonomy): domain Eukaryota; kingdom Metazoa; phylum Chordata; class Actinopteri; order Zeiformes; family Zeidae; genus Zeus; species Zeus faber. The sequence continues at coordinate 343,951 of NC_137190.1, read as the reverse complement.
CCTGGGACAGAGACGAGGTTGCTCCAGGACTCCGCCCTGAGTGACGTGCTCCATCACCTGCAGCACCACACACCCACACACAACTTCAGAGCCCACAGCATGCTGGGAAACCAGAGCAGCTACTGCGCAAAGTTCCGTCCAGATTCAATTTTCAGACAGACAGACAGGCATGCAGTCAGACAGACAGACAGGGAGACAGGCAGGCAGACAAGGGACAGACGGACAGACAAATAGAGACAGACAGACAGCAAGGTGGTCAGAAGGGAAGAGAGGCAGGCAGAGAGAAAGACAGACAGACAGGCAGGCAAGCAGGCAGGCAGACCAATAAATAAATAGATAGATAGATAGATAGATAGATAGATAGATAGATAGATAGATAGATAGATAGATAGATAGATAGTGATACAGTGATAGACAGACAGACAGACAGACAGACAGGCAAGCAGGCAGGCAGGCAGACCAATATATAGATAGATAGATAGATAGATAGAGTGATAAAGTGATAGACAGACAGACAGACAGACAGACAGACAGACAGACAGGCAGGCAAGCAGGCAGGCAGACAGGCAGAAAGACAGACAGGTGGTCAGAAGGGAAGAGAGGCAGGCAGAGAGAGAAAGACAGACAGACAGGCAGGCAAGCAGGCAGGCAGACCAATAGATAGATAGATAGACAGATAGACAGATAGATAGAGATAGACAGAGTGATACAGTGATACAGTGATAGACAGACAGACAGACAGACAGGGAGACAGGCAGACAGAGACAGACACTCAGGCAGGTAGAGAGTCAGACAGAAAGACAGACAGGCACCTCGCTGTTAGAGAGGTGGAACCAGGGCTGTCTCCCGTAGCTGAAGATCTCCCACAAGACAACGGCAAAGCTCCAGACGTCGCTTTGAGTGGTGAACTTCCTGTAGACGATGCTCTCTGGAGGCATCCAGCGCACGGGGAGGAGGGCGTGGCCTCCCACCTGGAGGGGGAGGGAACTTCAATATTCATGCACTGAGCTGCAGGAAGCTGCTGGTGAAAAGCCACAGTGCACAGGAAGTTGTATTTCTGAAACAGGAAGTAGTATTTCTGAAACAGGCAGCAGCATTTCTGAAGCAGGGTGTCGTATTTCTGAAGCAGGAAGTATTATTTCTACAGAGTGAGTAGTATTTCTGGGCACGATTTAGCATTACTAAAGCATGAAGCAGTATTTGTAAAGCAGGAAGTAGTGTTTCTGAAGCAGGAAGTACTCCCTACCCTAAAGTAGTCACTGCTATACAGGTCCCTGGACATGCCAAAGTCCCCGATCTTGACCAGCAGTGCGGCCCCCACCAGGCAGTTCCTTGTCGCCAGGTCGCGGTGCACGAAGTGCTGCGACGCGAGGAATGCCAAGCCGGCCGCCACCTGCGACGCCACATGCAGCATCTGGGACATG
>NC_137190.1:332527-337527 GCF_960531495.2 Zeus faber | reverse complement strand
ACCCTGGTGGGAGAGAGGGATAGGGTAAACCCTGGTGGGAGAGGGGGATAGAGTAAACCCTGGTGGGAGAGGGGGATAGAGTAAACCCTGGTGGGAGAGGGGGATAGGGTAAACCCTGGTGGGAGAGGGGGATAGAGTAAACCCTGGTGGGAGAGGGGGATAGAGTAAACCCTGGTGGGAGAGGGGGATAGAGTAAACCCTGGTGGGAGAGGGGGATAGAGTAAACCCTGGCGGGAGAGAGGGATAGAGTAAACCCACGGGGGAGAGGGGGATAGAGTAAACCCACGGGGGAGAGGGGGATAGAGTAAACCCACGGGGGAGAGGGGGATAGAGTAACCCCAGGCGGGAGAGGGGGATAGCGTTAAGGGTTAACACTAACCCCCCTCTTTGGAAAACTATTTACCATGTTTGGGTCTATAAACAACTGATCACTACTCCAGGAGGGAGAAGCACCACGGCTGAGATGATTAAACATAGAAACAAACAACATTTATACTAAAACATAAACATTGGACGACAACTTGTATTGAAAAACAGTGAATTAGGTCCAGGAAAACTGGAACTACAACTGGTCACGTGACCTCTTCCTGTCATAGTTATGGCAGAAAATGAGGGAGGAAAGGAAAGGGATGCAACAAGGAGGGTGCTGGGTTGGGTTCAAAGCAGGTTAGGTGGTGTGTGTGTGTGTGTGCGTGTGTGTGTGTGTGTGTGTGTGTGTGTGTGTGTGTGTGTGTGTGTGTGTGTGTGTAAGGTGTCCAACGGTGGGTGTACATGACTTATCCCAATTGGTTCTGGTGTATAAGGTATAAGGAATTATGTCATGGCGCCTACAAGCAGCGGAAAGGGCCCCAGTAACCCAGTCCCAGGGAGCACGAGGAGACCCGCACCACAGGGGCGCACACATACAACCCAACCCCAAGTGCAGGCACAAGACGCAGCCGCAGGCACAGAACCTGGGCCGCGGGCGCCAGGCACGGACCACAGGTCCGGATCCAGGCCCTGTGCCGACAGACCGACACCCCGCCCGAACCGGCCACCCCACATGCCACCCCACAGGCCAGCCGGTGGGACCCCCATGCCCACACACTCCCTGCGTAAGGGTGAGGCCCGCCCCACCGCAGCCGACCAGACGCCCCACCCGGCGTGAGCGCCGAGTGCCCATCCACGTAGCAGAGTGTGCTCAGCGCCCTAATGCCCCAGTCTGCTCCGCCCCAGTCGCAGCAGCTCAAGGCCGCCCACTCCGACTTGTCTTCAGTCTATCCACAACAAACAGACCAGGGACACTCTCAGAGCCAGGATGTCCCACATGGCACACCTTTGGATAACAACTATCAGCCCCATTCTCTCCAGTACTTTAGCTCATCCTCCATCCTGTTTTCCTGCCTTTCCGCCCAGCTCATGGTTCCACTCTTCCCTTCATCCAGCTCAACACCACCCACTCTGCTCCGCTCCATCCTACAAGATGCCACCACAAAGTCCTTCTCCTCTGCGTTCATTACCACCAGCTGCCAACAGTATGGACATCAATCCCAGCAGACACAACAACCGACCTGTTCATGGTGCCTGCTGCGGTAGAGATGGCATCTGCAACTTCTCAAATACCAAGCCAATTTCCATATATCCAATGTCCTTAGACCACACCCTGCTGACCCAGTAGCAACATAGAGAGACGTCGTGTGAGCGCATGGAGCCTTCCTCAATCCTGTTCTGAACAACAACATGTCGTCTGCTAACTTATCCAGTTCTATATGTTTCTTTATCACTCATCCATTTCAGGTCGTTATTAACACTTCAAAGTCAGCATCACTTAATGTCAGGTGACAAAGAAACAACTACAAACTTGTTATCCTTTCAACAGAAACGTGGTTAGATGAACACTTGAAGCATGTCCCTCAAATGATAACTCCTATCAGTCAGGGGGGCAGGGCAGATGAGGGGGTGGAACAGATTAGTTCAACTGCATCAAGGTTGATGGAGGAGAGTTTTTCTTCTTTTGAATATCTGCCCTTTGTCCTCAAGGCTGAAACTTCACTTTTATTCTAATGCTCCATCAACCAACCACTAAACTAGCACATTTCCTCCCAGAATTCTCTGAACTGGCATCGCTTCTCATCATCACCAGATATGATAGAATAATGTTGAAGGATCATCTAAACATCCACACAAATAACAGGGCTGACCCTCGTGGAGCTTGTCTCCCAGGACTGGAACTGAGGCTCCACATGAACACCGTCACACGCTGTAGATGGTTTGGAACTGAGGCTCCACATGAACACCGTCACACGCTGAAGATGGTTTGGAACTGAGGCTCCACTTGAACACCGTCCGACGCTGGAGCTGGTTTGGAACTGAAGCTCCACATGAACACCTTCATATGCTGGAGCTGGTTTGGAACTGAGGCTCCACATGAACACTGTCACACACTGGAGCTGGTTGAATATCGACAAGGCTAGGTTCAAGAGGTTTATTCGTCACATACATATACATACTTTCATGTATATGTACAGTCTACAGTCTAAGGTCAATGTTTCTGAATAATATTCTATTCAGGGTTTCTGCAGCTTTCAACAAGTCAAATTTAAGACGTTTTTAGACCATTATTATGCAACTTAAGACTTGTTTCACATCCATACTGGAATAAATATATACAAAGGATATGAAGGAAAATCCCAGAATTACTTGCAAATTCTTCTTTGCTCCCGTTAGGGGTCGCCACAGCGGATCATCTGTCTCCAATTCCTTCTGTTCTGGGCATCTTCCTCCCTTACACCAACCGCCTGCATGTCCTCCCTCACCACATCCATAAAGCTTCTCTTTGGCTTCCTCTTTTCCTCTTGCCTGGCAGCTCCATCCTCAGACTCCTTCTCGCAATGTAACTCTCATCTCTCCTCCACATGTGTCCAAACCATCTCAATCTGGCCTAACTCACTTTTCTACCAAACTGTCCAACCTGAGCTGTCCAGCTGAGGAAAGCTGGACTCCAGGTCTATCACAGCACTTATAAAGAATCCTTATTTGTATATAACAAAAAGAAAAGACCATTTGTCACAGATCATTGAGAGTGGGAGTGGACCTGGGAATACTGTTTCCACCATCAACTGAGGGCTGCATCCTGACCCTGTTCCAAACATCTGTCACTCAATGTCAGGAACTTTCTACGTCCTTTAAAAGCTCAATTCCAGCTGTCAGAGAGTGTTCAACTCTAACAGCCAAGCCTGTAAAAGGAGAGCGTCCAGGTCACTGCAGGTCGCTGCAGGTCGCTGCAGGTCGCCGCTATTTACTGCAGTTCGTTGCAGTTTACTGCAGTTCGTTGCAGTTTACTGCACGTTGTTGCTCTTAGCAGCAGACAAACAGCAACAGAAAAAGGTTCTCTTAACATCCGAGCTCTTAGAAAACACAGCGACCTGCTGCATTTTTAAACACAATGAATAAATAAAAAGTTATATTTCAGCTGTTGCTGTTGCTTCTAACTGATGGAGGAAGGAAATAGGTATAGCATGGAAGAAGAGAAGGAGCAATAGCTTCTATATACTGTATATAAATACTACATATATATATATATATATATATATATATATATATATATATATATATATATATATATATATATATATATATGGAGAGAGAGAGAGAGAGAGAGAGAGAGAGAGCAGATACTAGGATGGTTAAACTAATCCCAGCTGTTTATTTTAGTAGAGCAGACAGACAGTAGAGCAGATAGACAGCAGACAGACAGTAGAGCAGGCGGACAGCAGAGCTGAGCAGACAGTACAGCAGACAGACAGTAGTGCGGACAGCAAACAGACAGACAGCAGAGAAGGCAGACAATAGAGCAGGCGGACAGCAGAGCAGAGCAGACAGCAGAGCAGACAGACAGTAGAGCAGAAAGACAGCAAAGCAGGCAGAAGGACAGCAGAGCAGACAGACAGTAGAGCAGAGCAGACAGACAGTGGAGCAGACAGACAGCAGAGCAGACAGACAGCAGAGAGACAGCAGAGTAGACAGACAGTAGAGCACACAGACAGTAAAGGCAGACAGACAGCAGAGCAGACAGCAGTCAGACAAGACAGACAGAAGGACAGCAGAGCAGACAGAGAGCAGAACAGACAGACAAGAGAGCAGAGCAGAAAGACAGTAGAGCAGAGCAGACAGCTGAGCAGACAACAGAGCAAACAGACAGCAGAGCAGACAGTCAGTAGAGCAGACAGATGGCAAGGCAGACAGACAGCAGAGCAGTCAGACAGTAGAGCAGACACCAGAGCAGACAGACAGTAGAGCAGATAGACAGCAGAGAGACAGCAGAGCAGACAGACAGTAGAGCAGACAGACAGTAGAGCAGACAGACAGCAGAGCAGATAGAAAACAAAGCAGAAAGACAGCAGACAGACAGTAGAGCAGATAGACAGAAGAGCAGACAGACAGCATAGCAGAGCAGACAGACAGCAGAGCACACAAACAGCAGAGCAGAGCAAAGCAGACAGCAGAGCAGACAGACAGTAGACCAGACGCACAGCAGAGCAGACAGACAGTAGAGCACAGAGTAAACAGACAGACAGCAGAGAGAAAGCAGAGCAGACAGACAGCAGATCAGACCGACAGTAGAGCAGACAGACAGCAGAACAGACAGACAGTAGGGCAGACAGACAGACAGTAGGGCACACAGTAGACAGACAGACAACAGAGAGAAAGCTGAGCAGACAGGCAGCAGAGCAGACAGCAGACCAGACAGACAGTAGAGCAGACAGACAGACTCACCTTTCATAACCAACTTGTAGCGGCGGCCATATTTATTGATGAGTACGAGGAGAATGAGCAGCAGCAGAGCAGCGAGGCCAGCAAGCTCCAGCGCCATGGAAACCTGACCAGACAGGAAGTGGATTCTACTGAACAGGAAGTCCTGTTTCTGCTGAACAGGAAGTCCTGTTTATAATGAACAGGAAGTCCTGTTTCTGCTGAACAGGAAGTCCTGTTTCTGATCTTCTGAACAACATTATTTGTCT
>NC_137190.1:327527-330027 GCF_960531495.2 Zeus faber | reverse complement strand
TGAGTACTTCTTGACAGGAAGTATGTACTTTGAGACAGGGAGTGTGTACTTTGGTACAGGAGTGTGTACTCTGGGACAGGAGTATGTACCCTGGGACAGGGAGTGTGTACTCTGGGAAAGGGAGTGTCTACTTTGGGACAGTAGTGTGTATTTTGGGACAGGAGTGTGTACTGGATGGACATCCTTACCGTCTACGGGCTCGGGGGGGGGCAAAAAGTGGCTGAAGACGGTCCGGGAGGTGGAGCCCAGGACGTTGCTGGCCTCCAGGGTGTAGTTCCCGTTGTCCAGGTGGGTGGGGTTCCTGAGGGTGAGGCAGCCCTCCAGGTGGTCCCTTTCCACCTCCACCAGGGTCCAGAGCACTCGGGAGGGGGGGACCTCCACCCCTCCCCGAAGCCAGCGCAGCCGGGGAGTGGGGTGGGCGTGCACGGAGAACTCCACACACGTGTCATGGCGGCGTTGCGGCTTGCTCAGAGTCAGGATGGAGGGAGGGACTGTGGAGAGAGAGAGCTACACCCACTCAGACTGAGCTGGTGTAACGCTGGAACTACACCCATATCAACACTGAGACTACAACCATACCAAAGACTGAAGCTCCACCGATACAAACACTGAAACTACACCCAAACAAACACTGAAACTACATCGATACCAACACTGAAACTAGACCCAAACAAACACTGAAACTACACCGATACCAACACTGAAACTACACCCAAACAAACACTGAAACTACACCCACACCAACACTGAAACTACAACAGAGCAAAGACTGAAACTACACCCATACAAACACTGAAACTACACCCATACCGACACTTAAACTACACCCAAACAAACACTGGAACTACACCCATACCAACATCAAAACTACACCCATCCAAAGACTGAAACTACAACCAAACAAACACTGAAACTATAATCAAAGCAAAGACTGAAACTACACCCAGACTAGCACTGAAACTACACCCAAACAAACACTGAAACTACACCCTGACCAGCACTGAAACTACACCCAAACAAATACTGAAACGACACCCATAAAAACACTGAAACTACACCCAAACAAACACTGGAACTACACCCATACCAACATCAAAACTACACCCATCCAAACACTGAAACTACACCCAAACAAACATTGGAACTACACCTATAGAAACACTGAAACTACAACTATACAAACACTGAAACTACACCCAAACAAGCACTGAAACTATACCCAAACAAACACTGAAACTACACCCATACAAAGACTGAAACTGCACACAAACAAACACTGAAACTACACCCATACAAACACTGAAACTACACCCAAACACTAAAGCTACACCCATCCAAACACTGAAACTACACCCAAACAAACATTGGAACTACACCTATAGAAACACTGAAACTACAACTATAGAAACACTGAAACAACATCCAAACCAAAGACTGAACCTGAACACAAACAAACACTGAAACTACACCCATACAAAGACTGAAACTACACACAAACAAACACTGAAACTACACCCATACAAACACTGAAACAACACCCAAACACTAAAACTACACCCAAACAAACACTGAAACTACATCCAAACAAATACTGAAACTACATCCAAACCAATAACAAAACTACACCCATACAAACACGGAAACTACACCCCAAAAGAACCTGAAACTAAAGCCATATGAACACTGAAACTACACCCAGACAAACACTGAAACTACAACCATAACAAAGACTGAAACTAAACCCAGACAAGCACTGAAACTACACCCAAACAAACACTGAAACTACACCCAAACAAACACTGAAACTACACCCATACAAACACTGAAACTACACCCAAACAAACACTGAAACTACACCGATACCAACACTGAAACTAGACCCAAACAAACACTGAAAAAACACTGATACAAACACTGAAACTACACCCAAACAAACACTGAAACTACAATCATAGCAAAGACTGAAACTACACCCAGACAAGCACTGACACAACACCCAAACACTGAAACTACACCTATACAAACACTAAACTACAACCATACCAACACCGAAACTACACCCATACCAACACTGAAACTACACCCAAACAAACACTGAAACTACACCAATAACAACACTGAAACTACAACCATAGCAAAGACTGAAACAACACCCAGACAAGCACTGAAACTACACCCAAACAAACACTGAAAGTACAACCAAACAAACACTGAAAGTACACCCATTGCAACACTGAAACTACAACCATACAAATACTGAGACTACACCGATACAAACACTGAAACTACACCCAAACAAACACTGGTACTCCACCCATACAAACACCAAAACTACACCCATACAAACACTGAAACTACAACCAATTACACACTTAAACTACACCCAAACAAACACTAGAACTACACCCATACCAACACCCATGCCATCACTGAAACTACAGCCAAAGAAACACTGAAGCTACAATCATAGCAAGACTGAAACTACACCCAGACAAGCACT
>NC_137190.1:297527-322527 GCF_960531495.2 Zeus faber | reverse complement strand
CGGCATGCCCTCCGGTCGCCTAGCAACGGAAAACACACCTCAGCAACAAGCGTCACGCCCTCCAGTCGCCTAGCAACAGGAAACACTTCTCAGCAACAAGCGTCATGCCCTCCAGTCGCCTAGCAACAGAAGACACACCTCAGATACAAGCGTCACGGCCTCCAGTCGCCTAGCAACAGGAAACACATCTCAGCAACAAGCGTCATGCCCTCCAGTTGCCTAGCAACAGGAAACACACCTCAGCACCAAGCGTCACGCCCTCCAGTCGCCTAGCAGCAGGAAACACACCTCAGCAACAAGCGTCACACCCTCCAGTTGCCTAGCAACAGGAAACACACCTCAGCAACAAGCGGCACGCCCTCCAGTCGCCTAGCAACAGTAACATACACCTCAGCAACAAGCAGCACGCCCTCCAGATGGCTAACAATATTGAAAATATTTTAAATTAAAACTCATATTGCCCACAATTCTCTCTTGATATCAGAATGACCAAATTAATTTATTCCGTAAACTCTGATCAGACTGTTGCAATGGTTCTGAAATTAATATGTAAATCAACATATCACATAACAACGATATCTCCATAACAACCATATCACTGTTACAACCATAGGATCTAATGCAAATAGAGCCACATTATTCAACATTCGGCTGCAAATTCTGCCTGTTCTGTCTGTAGCAACTGTGATGAAGGTCTTCAGGCTGTAGCGATCGAGGTTGAGATGAACCATTTGGACCTGGGACATTTGTCCTGAGATCCGATTAGAACCAATCATTAAAAAATTTATTAAAACGGAATTCGCTTGGCTGCTGCCCAGCCTGCTGCACCCCTACATTGATCTGGTTGTGCTTTGCCTATCTCTCCCAGTGCCAGAACTTAAACTCAGTACATACACCACATAATAGGCCTAGGGTTTGTGGGACGAGTGGGGTGCGAGCTATGTGGGTCGGGATGTGGCGGGCAGCTGCCATCTTGTCACGCTCATGCCCCGACGTGCTCTCGTCCATCCTGCAATTTCAATACCACTCTGTGGTGTGGGGATGGTATGGTCAGACATACCTGACCTGGGTCTCGGAAATTGGGGCCCAGGATCACTGTGGCAGCATACCTGCTGCTTGTTAGTTGGGCTAACAAGCAACAGGTAAAAGTCCCATCCCCACACACACTCAGGAGAGGAGCCCATGTCATGACAGGTGTCCATGTGCTCCAGGCTTGTTCCAGCTGGCCCACTCTCTACACTAAACTACTTGCGCGTGGCAGGCAAAACTCCCACACTGGCACCTGAACAAGGACTCTACCGCATGGGAAAGGGACACAGCAAGAGCCCTCTCCCGAGTGGCAGCAGCAGCATCCAGGGTGTCTGGCAGAGGACCAGCAGAGAAGCAGCCACAGCAACCACCACAGGTAACTGCTGGGAGCTAGCTATTTCTAGGGTTAGGGTTCCTAGCCGCTGCCGGGATATCGAGCAGCCCAGCAGCCAGTCCACCCCTTCAAGCAGCCCCCGCAACAGCCAAGTCCAGCCACATCTTCACCAGCCAGCACAGCAGCCCAAAGCCCCGCACTCCGGAAGGGAGAAGGGAGCAGTCTGTCTTCGGCCTGGGGGAAGGAAGCCCGTGGACCATGCTGCTACAGGAAACCAGGTCCCCTGAAGGGAACCAGTTGTGTTTTGTTGGATGTTTTTGTTGGTTTAAGATATTGGGAACCTTGTTTCAGAGTCCAGTGTTGTATCATTTAAGGTATATGAACCCTGCATCAGAGTCTGTCCTTTTCAGGTACAGCAACCCTGTGCAACACTGAGTCTGTATTTTAGGCTTTTTTCCCCCCATTTTTTGTTCTCTGCTTGGTGGTGGTGGGGGGGGGGGGGGGGCTAGGCTTCGGCCAGGTGTTCTCTCTGGCCTCAGTTTGGTGGCAAGGGTATGTGGTGTGGGGATGGTGCGGTTTGAGCAGCAACACCTGACCTGGGTCTAGGTAAGTGGTCTACAATACTCCCTACAATAAACCCATGGTCTGTGTCTCTGGGTTGCGTGTGGGAGGAGAAACAGCCACACACTCATATTAGCTTAGAACACATATACTTGCACATAAATCTTATTCCGAACAACACTCCACCAGACCAGGGTCTGCGTGGCAGGAGATGTGTGAATGATTCCGGTTCGACGTGCTTGGAGGACTTGCACCGGCACTCGCACCTCGGGCCTCACTGGGCATAGGGGTCCCGTCTGTGGAAGGGGTGGTTCGGGCGGAGTGTCGGTCTGTCGGTGCGGGACCTGGCTCCGGGCCTGTGGTCTGTACCTGCAATTCGGGTTCGACGTGCTTGGAGGACTTGCACCGGCACTCGCACCTCGGGCCTTGCCTTTGCACGGGGCATCACTGGGCATAGGGGTCCCGTCTGTGGAAGGGGTGGTTCGGGCGGAGTGTCGGTCTGTCGGTGCGGGACCTGGCTCCGGGCCTGTGGGCTGTACCTGCAATCCGCAGCCCGGGTTCCACACCTGCGACTGCGCCTTGTGCCTGCACATGGGGGCGGGTAGTATGTGTGCGCCTCAGGGGTGCAGGGTCTCCTCACGCTGTCTGGGACTGGTTTATGCTCCTCCGGGCTGGGTGTGGCTGTTGCTCCATAGGATTTCTGGGGGTCTTTTGTGGCTGCAGGGCAGGGTGCTCGGGGCTTTCCTGCAGTAGTGGAGTGTCTGTACGGTTGCAGGACTCAGGGGTGGCTTCGGGGCCTTTTCTGCTGCTTGGAGGCTACAATATAATACCGACCTTATACACCAGAGCTAATTGGGAAAAGTCCAGTACACACACACACACACACACACACACACACACACACACACACACACACACACACACACCTGGCTACATCCCTCTCCTTTTCTCTGTCATTTACTGCCATAACTCTGACAGGAAGAGGCCACGTGACCAATTTCTGTTCCAGTTTTTTTGGACTTTAACTCTGTTTTGTCGAAACATGTCGCCTGATGTTTCTTTGTTTATGTGTTTCCATGTACATGTTGTTGTTTGTTTCTATTTTTATGTTTTTCATGTAAATGCCGGTCTGTTTCTGTGTTTGATTTTCCATGCAAATGTTTGTTTCTATGTTTATGTTTTTCTATATACATGTTGTTTGTTTCTATGTTAATGCTTTTCCATGTACATGTTCGTCCAATAGGTCATCCACAGGACAGAGTTAATGCAGCAGTTCTTGATGATTTAAGAATGAATAAAGAGTTGCATTGGAGGTTGAGAAGTTGTACTAAACCTCTTGAATCTTGATAGAGCGTCAGACTGTAGTGATTGAGCATTAGACTGTAGTGATAAAGCCTCAAACTGTAGTGAAAGAGCATCAAACTGTAGTGATAGAGCATCAGACTGTAGGGATAGTCACACTGTAGAGGAAGAGCGTTAGACTGTAGTGATAAAGCATCAAACTGTAGTGATAGAGCGTCAGACTAGTGATAGATGGTCAGACTATAGTGATAGGCACACTGTAGTGATAGAGTGTTAGACTGTAGTGATAAAGCATCATACTGTAGTGATAGAGCGTCAGACTGTAGTGATAGTGTCAGCCTATAGTGATAGAGCATCAGACTGTAGTGATAGTGTAAGCCTGTTGTCAAAGAGCATCCAATTGTAGTCAGAGCATCAGACTATAGTGATAGAGAGTCAGACTGTAGTGATAGAGTGTCAGACTGTAGTGATAGTCACACTGTAGTGATAGAGCGTCAGACTGTAGTGATACAGCAGGGGTTGGCAAACTACGGCCCGCAGGCCATATCCGGTCCGCGGCATTGTTAAATTTGGCCCGCGAGGCATTTACATTAACAACAATCCTATAATATATTTAAATTTGTAGTACTCATTTCACTGTTATTTTCCTGTAATACTTGTGGTACCACCAGATGACGCCGGGCCTTCTCTGATGTCAAGTCACTTGTCTCCATTTTACCTGATCGCCACATATGCATCACCAAGAACAAATTCAGCGGACAAACAAAGTGCAAATCTGACAGCGAGTGCATTTCTGGAGTTAATGGGGAAAGACGATGATTTTCTTGAGCTGGAAGATGCACACTGGCTTTGTGATTTGGTGTTCGCTGTGGACATACTGGCACACATGAATGAGTTGAACGTGAAGCTACAAGGGAAAGATCAGTTTGTGTACAACATGTATTCAAAGGTGAAAGCCTTCAAGGTAAAATTTACATTGTTCTCTAAACAACATGCCAGCAAATACAGTAAATCGCTGGCCGACCTGTATGGAGAATTCTGCCGTGGATTCTCTGATTTTGAAAAGTTTGAGAAGTGACTTGAGCTGGTGTCATGTTCCTGTCATTGATAATGAGGCAGCGCCGCAGGAATTACAGTTGGAGCTGATTGATCTCCAGTCTGACTCTGTGCTAAAGGGGAAGTTCATCTCCGTTAAACTGGAGACGATTTATGCTTCAACTGAATGAGACCAACTTTTCAAACATCCCACAGTCAGGACAGAGGATGCTGGTGTTATTTGGCTCTACCATAGAGGATGAACAGCGGATGCTGCTGTTATTTGGCTCTACCATAGAGTATGAACAGAGGATGCTGCTGTTATTTGGCTCTACCATAGAGTATGAACAGCGGATGCTGCTGTTATTTGGCTCTACCATAGAGTATGAACAGAGGATGCTGCTGTTATTTGGCTCTACCATAGAGTATGAACAGAGGATGCTGCTGTTATTTGGCTCTACCATAGAGTATGAACAGAGGATGCTGCTGTTATTTGGCTCTCCCATAGAGTATGGACAGAGAATGCTGCTGTTATTTGGCTCTAACATAGAGTATGAACAGAGGATGCTGCTGTTATTTGGCTGTTCTCATTAAATCCATCAATGGTGAGTTGTTGAATTTTTTATTTAAAAATGAATTTATTAATTACAAAAGAGGAAGATAGAGGAAATAGATAAGAGGAAAGAGGATAAGAGGAAATAGATTTCACATATATTTTAGACTTTATGCTTGCTCATTTTTCACCTCAGCCGATCAGTTTTAAAAACGAAATGTTTGAGCCAAAAAGTTTTGCCCGCCCCTGTGATAGAGTGTCAGACTGTTGTCAAAGAGCATCAGACTGCAGTGATAGAGCATCAGACTGTAGTGATAGTGTCAGACTGTACTGATAAAGGGTCAAACTGTAGTGACAGTGTCAGCCTGTAATGATAGAGGGTCTGACTGTAGTAATAGAGGGTCAGACTGTAGTGATAGTGTCAGCCTGCTGTCAAAGAGCTTCAGACTGTAGTGACAGAGTGTCTGCCTGTAATGATAGAGGGTCAGACTGTAGTGATATAGGGACAGCCTGTAATGATAGAGGGTCCGACTGTAGGGATAGAGTATCAGACTATAGAGATAGAGTGAAAGACCATAGTGCCAGAGTGTCAGCCTGTAATGATAGAGGGTGAGACTGTAGTGATAGAGTGTCAGACTGTAGTGATAGAGCATCGGAATGTAGTGATAGAGGGTCAGACTGCAGTGATAGAGTGTCAGCCTGTGATAAAAGAGTTATAGAGCGTCAGATTGTAGGGATTGAGGGTCAGCCTGTAATGATAGAGTCAGACTGTAGCGATAGAGCATCAGACTGTAGTGATAGAGCATCAGACTCTAGTGATAGAACTTCAGACTGTAGTGACAAAGTGTATAAACCTGTAATGATAGAGTGTCAGACTGTTGTGATAGAACGTCAGACTGTAGTGATAGAGGGTCAGACTGTCCTGATTGAGCAGCAGACTGCAGTGATGTAGGGTCAGACTGTAGTGATAAAACATCAAACTGTAGTGAGAGCATCAGACTGTAGTGATAGAGTGTCAGACTGTAGTGATAAAGAGTCAGACTCTAGTGGCAGTGTCAGCCTGTAATGATAGAGGATCAGACTGTAGTGATAGAGGGTCAGCCTGTAATGATAGAGGGTCAGACTGTAGTGATACAGTCAGACTGTAGTGATAGAGTGGCAGACTGTAGTGATAGAGGGTCAGCCTGTAATAGTAGAGGTTCAGACTGTAGTGAGAGAGCATCAGGCTCTAATGATAGAGCATCAGACTGTAGTGAGAGGGTCAGCCTATAATGATATAGGGTCAGACTTTCGTGATTGAGCCAAAGACTGTTGTGATAGAGTGGCAGACTGTAGTGATATAGGGTCAGACTGTAGTGATAAAGCATCAAACTGTAGTGATGGGCATCGGACTGTAGTGATAGAGGGTCAGACTGTAGTGACAGTGTCAGCCTGTACTGATAGAGGGTCAGACGGTAGTGAAAGAGCATCAGACTGTAGTGATAGAGTGTAAGCCTGTAATGATAGAGCGATAGACTGTAGTGAAAGAGCGTCCGACTGTAGTGATAAAGCATCAGACTGGAGTGATAGGGTGTCAGACTGTCGTGGTGGAGCGTCAGACTGTAGTGATAGAGCATCAGATTGTAGTGACAGAGTGTAAGCCTGTAATGGTAGCGTGCCAGACTGTAGTGATAGAATGCCAGACTGTAGGGATATAGGGTCAGACTGTAGTGCTAAAGCATCAAACTGTAGTGATAGAGAACCAGATTGTAGTGATAGAGGGTCAGCCTGTAACAAAAGAGGGTCAGACTGTAGTGATAGTGTCAGACTGTAGTGATAAAGAGTCAGATTGTAGTGACAGTGTCAGCCTGTAATGATAGAGGGTCAGACTGAAGTGATAGTCAGACTGTAGTGACAGAGTCAGACTGTAGTGATAGAACATCAGACTGTAGTAATAGAGTGTCAGAGGGTAGTGATAGAGCAAAAGACTGTTGTGATACAGTGTCAGACTGTAGTGATATAGCGTCAGGATGTAGCGGTAGATATAGAGTGTCACACTGTTGTAATAGAGGGTCAGACTGTAGTGATAGAGTGTCAGACGGTAGTGATAGAGCATCAGCCTGTAGCGATAGAGGGTCAGACTGTAGTGATAGAGCGTCAGACTGTCGTGATAGAGCGAAAGACTGTTGTGATACAGCGTCAGACTGTAGTGATATAGCGTCAGACTGTAGTGATAAAGCATCAACCTGTAGTGATAGAGCACCAGACTTTTGTGACAGAGTGTCAGACTGTAGTGATAAGGTGTCAGGCTGTATTGACAGTGTCAGCCTGTAATTATAGAGGGTCAGATGGTAGTGATACAGCATCAGAGTGTAGTGATAGAGGGCCAGCCTATAGTGATAGAGGGTCACACTGTAGAAATAGAGCATCAGACTGTAGTGATAGAGCGTCAGACTGTAACTCACAGCTCGTGGAGCTGCAGGTGCTGGAAGAGTTGCCAGGACAGGGAGAGCAGAGGATTCTGGGAAAGATTTCTGAGAAGGAACAGGAGGAAGGAATGAGAGGAACAGATACAAAAGACACTTAAAACATCTTGACCAATCAGAGAACGGCTTCACGCTGTCATCACAGCTCCAGCCTTTGATTGGCTGTTACTCACATATAGCGGAGCTGCAGGTTGCGGGCGAAGACTCGTGATTGGACGGAGCGAAGGTTACAGTTCAGGATGGTTCTGGAAGAGACAGAGCAGTGAGACAGGAAGCAGACAGACATGTAGACAGACAGACAGGCAGACAGACAGCAGGCAGACAAGCAGGCAGAGAGACAGACAGACAGACAGACAGACAGACAAGAAGGTAGACAGACAGACATACAGACAGGCAGGCAGACAGACAGACAGACAGATAGACAGACAGACAGACAGACAGACAGACAGACAGGAAGACAGACAGACAGGCTCACAGTCTCTGCAGTCCGGTGTAAAGCTCCATGTCGACGTCTCTGAGAGTTTGTAAACCATTCCAGTTCTCTACATGACTGAAAGGGAGAGGGGGAGGGAGAGAGAGAGGAAGAGGGGGAGGGGGAGAGAGAGAGGAGAGGGGGAGGGAGGAAGAAAAGGGAGAGAAGGAGGGTGGGGGAGAGAGGGTAAGAGGGGGAGGGGGAGAGAGGGGGAGAGAGAGAGGAGATGGGGAGGGAGAGGGAGGGGAGGTAGATGAATGATAATGATGGGAGGATGAAGAGGCAGAAGATCCACATACAAAGTCTTAAAGTTCAGCATGAGCAGGTCAAAACCCCCTGGACCAGAAGACCAGGAGAACATCCTCCACCAGGAAAACCTCCACCGTGAGAAACTTCAGCACGGGAACCTCCAGCAGAAGGTCCATCTGGAGCTCCACCAGCAGGAAGTTCTCCTGGTCTCCTGGTGGAGGATGTTCTCCTGGTGGAGGGGCGGAGCATCTCCAGGAGAACCTCCAGTAAGATCTCCTCACATGGTCGTGATGTTGGAGAACAGGTCCGCGAGGTCCAGGCTGCCGTTCCCGCCCTGTAGCGCCAGCAGCGGGAAGAAGCTTCCTCCGTGGGACCGGTTGCAGCGGATCTCTGTGTCGGAGCAGTGGCAGGTGGGAGGGCAGTCCAGCACGGAGCCCCGGAGGAGCCGGAGGAGCGCGGGGAGGAGAAGCAGCCTCCAGCTTGGACCCAGCTCCATGCTGGAACTGGAGGAGCCCGGAGGAGACACGGAGGAGACCCGGAGGAGTCCCGGGGGAGTCCCGGAGGAGACCCGGAGGAGTCCCGGAGGAGACACGCAGGAGACACGCAGGAGACCAGCAGCAGTCCCGGTGGAGCCCCAGAGGAGCCTCCTCCTGGTGGAGAAAAAAGTTGGAGGGCTACCGGAGGACCGGGGGAAACAGCACCGGAGGACCGGGGGAAACAGCACCGGAGGACCGGGGGAAACAGCACCGGAGGACCGGGGGAAACAGCACCGGAGGACCGGGGGAAACAGCACCGGAGGACCGGGGGAAACAGCACCTGGGGACCGGGGGAAACAGCACCTGGGGACCGGGGGAAACAGCACCTGGGGACCGGGGGAAACAGCACCTGGGGACCGGGGGAAACAGCACCTGGGGACCGGGGGAAACAGCACCTGGGGACCGGGGGAAACAGCACCTGGGGACCGCCGAACAGATTCACAGGAGCCGACGCGGATCCAGCTGCTCTGGTGGAAGAGCGAGGCGCGCGGGCTGCTCGGCTCGAAGCTGCATCCTGATTGGAGGTGGAGCCCCGTGACGCAATGGGCTGACCATAGAAAACAGCAGGGGTCCGAGGGGGGGTGAATGGGCTAATAGATAGATAGATGGATGAAATAATATCAATTATTATAACATCTATCATATTATCTATATCAGTCATATAAATCTTAATTTCTATTACAGAATGATAAAGCTACTATGATATATATTATAATGATAGATATCATAATAATAGATGTTATAAACAAATATAATAGATATTATACTATTCATCAGAGAATGATATTGATATTATAATATATATTATAATAATACATGTTAGAGTGATATATATTATAATAATAATAGATGTTATAATATATATCAGAAGGAATATTCATAAATGTTGCATGTTGACAGATCTGTTCATTACTTTGTGAAACATTTTCAAATCCCAGCCTTTGTGATTTGAAAACAGTTCTAATATATTACAATGTTGGTTTGAATTATGTTAATCAATCAGTCCTAGTATATAATATACTACATACTACACTGTCACTACAAGTACATACTATATTATGTACTACATCCTATACTTTACACTACATACTATCACATGTAATGTATTGTAGGGCTGATTGATTAACTTAATCCAAACCAATACTAATATATTGGTATATATATAAATTTTCAAATCACAAAGGCTGCGATTTTAAAATATTACACAGAATGAACATACTATACTATGTACTACATACTATACTACTTACTCCACTATATACAATACTACATACTATATTATACACTATATACTATCACTACATACTATACTATACTATGCTATGTATTGTATACTATGTACTATAGTACATACTATACTGTCACTACAAGTACATACTATACTATGTACTATACTATACTATGTACTACATACTATACTATCACTACATACGATACATGACATACTATACTATTTACCATATATTATACTGTTATGTACTATATACTATAACACTATATTATCACTACATACTATACACTACATATTTTCACTACATACTATATTATCAATAAATAGTATACTATACACTACATATTATACTGTACAACATACTACACTATGCACTATATATTATACTATACTGTGGCAGTTCCGCCTGCCACACACCACCCAAGTGTACTTTTCAGGGCCCTCCGGCACAGAGACACAGATGACGATGGGTTGTAGACACCATTTAATTGTAGAGAGGAGGCTAGGTGGAACAAGCCAGGAGCAGTTTATTGTGGGAGGAGGCTAGGTGGTACAAGCCAGGAGCAGTTTATTGTAGAGAGGAGGCTAGCTGGAACAAGCCGGGAGCAGTTTATTGTAGAGAGGAGGCTAGCTGGAACAAGCCAGGAGCAGTTTATTGTAGAGAGGAGGCTAGCTGGAACAAGCCAGGAGCAGTTTATTGTAGAGAGGAGGCTAGGTGGAACAAGCCAGGAGCAGTTTATTGTAGAGAGGAGGCTAGCTGGAACAAGCCAGGAGCAGTTTATAGTAGAGAGGAGGCTAGCTGGAACAAACCAGGAGCAGTTTATATTAGAGAGGAGGCTAGCTGGAACAAGCCAGGAGCAGTTTATTGTAGAGAGGAGGCTAGGTGGAACAAGCCAGGAGCAGTTTATTGTAGAGAGGAGGCTAGCTGGAACAAGCCAGGAGCAGTTTATATTAGAGAGGAGGCTAGCTGGAACAAGCCAGGAGCAGTTTATATTAGAGAGGAGGCTAGCTGGAACAAGCCAGGAGCAGTTTATATTAGAGAGGAGGCTAGCTGGAACAAGCCAGGAGCAGTTTATATTAGAGAGGAGGCTAGCTGGAACAAGCCAGGAGCAGATTGAACAGGTCATGACACAGGGCTTCTATCCTGAGAGTGTGTGAGGATGGGGCTACTGCTCGTTAGCCCAACCAACGAGCAACAGGTATGCAGCCACCCTGACCCAATCACCTAGATCCAGGTCAGGTGTGGCTGCTCAAACCAGACCATCCCCACATCACATATACGATCTACTATTATGTACTATATAATATGTACTATACTACAAACTATACTAGAAGAGAAGAGTCTTTGATTATCACACGACAAACCACTACAACACACGCTCGCACACACGATTCGGATGGTGCTGGTGAAATAGGTTCTCTAGATTTAACCATCCCGGCTTGTCCTTACTCCAGGGGGGGCAGCCAGGAGCAGTGGGCTGCAGGACCTGGTTCCATATGTCCATCGCTGGTCAGACGATGATATTATACTCTGTACTATATACTATATAATATACTATACTACCTACTACTATGTACTATACTATGTACTATACTACATACTATACACTTACATATTATCACTACATACTATAATATACTATGTACTATACTACATACTATACTGTCACCACAAGTACATACTATACTATGTACTATACTATGTACTACATACTATACTATCACTAACCCTAACATCAGCAAGGACCCCCACCAAAAACATGGGGTTTCCTTCACGTAACATCAGTAAGGACCACTCACCAAAAACATGGGGTTTTGTTAAGAGAAAAATGCACATGATCAACTATTTGAATGATGTTTTATATAGGACATTACATTACATTTACATTGATCAGACGCTTTTATCCAAAGCGACTTACAATTATTCAAACACCAACGGACGCAGCCATCAGGAGGAATTAGGGGTTAAGTGTCTTGCTCAAGGACACTACAGCATGCTAGCAGGAGGAGCCTCGGATGGAACCAGCAACCTTTAGATGACTAGACCACCAGCTCTACCTCCTGAGCTACCATCCCCACAGGACAATAGCCTTTTGTATGTTATGTAGCTTTTAAAACTCATTGCCCCTGGGTTTAGATGAGTCTCTGAGTTGATATGAAGAGATTGCTCTTTCTTAACAATGTCAATTATAGTATTGAAAAACCAGATCACAATTCATCCTCACTCGACCTTGTTTGGAGATAAGGATAAGTCCAGGGGGGCTCGAAAGAGCATTGTGTTTGTTTCTGTGAACGGAGTTTGACTGTTAAATATCTGTTTGAGGGTAACACCTGGGGATATGATTGAGGGGCACAGTCTTGTAAATGACACCTGACCAATGGCACACAACCTCTCTTCGGTATAAAGCCCTGTTCGTCAGCAATAGGGGTAGACTGATCAGAACACTGCTTTAAAGCATGACTATCTTTCTCTTCATTCTGCAGAATAAATAACTTTAATACTCTGTTTTTTCTGTAGCGGGCAGGTTAACATCACAGAGCACGCAGGAGAATTTCTCCAACAGTTTCCGCCATGTAACATCAGTAAGAACCTCCACCAAAAACATGGAGTTTCCTCCATGTAACATCAGTAAGGACCTCCACCAAAAACATGCAGAACATCTTGGTCTGACCAGCGATGGACAGTTGTAACTGGTCCCAGGGCGTGGCTGTACGCTGCCCACCGCTCCTGGCTGCCCCCTGGAGGAAGGACAAGCCAGGACGGGTTAAAAAGCAGAGACCTCATTTCACCAGCACAGCATGAAGCCCGTGTGTTGGTCGCCGTCGCTGCATGTGTTGTGGTGTGTAATGAATAAAGAACCTTCTCTTCTTTACTATGTAGTACATAGTATACTATGTACTACATATTATCACCACATACTATACGATGTACTACATACACTTGCACTAACTCCCTAGTGGAGGAACCCTGGAGTGCACGCTCCCCTTAAAAAGTGTCCACCAAACTGTCGGTTTGAAAACCTTTATTCTCATATTATTGGATGTATAAATATTTTACCGACGATATTGAATGAAAACAACTTTCCACAAGAAGACATAAAGAAGACTGAGGCGACCACCGAGATTCACAGGTGGAGGAAGAAGGCGTGAACCTTCTCCAAGTAGGGCGGCTTCAGGAAGTCATGCAGTTCCTCCTTGGTCAGCCAGAGGGCGTCGGCTTGCGGGGCGGGGTGGCTGCCGCTCAGGATAGCCTTGAAGAAGAACACCTTGACCCCCATGATGTGGTTGTTCCGAGCAGAGCAGGGAAGCTTGTACTTATACACACCACAGGGGGCACTGCCCAGGAACCTGGTCTGGAGCCCTCCCACTGAGAACAAAGGGCACAAAGAGTCAGATAAAGGTCCACAGACTGATGGAGGTCTAGACTGATCATCTACAGACTGATTGAGGTCTACAGACTGATGGGGGTCGAGACTGATGGTTTACAATTTGATGGAGGTCTAAACTGATGTAGGTCTTCAGAGTCTCGGTGAGGATCCTCAAGTCCTTCTACCCTGGAGCGGTGGAGAGCATCCTGACAGGCAATATCCCTGCCTGGTTTGGGAACTGTACTGCTCAGGACAGGCGGGCCCTGCAGAGGGTGGTGCGTTCAGCCCAGTGTACCACTGGAACTACCAACCCCCCCCCCCCCCCCCCTGCAGGACTTATACACCAGGAGGTGTAGTAGCAGAGCTGCAGGGTCATGAAGGATCCACATCACCCCAACAACGGACTGTTCCAGCTGCTGCGATCGGGCAAGAGCCTCCGCAGCCCCACAGCGAGAACAGAGACTGAGACTCTACATCGAGCCATTAGAACTGTCAATGCTGACCTCACCAGGGGTCCTCACTGAGCCACACACATAGGCCCCACTACCTTACTGTACTGTATGTAGCATACTGTACTGCATACTGTGTCACTGTTCTGGATTACTGTATACTGCGCTGTATTGCTGTTCTGTGTTACTGTATTGCTGTGTAGTAGTGTTTTATACTGTACATCTCCATACTCACTTTATTCACATACACTTTACTGCACATATCTGTATATACATATAGCCTATCCCATATAAATAACTCTATTCCCTTCACTTCTATTTTGTACCCCCACTTTGTATTACCTTTGAGTCTTATTTTATTGATATTATTCTATTCACTAACTGCACTGTGTTTTAGGAACAAGTTAGTTTCAGTTAGTTGCTAAGTAGGAATGAGGTTAGCTATAATGTTCGATTTAGTAACTATTGTGCATAATCTCTGTGAGCGTTGCAAAGACATTTCACTGCAAATATGTATAAAAGTATGTATATGTATGTGACGAAAAAAACTCTTGAATCTAGGTCTAGACTGATGGTGGTGTACAGACTGATGGAGGTCAACAGATTGACAGAGGTCTACCTGGCAGGGCGTCCAGGGCTCGTTGTGCCGTCTCCCTCAAAGTCTCTCCGTCCCTCCAGTCACTCTGGGGAAGCAGCCACTGCCGCTCGCTGCCTGTGTGCTGTTGAGCAAGCAGCACCAGCGGCTGGTCCAGGCGACGCTCACAGGAGGACAGGTTCTGCTCCACGTCGGCTGGAACAGAGTCCGGTCAGAACCAGAACACAGCTCTCCGTGCGCCCAATTTCTGTGCCCCGTTCCTCCAAATAAAACAAGTAAAAACAGTGTGGGGGTGGGGCACGGAGGAATGGGGCTCCGACTCGTAGACTTATTAAGATTATTTTCTGCGCATAACGCATGGAGTACTGTATGTAGCATACTGTACCGCATACTGTATCACTTTTCAGGTTTGTTCGTGATGCCGTATTGCTGCGCCGTACTGTTGTATACTGTGCTGTATTATCCCAACACTACCTCACTCTATTCACATTCACATGCCACTTTAAATGCACATATCTGTATATACATAGGCATATTCCTTCTATCTATTCCATCTTATTTCAATTCATTTTTATTGTATTTTATTCTATATATTTTTATCTTATTCTATAAGTATTCCACTTACTGTATTACGTTTTAGGAGTCAGTTAGTCGGTCTATTAGAAAGGAATTTTCTACTTTTTATTTTATTTTCTATTTTTTCCTAGGACTTCTTGTGTGCTATCACCGGGGCGTTGCATTACATTTCACTGCATATATGTATGGAAGTATGTATATGTATGTGACAAATAAAAAATCTTGAATCTTGAATCTTGAATCTTGAATCTTGAATGGGGGTGATGGGGGAGAGAGTCGGGGAGGGTGTCACAGAGAAAGTGTCACCGCTACGCACGCCTTCCTACCCACCCATCTCATTCTCCACACTCCCCGCCTATCTCGCCTGTAGGAAGAGCCAGTCCTGCCTCCCTGCCGAATATTTGCATTGAACAGCCGAATCCAATTAGAGTGGCAAAATTCTGAAGTTATAATAAGGGCGCGATTAACGGTTATATAATGTATACTGTATGTAATATTTCTCTATTGAAGGAAATGTGTGGCAATTTAGTGACCCCTGAGTGATCCTGAGCGACCCTCACTGACCTCGGGTGCGGGGTTCGGGCTGGAACATCTGGAGCCTCTGGTCCCAGGCGTCCTCCAGGTCCTGGGCCAGGACGGTCTCCTGTCCGTCCTCCTCGTCCTGGTCCGAGTCATAGTCCTCAGCCTGACGCCGGCTCAGACGCTCTGCATCGTCCAGGAGCCGAAGCTCATGGTCCGACAGCAGGCTGCTTTCCAGCTCCACCTGCAACACCAGAAACATGTCAAACACCACCCGAAACTAGGGATGTTCCTGACGACTTATTTCTGTGACGTTTAAACGGAAGTTTAAACTTAGACTCGTCAACAAGTCTAAAAGTCTGAAAAAATATTGCATACATTATAAAGCCATTTAAAACCATTGATCACATTCCTCAATAACCAAATACTATTTTAATTGCTGCTGCACAGGCATTGTTCACCATCTTTCGGTTATATCTCACGCGCTCAAGCTCCACCTCCCCGATGGACCAGGTGGAGGCGAGCCGGTGGTGTGCCAGAGCCCCCCGGGGTTAGGGTTAGGGGGTTAAGAGTCCGTGACCCCGGGAATGTGCCGAACGAGGGGTCCCTAATGATGGACGCCGACACCGGGAAAATGATCTTCCCTACGCCACATTTCAGTGAAAATTATGTCAATAGTTAACTGAAATGTTTACATTAATAAAATAATAATACGTTTAACCGACTAGTATTCCTGGTGCTGACTAGCAAGGGTAGCGACTAGTTGACTAACCGGGCACATCCCTAGCTGAAACACCCACTCCACCTGAAACACCTAAAGGGTTAGGGTTTGGCTTGAAGAGTGGCACGGTTGTGCATTGCACTACTGCCTCACAGCAAGAAGGTCCTGGGTTCCATTCCAGCCTGGGGCGCTGTTGGCACCGTGCTCTGGTGGGTTATCTCCCAATTAGGAACCTCTCTGTGTGGAGTTTGCATGTCCTCCCTGTGCTCACATGGGGTTTCCTGCATCTAACATCAGTAAGGACCCCCACCCAAAACATGCACCCATCATGGTCTGACCAGCGATGGACATATGGAACCAGGTCCCCGGGGGCGTCATTGAATGCTGCCCCCTGCTCCTTTTTCTTCTTTTTTAACCTGTGCTGTCTGCATACTGGGCGTACAACAGAGTATTTGTATGGCATTGCAATCAGGACAGAGTTAGTCTGCAAGTGGAGTTCTCAACCTGCAATGCAACTCTTTATTAATTATCAATATTGAGACTGTACTGCGATTAAAGGTGATATAAATAAACTGGACTTGAGTATTTTAAATGTACTGTGTTGTACCTGTGTACTTCAGCTGCACTGAAGTGCATTATAATCAATCTGTTGCCATGGAAACAAGCTTTTGCAACAAACGGGATTTCCGCTGGTTCCTATGGGGAGACGTTTGGCGATAACCTCCGCCCTGTCTGTGATAAGCTCCACCCTCCTTGGTGGAGGCTGCTCATGCTTCACATTTTTCATCTCATGCTACAAGTTTGGATCCAACACTACAACAGGAAGTGACGTCGCTAACGTTTTTTTTTAATTTTTTATTAGAACTGGGCTTAAAGCAGCCTTTAGAAACGGATCCATCAGGTCCATTAGACCCATCAGGCCTTGAGAGGCTGCCGGGTCTCTAGACATTGTGGGTCAGGAAGACCGACCTGTGGCTTCAGACCAGACCCAACAATGCTGGGTCTCTGGGACATGACGACCCTGGTTCCTAATGACCCGGATCAGATCGCATCCTGTATTAATGTGACCCTAAGACGGACGGAATCGGAACCAGTGACGGAACTGGTCCAGTTTGCTTCCCAGTTTGACCTCTGACCTGCTGCAGCATGCTGCGGAAATCTCGCTGGACGCCGCTCACTTCCGGCGTGATGACCGGAAGTCTCTGCAGGCACGCGGCCGCCACCAGCCTCCACGCCGCGGGCCTCGTGCAGAACAGCCTGGTTCCGGTCCGGTTCACGCGCTGGGAGAGCCGCCACACGGAGCGAGCCGCCATCTTGTTATGTCCCAGAATGCAGCGCGGCAGCAGCTCAGGCTACTCTTAGGGGGGGTAATTTAACTTTCCAGATCAGTTCATTATTTGATCTGCGACACGAAGCAGAAGCTTTAATTTCAATACAAATCTACATTTTAATAAATGTTATTTTATTTACTATTAATACTAACACCCACCCCCCTCGCCCCGAACAGTGGACTGGTCCAGGTCCTGAACCGGAAGCAGACCCGGAGGAACCGGAACATCAGTTAAGATATCTGTAGGTTACAACGCGTGTGGGTGAGTTGGCAAAATGTTTTGAATAAATATAGAAATAGTTATAAAACAAATGAGTTTCAGCAAAGCAGAGGTTAAATGTGTCAACTGCGGGGAAAAAAACAAGTGAGGCAAGAAGGGAAGGAAGGCGTCGACTGTGTGCACTCGCTCCATCCGTCCTTGGCAAAGTGCTTCTCTAACCCAAATAGTGAAAGAAGTATGGCGCACTTTGTAACACAAACTACCTCGACGGACTGTCCAACATAGCTGTGAGAAACCCGCCGCGATGTGCAATATGTCAGTTGAGTGTTAATCCCAAAAATAAAAGAAAAAGATCATTTCTGCATTTAAAGTGTCAGCCGGGTAGCTGCTTCTTCGCCTCACAAGATGCTCACTGCTGCAGCTAGTGGTTGGAAGATATATTGCAATGTATTGGGTTGTAGTAAGCAAGGGAGGTTATAAAAAAACTCAAATAAACAAACACTTGCATCTAGGTAAGAGTTGTATATCGAAAATAAATACATAATATTCACATTCACATTAGAATGCCCTGTCACTTCCCCAAAAAGTCCAAAGCATGGGGTTTTTCCAAACGCAGTTTGGAAAATGCAAAAACACTTTCCCCATTGCAAGTATTTTTAATGTTGTCCTGGGTTGTTTTTTTTTAAGGGGGAAATGGGTCAATAATATCCCTTTTTTTTGTTCCTTTTTCCACACCTGCAAACCATGTTTTTATTCGTGACAACCATCTAGACCTTCACCTGGGCCAAGCAAGCAGACTCATCCCAATACATTGCAATATATCTTCCAAAACCTATTTGCAGCGGTGAGCATCGTGTTAGGCGAAGAAGAAGCCATCCGGCTGACACTTTAAACGCGGAAATGATCTTTTTTGACATTAAAACAAAACTGATATTTCGCCATCACAGCAGGTTATCGAAACATGTTTGAGAGTCTGTCAAGGTAGTTTGTGTTGCAAAGTGCGCCATACTTTTTCACTATTTGAGTTTGAGTAGCACTTTGCCAAGCACGGATGGAATTTTGACAGGACCCCACTTTGCACAAGTCCCAATGAAAACAATGAGCGGGGACCAAACGTGGCTAGTGGACACAGGAGGGCATGTAAGAAGAAGTATGGGACACAGAGAGATGATGAGAAATAATGTGAGGGAATTAGGGTGCAACAGGAATTCACATTAAAAGGGTTACTGAGCACTGAGGTACTGTTAGCTTCAAGGGATACAGGTCTTTTATAGGATATGATGGATAAGCAGGAATAGGGTGTTAGGGTGACTGACCTGGGTAGAGATTCTATAGTAGGACTAGGTTTTAAAGCATGGAGGATAAATTGTAGTTTAGGGTGTTTTTTTGTTCAGGATTTACATTGTAAGTCTAATGTCCAGACCCAGAGGACCCGGAAGCAGGCCCAGAGGAGCAGAACGATGCTGCGGCTTGGACTAAAATCTGCTTTTAATAAAGCAGCTGGAGACACTTTGTGAGTTTAAACTGTGTTTTCATCTCAATAGTCTGATGTTTAGAACAGAATAACCTTCAAAACCCAACACAATGATTGATTTGGATTGATCATTAAACAGATGTTACAAGGTGCAACATGTGAAACGAAACTGTACTCATCCACAAGCCGAACATTCTGGGCTGCAGAACAGTTTATGGTTCATAAAAGAACCCAACCCACTTTACTGTGGGAAACAAACTGTAATAAGTTTGTGCTGAAACGGGTCACAAGTACCACACTTGGTCACAAGAGGCGCTCTAGCCGCAGCAGGACAGAGCCCATCTTCAACTACGAGTATGCGTTATTTTATCACACACGTAACCTGTGAATACCCTGCTCTGTGCTCCTCAGGCTGCTTCGCGCCTCCTGCTCCTCCAGTTCAGCGGCGGCTCCACAGGAGAACATTGCTGCAGAAACTAAACAGTTCAGGTGGAAACTTCAAACATGCTTTAATTATTAAAAATATGAATGACTAAATGAAATGTTTTGTATAAAATCAGACGGAGAAGATGACATTGTACTCGTTCATGATCCTCATGGTGAGGAATATTACAATACAATATGTACAAATAATCACATTCCAGACATTTGGGAGAAGTATTCATATCTCTGGAATAATCTTGGTCTTTCTGCTCCTGGTTCCAGTCACTTCCCTCCATTGCCAGGAGAGGGCGGTGCCCTGCAGTGGGCGGGGCTCACCTTTGACCAGCTGCACATCGCTCACATCAAAGCCACATACAACAAGTAAGAAAAACCTCCTCCTCAGCCCCTTCAGCATACGTTGTGACCATGTCACTTCCGGTCAACACATTGTAACCATGTCACTTCCTGTCAGCACCCACGTCCAGGTGACTGACAGCGCCGGTCTTTCCCTTGTGCGAACTTCCTGTGGAACCGAAGGATTCAAGAACGTCAAGAAGTCGACGCCCATTGCCGCCCAAACAGCTGGCATCTCTGCTGCCACGGTAACTGCATCCCAGCATGCTGCAGTTTAACAGACAGATGCATTCTGGGAGCTGAACCAGTTTTTTTCTGTCGCTCAGAAAGCAACGTTGAAGGGCGTGGCCTATGTCCGAGTCGTCGTCAGTGGTTTGGGACCCGGACGCCTGGTGAGTAACAATGCCAACCATCATGAGACTGTGTACTAGAGAGTACAGAGGAAGTGATGGTGGTATTTCTGTTTCCTGCAGTCTGCCATCAAGGGGCTGGCGATGGGTGGAGTAGAGGTGGTGTCCATCAGCGACAACACGCCGGTGCCGCACAATGGGTGCCGCCCCCGCAAGGCCCGCAGGATGTGATGGGGCGGGGCATACCATGTGGGGGGCAGGGTTGTATTGTATTTATAGTGTTGAATGTTAATAAAAATGTTCTGTCCATGAATCTACTTTGATCATGTGCTCATTACATCACTTCCTGTTTCTCTAAATAAAAGATCAAAGATATTTAATGTAGAAAAAAACTAACAAATGAAATATGAATCAGATTTAAATCACAGATATACAGATGAGACACAGACGGTTCAAAACCTTTTAGTTTCAGATTCAGGAACAAACTGGGGGAGTGTGGGGGGGGCGTATTACACTAGGATCTGTCGGAGCCAAACAAAAACATCATAGTTATTAATGATACTTAAACTGTTCACCTGTTAAGGCACTGAGTACTGATCAAATATTTAACCCAGGAGGGGGTAGAGGAGTGCGTGCGGTCACTTCCTACGGGGCTCACTTCCCCTGCAGGTTGCTTAGCTCCAGCGGGTCTTTAGGGCGTGGCCTCTGCTGTGCAAGGGTGGAGCTTAGCGGGTAGAGCTTGGCGCGGGCGGTGTATCGCTGCCCCGCGATGTCCACCTGGTACTCGGCCCGGGTCAGCAGGTCAGGGGTCAGCAGGTCGGGGGTTACCGGGGCCCCAGGAGGCCGCACCAGCGCCATGCATAGGTGGCGCTGCAAGGTGTAGCTGTAGGCGGAGCTGGAGGTGGAGCCAACCAGCTCAGAGCCACGGTACACTGGCTCCGCCCACCACGGCCACAGATCCAGCTCCGTGTCGTGGTCCAACAGAACGAGCAGAACCAGGCGACGGTACAAACCCTCATGGCGCTGCAAGAGCAAGGCATCACGACCCAGGAAGTCCATCTCCTGGGGGGTGGAGGAGAATGGGGTGAATGAGGGGAGGACTTTATAAAGGTGTAGAATGATTCTTTGACAGGAAGAAACATCCTACTCTCATCCTATCTCTACCTGTACCTCATTCCCCTCCTCTCTTCCTCACCTCTCCTGCCCTCTACCTCCAACTCAACCTCTCTACCCCATCTCCTTCCTCCACCTCATCCCCCTCCTCACGACCTCCACCTAATCTTCATCACCTCTACCACCACCTCATCCTCCTCTCTACACTACGTCCACCTCATCCCCCCCCTCCTCTACCTCCACCTTATCCCCCTCTCCACCTCATCCCCCTCTCCTCTAACCCATCCCCATCTCCCCTCTATCACCCCCCTCTCCCCTCTATCTCCACCTCACCCTCCTCTCCTCTCTACCTTTGCCTCACCCCTCTCATCCTCTCTACCTCCACCCCATCCCCCTCTCCATCTCATCCCCCTCTCTCCTCCACCTCACAGGCCCTCTGTCCCTGTCCTCCTCTCTACCTCCCCTGCTCCTCTCTTCCTCCACCCACCTTGTCCAGCTTCACCCTGGACTCCCTCCCTCCCTCCAGGGGGGAGGTGAAGCCGTCCAGGTCTGAGCCCCAGAAGGCAAAGAAGTTCTCCACCCGCAGGCTCCTCAGGGCGTAGTAGCCGGCGTTCCTCACCCCGAACCTCTGACCCACAGACATCACCTCGTTGTAGACGTGGAGGGCGTACTGGAGCGAGGGATGAAAGGCGGGGTGAAGTGAGACAGACAGGATGGGAGACAGGTAGACAGATAAGCCTCTTTCACACATAATTTCTGGTAAATTACTGTGATAACCTTTTCCCGCACCGCTTCACACATGCAGCTATATTCAGGAACATTTCCGCCATTGTGCCTTTTCATACGTCGTGATAACGGCCGAATAAGGGGTAAGGGACAGTCCGTTCAAGTGTATATGACATTGTTTGGACAATCTGTCGGCAACGTACGTACAATCTGAATCTTTTTTTTTTTTTTTTTCCCTGGCTCTCAGATGCTTCGCCCTCCACTGTGGCCAACTGGGATCACAGCATCTTTTTATAGATTCAATCAGCAACCTACTACATTAGTAGTACTGCATAGTATGGTGTAGTAGTAGTGTGTTGTACCTCTATCAGGATGTATAGCATGAAGCCCAGTTCTCCAGTGTGTAGTTGTAGTGTGTTGTACCTCTATCGGGATGTATAGCATGAAACCTCATTCTCCAGTGTGTAGTAGTAGTGTGTTGTACCTCTATCGGGATGTACAGCATGAAGCCTGGTTCTCCAGTGTGAGTCATACTCATCACTCTGATCCCGTTGGCATAACCCACACTCATCTCCTACACACACACGCACACACGCACACACGTTACTTTATCCACTACAGAATACTACCATGTTCTACCGTCTAAACACGGTACTACTCTATTCTAAACATAGTATTTTTAGAGCTTACTGTGCGTAATCTCCGGGTGTGCAATGACATTTCCCTGCATATATGTATGAACCTATGTATATGTATGTGACAAATAAACCTCTCGAATCTTGAATCCAGTACTAGTACTATATTCTAAACATAGAACTACTCCATTTGAAACATAGAACTACTCCATTCTAAACATAGTTGTACTCTAAACATAGTACTACTCTATTCTAAACATAGAACTACTTTTTTCTAAACATAGTACTACTCTATTCTAAACATAGTGCTACTACAAAGTACACAGTAGTATCCGGAGGCCCCACCTTGCAGAACATGGAGGGGAAGTGTTCTGGTGTCATGGGAACGTAGGACAGCTCAGCCAGGACATCCATGGCACGAGGACCAATCAGGTTCAGCGCTGAGGACAGAGGACCAATCAGAGCTGTGGACTTGAGGACCAATAAGAGCTATCTCCTGATCACTAGATGAGCCTCCATGCAGTACCATGTTTATACTGATCACTGATCAATAAGTACAAAGCAGTACACACAGAGGTCAGTCTGCTGGGTTGGACAGCACCAAGTCTCATACAGAGGACCCCTGGGTTAGGGTTAGGGTTAACCCTTCATTCTGGGGCCACAAGTACTACTACAAGAACTACCAGTACTTGCTCAGGGGCACTTTGGTGTGACCTCCTCCCACGGCTTCACTGCCTCACTCCACTCTGTCTCTCCTTTCCCCAGAACACCACCTGTCTGTCTGTGCACCACCTGAAGCTCCTCCTTCTCCATGGAAAACTCCACAGATCTCTGTATCACCATGGAGAACGCCAAAGTATCTTCCTCTGACACTAAGAACGTTGGAGTGATCACCATGAGAACTAGCTGTCCTGCTCCGCCTACATCATCATTACAACCAGCAGTCCTGCTCTGCCTACATCACCATGACAACCAGCTTTTCTGCTCCACCCACATTGCTCTTGCCAGTTTTCCCTCTACAGTACAACATCCACAGAATATCCATCTAACTACCTATCTGTCTGCCCCATGATCTCTTTTCTCTTTCTCTATTAGATTATATTGTACAGAATATTGCTATATAATAATCACAAGATTTGCATATAGAGTGGCAGGCATGGCTGGGAGTGGCCAAGCAACTGCCCCTTTATGCCGTATTGACCCCATGGGAACCCTCTCTTTACTTTAAACTTACCTCCTGTCTCTACCTCTACTCTCTCTATACACCGATCATCCACAACATTAAACCAGTGACAGATAAAGTGATCTGTCACTGGTTCCAAGGGGTGGGATGGATATATATATATATATATATATATATATATATATATATATATATATATATATATATACACTGTTATATATTATTATATATACATAGTGTTATATATTATTATATATATAGTGTTATATATTATATATATATATGAGGCAGCAAGTGAACAGTCAGTTGTTGAAGTTGATGTGTTGAAGCAGCGTAAGGATCTAAGCCACTTTGACATGGAGCACATTGTGATGCTATACGACTGGGTCAGAGCATCTCCAAAACCACAGGTCTTGTGGAGTGTTCGCGCTATGCAGTGGTAACTACTTACCAAAAGTGCGGGACGACCAGTGAACTGGCAACAGGGTTACGGGGCCCAAGGCTCATTGATGCATAAGGGGAGTGAAGTCTAGTCCGTCTGGTTGGATCCCACAGAAGAACTACTGTAGCGCAAAGTGGTGAAAAAGTGAATGGTGCTATGATAGAAAGGGGTCAGAACACACAGTGCATGGCACCTTGCTGCGTATGGGAGTGCTCAGAATGTCCATGCTGACCCCTGTCCCCTCTGAAAGCACCTACAATGGACACGTCAGCGTCAGAACTTGACCATTGAAGAAGGTGGTCTGGTCTGATGAATTACCTTTTCTTCTACATCATGTGGATGGGCGGGGTCAGGTTCCGATCTGATGGAGCATCTGTGGGATGTGCTGGAACAACAAGCCCGATCCATGGGGCCCCACCTCACAACTTCCAGGACTAAAGGATCTGCCTCAAACGTCTTGGTGCCAGATACCACAGTTTACAGCGGTATCCACAGCAAAACTTACGAAGAATTGCGATGGATGTTCGATCATTTAGAGTTGATATCCGGATCAGAGAAATCACATTTTCTAATAATTTGGACTCATTGAATATATCGGCTGTCCATCAATGACAAATACGTTGCGTGATCTGAAGACGCTCACGTGATAGGACAGCTGCACATACGGTACCCCCCACCCTAATGCGGATATAGTGTGATAGTGGCGCCGCCCCTTGCGGTCGCCTGCGCCGACGCTCTGGTTGACTTTGCACATT
>NC_137190.1:159344-297327 GCF_960531495.2 Zeus faber | reverse complement strand
TCTGATACGGGTGAACACCAGGAAAGCTGCAGGCCCAGATGGCATATCTGGATGAGTACTGAAGACCTGTGCTAACCAGTTAGCCCCAGTCTTCACTACGGTATTCAACATCTCCCTGGCTGAATCAGTGGTCCCGTCCTGCTTCAAGAGGTCCACCGTCGTTCCTGTCCCGAAGATCGCCTCTCCAACCTGCCTGAATGACTACCGTCCGGTGGCCCTCACCTCGGTGGTCATGAAGTGTTTCGAGAAGCTGATTAAGGATTATATCTGTGCCTCCCTCCCCCGCACCTTGGACCCGTTGCAGTTCACGTACCAGTAGAACAGATCCACGGATAACGCAGTTTCCCCAGGTACTGCCCACCACGCTCACGCACCTGGGACTGAATACTACGCTGTGTGCCTGGATCCTGGACTTCCTCTCAGATCGGCCCCTGGTGGTTAGGGTGGGGAAGCACATATCCAGCTCCCTCACCCTGAATACAGGATCCCCCCCAGGTCTGCGTCCTCAGCCCCCTACTGTACTCCCTGTACACACCATCATCAAGTTTGCTGACGACACCGTTGTCGTGGGCCTGGTCACCGACGGCGATGAGAAGGCCTACCGCAATGAGGTGATTGACCTGTCACTCTGGTGCCAGGACAACAGCCTCCACCTGAACATCAGCAAAACTGTTTTTGCTGTTTTTTGGACTGTTCCAGCTGCTGCGGTCAGGCAAGCGCCTCCGCAGTCACACAGCGAGAACAGAGAGACCGAGACAGAGTTTCTTCCTGCAAGCCATAAGAACTGTCAATGCTGACCTCACCAGGGGTCCTCACTGAGCCACATACATAGGCTCCACAACCTCACTGTACTGTCTGTAGCATACTGTACGCCATACTGAATCACTGTTCTGGGTTGTTCGGTTTTATCGTATTGCTGCGCCGTACTGTTGTATACTGTGCTGGATAGCTCATACACACTACCTCACTTTATTCACATGCCATTTTAATGCACATATCTATCTACATAAATAGCCTATCCCATATACATAAGTCTATCCCATATACATAAGCCTATTCCCTTTCTTCTATTCCGTACCCCCATTCTGCATTACCTTTGAGTTCATATTGTACTTTATTCTATTCTATAGTATTCGACTTACTGCATTACGTTTTAGGAATCAGCAAGTCAAGTAGAATCTTTTAGGTAGCTATTGTGTTCAGTCTAGAACATATTGTGCGTAATCACCGGGTGCGTTGCATTGACATTTCACTTGCTAGTACCGGGTTGGACCCCCCCTTTGCCTTTAGAACTGCCTTCATTCTTGGTGGCATAGATTCAACAAGGTGTTGGAAACATTCCTCAGAGATTTTGCTCCATATTGACATGACAGCATCACGCAGTTGCTGCAGATTTGCTGGCTGCGCATCCATGATGCGAATGTCCCGTTCCACCACATCCCAAAGGTGCTCTACTGGATTGAGCTGTGGTGACTGTGGAGGCCACTGGAGTACAGTGAACTCATTGTCATGTTCAAGAAACCAGTTTGAGATGATTTGAGCTTGACATGGTGCATTATCCTGCTGAAAGTAGCCATCACAAGATGGGTACACTGTGCTCATAAAGGGATGGACATGGTCAGCAACGATACTCAGGCATGCTGTGGCGTTTAAACGATGCTCAGTTGGTACTAAGGGTCCCAAAGTGTGCCAAGAAAATACCACCACCAGCCTGAACCGTTGATACAAGGCAGGATGGATCCACTTTCATGTTGTTTATGCCAAATTCTGACCCTACCATCTGAATGTCGCAGCTGAAATGGAGACTCATCAGACCAGGCAACGTTTTTCCAATCTTCTCTTGTCCATTTTTTGTGAGCCTGTGCGAATTGTAGCCTCAGTTTCCTGTTCTCAGCTGACAGGAGTGGCACCCGGTGTGGTCTTCTGCTGCTGTAGTCCATCTGCTTCAAGGTTCCACGTGTTGTGCGTTCAGAGATGGTATTCTGCAAACCTTGGTTGTAACGAGTGGTTATTTGAGTTACTGTTGCCTTTCTATCGTCTGGAACCAGTCTGCCCATTCTCCTCTGAGCTCTGACATCAACAAGGCATTTTCTTCTACACAACTGCCACTCACTGGATATTTTCTCTTTTTCTGACCATTCTCTGTAAACCCTAGAGTTGGTTGTGCGTAAAAATCCCAGTAGATCAGCAGTTTCTGAAATACTCCAATATAGACCAGCCCATCTGGTACCACCAACCATGCCACGTTCAAAGTCACTTAAATCCCCTTTCAGCCCCCTTTTTCTGATGCTCGGTTTAAACTTCAGCAAGTCATCCTCACCATGTCTACATGCCTAAATGCATTAAGTTGCTGCTATGTGACTATTTGTTAGCTATTTGTGTTAACAAGCAAATGAACAGGTGTACCTAATAAAGTGGCCGGTGAGTGTGTGTGTATGTATATATATATATACACATATATACATACACACAAATATTGGCAGTTAATATGGATTATCGGAATGTTGGTCGGGCCCTATATAGTATATACAGTTACACAGTGATATACGGTATATACAGGGATATACCACATATAGTATATACAGATACAGTGATATACACTATATACAGATACACAGTGAAATACAGTATATACAGCATATAGTGTGTACAAATACAGTGAAATACAATACATACAGATACAAAGTGATATACAGTATATAGTGTATGCGGATACAGTGATACAGTATATACAGTGATATGCAGTATATACAGATACAGTGATATACAGTATATAGTATATACAGATACAGTATATACAGTATATAAAGTGATCTAGTAAATACAGATACAAAGTGAAATACAGTATATAATATACAGGCGCTTTGGTCAATAAGCGAGGACCCATGTTCTTTCAACGTAAGGGGGCGTGGCTGATATACAGTGGGGCAAAAAAGTATTTAGTCAGCCACCAATTGTGCAAGTTCTCCCACTTAAAAAGATGAGAGGCCTGTAATTTTCATCATAGGTACACTTCGACTATGAGAGACAGAATGGGGGGAAAGAATCCAGGAAATCACATTGTAGGATTTTTAATTAATTAATTGGTAAATTCCTTGGTAAAATAAGTATTTGGTCACCTACAAACAAGCAAGATTTCTGGCTTTCACAGACCTGTAACTTTTTCTTTAAGAGGCTCCTCTGTCCTCCACTCGTTACCTGTATTAATGGCACCTGTTTGAACTTGTTATCAGTATAAAAGACACCTGTCCACAACCTCAAACAGTCACACTCCAAACTCCACTATGGCCAAGACCAAAGAGCTGTCAAAGGACACCAGAAACAAAATTGTAGACCTGCACCAGGCTGGGAAGACTGAATCTGCAATAGGTAAGCAGCTTGTTGTGAAGAAATCAACTGTGGGAGCAATTATTAGAAAATGGAAGACATACAAGACCACTGATAATCTCCCTCGATCTGGGGCTCCACGCAAGATCTCACCCCGTGGGGTCAAAATGATCACAAGAACGGTGAGCAAACATCCCAGAACCACACGGGGGGACCTAGTGAATGACCTGCAGAGAGCTGGGACCAAAGTAACAAAGGCTACCATCAGTAACACACTACGCCGCCAGGGACTCAAATCCTGCAGTGCCAGACGTGTCCCCCTGCTTAAGCCAGTACATGTCCAGGCCCGTCTGAAGTTTGCTAGAGAGCATTTGGATGATCCAGAAGAGGATTGGGAGAATGTCATATGGTCAGATGAAACCAAAATAGAACTTTTTGGTAAAAACTCAACTCGTCGTGTTTGGAGGAGAAAGAAAGCTGAGTTGCATCCAAAGAACACCATACCTACTGTGAAGCATGGGGGTGGAAACATCATGCTTTGGGGCTGTTTTTCTGCAAAGGGACCAGGACGACTGATCCGTGTAAAGAAAAGAATGAATGGGGCCATGTATCGTGAGATTTTGAGTGAAAACCTCCTTCCATCAGCAAGGGCATTGAAGATGAAACGTGGCTGGGTCTTTCAGCATGACAATGATCCCAAACACACCGCCCGAGCAACGAAGGAGTGGCTTCGTAAGAAGCATTTCAAGGTCCTGGAGTGGCCTAGCCAGTCCCCAGATCTCAGCAAAGGCAAAGGAAAAGGCATACGACGAGTTGTATGAGAGGTTGGAAGGATGTGAAGGATGTACAGCAGGTTAGGGTGATGAAGGATAATGATGGGAATGTGCTGACTAGTGAGGAGTGTGTTGAAAAGGTGGAAGGAGTACTTTAAGGAGTTGATGAATGAAGAAAATGAGAGGGAGAGAAGAGTGGATGATAGTGGGGACAGTGGATCAAGAGGTGCAGCAAATTAAGAAGGATGAGGTGAGAACAGCATTAAAAAAAGATGAAGAGTGGAAAGGCAGTTTGCCCAGATGACATACATCGGGAAGCATGGAAATGTTTAGATGAGATGGCAGTGGCGTTTCTAACGAGACTGTTTAACACCATCCTGGAAAGGGAGAGGATGCCGGAGGAGTGGAGAAGAAGTGTACTCGTACCGATCTTCAAGAATAAGGGAGACGTACAGAGCTGTAGTAACTACAGGGGAATAAAGTTGATCAGCCACAGCATGAAGCTATGGGAAAGGGTAGTGGAGGCTAGGTTAAGAGAAGCAGTGGGGATCAGCAAGCAGCAGTATGGTTTCATGCCAGGAAAGAGTACTACAGATGACATGTTTGCTTTAAGAATGCTGATGGAAAAGTACAGGGAAGGCCAGAGGGAGTTGCACTTTGTGTTTGTGGATTTAAAGAAAGCGTATGATAGGGTGCTGAGAAAGGAAGTGTGGTATTACATGAGGAAGTCGGGGGTGTCAGAGAGGTACGTAAGAGTGGTACAGTATATGTATGAGGGGAGTCAGACAGTAGTAAGGTGTGCAGTAGGCGTGACGAAGGCATTCAAAGTGGAGGTGGGATTGCATCAAGGATCAGCTCTGAGCCCTTTCTTGTTTGCAGTGGTGATGGACAGGTTAACAGATTAAATCAGGCAGGAGTCTCCGTGGACTATGATGTTCGTGGATGACATTGTGATCTGTAGCGAGAGTACGGAGCAGGTTGAGGAGAGCCTGGAGAAGTGGAGGCAGCATTAGAGAGAAGAGGAATGAAAGTCAGCAGGAGTAAGACAGATTACATGTGCCTGAATGGGAGGGAGGGCGGCGAAAAGCTGAGAATGCAAGGAGTGGAGGTCGAGAAGGCGGATGAGTTTAAGTACTTGGGGTCAACCATTCAAAGCAGCGGAGAGTGCGGGAGAGAGATGAAGAAGAGAGTACAGGCAGGGTGGAGTGGGTGGAGAACAGTGTCCTTAGTGATCTGTGACAGAAGGGTTTCAGCAAGAGTGAAGGGGAAGGTGTACAGGACGGTAGTGAGAGCAGCCATGTTGTATGGTTTAGAGACGGTGGCACTGACAAAAAGGCAGGTGGATGAAGTGGAGGTGGCGGAGTTGAGGATGTTGAGATTTTCATTGGGAGTGACAAGGTTGGACAGGATTAAGAATGAGTACATTACAGGGACAGCTCAGGTTGGACAGTTTGGTGGAAAAGTGAGAGGCCAGATTGAGATGGTTTGGACACGTGTGGAGGAGAGATGAGAGTTACATTGGGAGAAGGAGGCTGAGGGTGGAGCTGCCAGGCAAGAGGAAAAGAGGAAGCCAAAGAGAAGCTTTATGGATGTGGTGAGGGAGGACATGCAGGCGGTTGGTCTAAGGGAGGAGGATGCGCAGAACGGAAGGTATTGGAAGCAGATTATCTG
Source organism: Zeus faber (assembly GCF_960531495.2). Classification (NCBI taxonomy): domain Eukaryota; kingdom Metazoa; phylum Chordata; class Actinopteri; order Zeiformes; family Zeidae; genus Zeus; species Zeus faber. The sequence goes on along the minus strand of NC_137190.1, from coordinate 291,556 downwards.
CTGTAGTGACCCTTAACCGGAGCAGCCCAAAAAAATATATATTATGCTATTTCACAGTAAGGGGGCACGTGGCTGGTATATATAGTGTATATACAGTGAATATAGTATATATAGTGTAAATAATAATATAAACACTATATATGTATAAACACGATATATATTTTTATATATACTATATACACTATATATTATATAATGTATATAGTATATATATAGTATATATCGTATATTTTCACGGAAAGGGGGTGTGGTGATTGCGAACACTAGTGTAGTGAATACTGACAGACTCTGGGAACGAGACTGAGACTGAGATATATATAGTATATATAAAGGGTGATGAGATGAGATGCTTGGTATTGTACACAGTGTACAATACAGACCAGTCAGAGAGCTGGTCGTAAGTCTGAACAGCCGTTAAATAGGTAGGTTGTTAAGTGAGGAGTACCTGTATACAGATACACAGTGATATACAGTATACACAGATACACAGTGATATACAGTATATAGAGACGCCCATTGATATACACTATATACAGATACACAGTGATATACAGATGCAGTGATATACAGTGATATACAGTATATACACAGATGCACAGTGATATACAGTATATAAAGATGCACGATATATAGTATATAGAGTATATACTATTGTATCAGTGATATACAGTATATACAGATACAGTGATATACAGTATATAAAGATGCACAGTGATATACAGTATAAACAGTGATACAGTATACAGTGGAGGAAATAAATTTTTGATCCCTCACTGATTTTGTAAGCTTGCCCACTGACAAAGAAATGAACGGTCTATAATTTTAGTGGTAATTTATGGTAGGTTTATTATAACAGTGAGAGACAGAATATCAAAAAGAAAATCCAGAAAATCACATTAAATAAAATATATAAATTATTTTGCATTTCATTGAGTGAAATAAGTATTTGATGCCCTATCCAAACATGACTTAGCACTTGGTGGAGAAACCCTTGTTGGCAAGTACAGATGTCAGACGTTTCTTGTAGTTGATGACCAGGTTTGCACACATCTCAGGAGGAATTTTGGACCACTCCTCTTTGCAGATCCTCTCCAAATCTTTTTCCGAGGCTGTCGCTTGGCAACTCGAAGCTTCAGCTCCCTCCACAGATTTTCCATAGGATTAAGGTTCAGAGACTGGCCAGGCCACTCCATGACCTTCATGTGCTTCTTGAGCCACTCCTTTGTTGCCTTGGCTGTATGTTTTGGGTCATTGTCGTGCTGGAAGACCCATCCATGACCCATTTTTAGTGTCCTGGCTGAGAGAAGGTTGTCACCCAGGATTTCACGGTACATGGCCCCATCTATCTTTCTCTCGATGCGGTGAAGTCGACCTGTCCCCTTAGCAGAGAAACACCCCCAAAGCATAAAGCTTCCACCTCCATGCTGACGGTGGGGATGGTGTTCTTGGGGTCATAGTCAGAATTCCTCTTCCTCCAAACACGGTGAGTCAAATCGATACCAAAGAGCTCGATTTTGGTCTCATCTGACCACATCACCTTCTCCCAAGCATTCTCTGAATCATTCAGGTGTTCATTGGCAAACTTCAGACAGACCTGTACATGTCCTTTCTTGAGGAGGGGGACCTTATGGGCGTAGTGTGTTACCAATGGTTTTCTTGGTGACTGTGGTCCCAGCTGCCTTGAGATTATTAACAAGCTCCCCCTGTGTAGTTCTGGGCTGATCCCTCACCTTTCTCATGATCATTGATATCCCATGAGTGAGATCTTGTGTGGAACCGCAGACCGAGGGAGATTGACAGTCATTTTGTGTTTCTTCCATTTTCGAATAATCGCGCCAACATTTGTCTCCTTCTCACCCAGCTTCTTGCCAATGGTCTGGTCCATTCCGGCCTTGTGCAGGTCTACATATATACAGTGATATACAGTATATCGTATATACAGATACACATTGATATACAGTATAAACAGATACACAGTGATATACAGTATATAGTATATATTATTGTATCAGGGATATACAGTATATACAGATACATTGATACACAGTATATACAAATACAGTGATATGCAGCATATAGTATGTACAGCTACATAGTGATATACAGTATATACTATACACAGATACAGTGATATACAGTATATACAGATGCAGTGATATACGGTATATACAGATACACAGTGATATACAGTATATAGTATATACAGTGGTTTGATACTGGGACAAAATGTACTGTCACACTGATTGGAAGTTGCTTTGGACAAAAGCATCAATTAAGTAATGTGACAGTGTACTGACTGTGCACTGAGTACTGACAGTGTACTGACTGTGCACTGACTGTGTACTGACAGTGCACTGACAGTGCACTGACTGTGCACTGACTGTGCACTGTGTACTGACTGTGTACTGACTGTGTACTGACTGTGCACTGTGTAATTATAGTGCACTGACTGTGTACAGACTGTGTACTGACAGTGTACTAATTGTGTACTGCCAGTGTACTGACTGTGTACTGATAGCAGTTAGCAGTCCCTGTAGTGCAGGGAGCAGACCTGTGTACTTCCAGCTGACGTCCTCCAGGTGGAGCTGCTGATCCTCTCCCATGTGCTTCTTGATCCAGGACCAGCAGTGGACCTGCTGGTCCGTCGGGGAGATGATAAAGAAACTGCAAAGAAACGCACAGACTAAGTATACGGTACTGACAAGTACACAGTATAGGAGCTGGTACTGCAGAAGAAACACACATGGAAATACACTAATAATAATAATTCATTACATTAATCCATTAATCACACAGTGATGGAGGAGCCTTGCTAGGCTCATCAGGAGTAGTTTGTGGTGAATTGTCTTGCTCAAGCACACTTAAGCACACTACCAGGAGCCGGAGATTGAACCGGCAACCTTCCCGTTACTAGACGAGCCACTTGTCGTTTTACGCACATTTAGGTATTTTTTAGTATTTTTAGAGCTTATTGTGCGTAATCACCGGGTGTCATGACATTTTACTGCATATATGTATGACGGTATGTATATGTATGTGACAAATAATCTCTTGAACTTGAACCTCCTGTAAGACTAGTTCTGCCACCACAACACTAGGTGGCAGTGTTTCTTTGGCTGAACTCTGTCCCAGTGTTTAATATGGGGAGAGAGTAATCAAGGGCAGTTGTTTTCTTTAGAGTTGTACGTACTGGGGAAAAAGGAACAGCCATTTCAGTGGGAATTTGGGGGCAGATCCCTGGGATAACATGCAGAATCACCATCACCACTCCCTGTGCATCAAGGCCCACTCCATCTCTAATATGAAAGAAACATGTGTACCTGGAACATTGCTTTTATATTATTGCCTTGAAAAAATATATCATCACCTTTAACTTGCTTTTGTCTAATTAGAGGTCCAGTCCAAAGGTAGAGAACCCCATTGCTTTGCTCAGAAACCGTGAAACCCACAGGCAGACATGAATGATAGATAGTTGTTTTCGGGACAGTCCACATACGCCGTCGTCCAAGTTTGACCCATATCGATCAATATTTGCCTCAAAGCAAGAAGGTCCTGGGTTCGATTCCTGCCTGGGGCGCTCTTGGCACCTCAGGCAGGTTATCTCCCAAATAGGAGCCTTTCTGTGTGGAGTTTGCATGATCTCCCTGTGCTCACATGGGGTTTCCTCCACCTCACGTCAGTAAGGATCCCCACCAAAAACATGCACCCATCATCCTCATCGATGGACACTCATCACCAGGCCCACGAATGCTGCCCACTGCTCCTGGCTGTGCCCCCGGAGGAAGGACAAGCCAGGATGGGTTAAACACAGAGGCCTCATTTCACCGGTCACCATCCAAAGCGTGTGTGTGTGTGTGTGTGTGTGTGTGTCGATTAAAGATTGTTATTCTTAAGACCAAAATATTACGTGGAAACAATGCAGACTACTGATTGGTCACAGACAATCGTCACTGCGTAATTGGTCCCGACTACTGATTGGTCACAGACACTGTGTCATCATTGCGCAACACAGGACATCGGGCTAACGGCTAACCCGCACAGACCAGCCCTGCAAAGTCTCTGCCCCTGAGCAACTCCTGGTTACTGGTCAACAAGATGGATGAAATAAGACAGGATTACTTTGCACAACATGGATATAACTGTGTGACAATCATTACAAAAACTTGGCTGGACAGCATCATTCCCAATGTGGCTATTGAGCTAGCAGGCCTCTCTGTTTACAGAGCAGACAGGACTGCAGACCTTTACTCAGAGAAAAGGTGGAGGAGTGCGCATTATATTAATAAGGACTGGTGTACACCTACAGACAACGTCGGGAAACAATATTCCGCAGACATAGTTAGTTAGTTTGCCAAGGCAGTTACATACATTTGTACTAGTCCTTAGATAATAAGCCAGATTCCAAATGAAAGGTGGTCTCCAATAATTGTTATATTTCACAGTCAAAGCCAGATTTGTTTCCATGATAACACAAAGGTGTATTCCATTACAAACAATTAATTTGGTTGTACTTCATCTTGAATTGCAGTTTGTTATGGCATGAACCTCAATCAATTATTCAGTATTGCGAATACGACGTATACAGTATTCCGTCACACACGTCACACAGACAAGCTCACCTGGACTAACTCCCCGACCAGCTCACCTGGATTAATTCCCAGACCAACTAACCTGCACTAACTCCCCAAGCAGATCACCTAGACTAACTCCTGGACAAGCTCACATGGGATAACTCCTGGACCAGCTCACGTGGACGAACTCCCGGACCAGCTCACCTGGACTAACTCCTGGACAAGCTCACCTGGACTAGCTCACCTGGAATAACTCTGGGCCAGCTCTCCTGGACCAGCTCACCTGGACTAACTCCTGGTCCAGCTCACCTAGACCACCCTAACTGGACTAACTCCTGGACCAGCTCGCCATGGCCGGCTCCCCTGGACTATCTCCCGGACCAGCTCACCTTGACTTGCTGAGTCTCACCACGCTGCAGTCGTTCTCGTAGCCCCCTCGCTGGTTCAGCATCCCAGTGTGGACCACGTGTCCCACGGGGACGTCCAGGTCATTAGAACACAGGTACTGGAGCAGGTCCAGAGCCTGATCCCCAGAAGACTGGACCAGGGAGGGAGGGAGGGAGAAACAGTAATATCTTAAAGCAGTGTATGATTTGAGAGGCAGCCAAGTTGTTCAGAGAGAATGACAGGGTGTTCAGAGGGACAGACAGTTCAGACAGACCGACAGCTCAGAGGGACAGATAGCTAAGAAAGACGGACAGCTCAGAGGGGCAGACAACTCAGAGAGACAGACGGGTCCTCACACTCAGCTCAAACTTGGTGAAGGAGGACATGTCCACCACGCAGACGGCCTCCTTGCAGCACTTCACCTCCTCACCCACGATGTCGAACCAGTCCGGCTTGTAGAACGTCTTGCTCTGGTCCAGGGCCAGCAGGTCTGAGGACAATACCATTCTGATTACCAGTCCCAAACTGGGACGGCAAGTCTGAGGACAATACCATACTGATTACCAGTCCCAAACTGGGACGACAAGTCTGAGGACAATACCATACTGATGACCAGTCCCAAACTGGGACGGCAAGTCTGAGGGCGACACCATAATGGTTACCAGTCCCAAACTGGGATGGCAAGTCTGAGGACAATACCATACTGATTACCAGTCCCAAACTGGGACGGCAGGTCTGAGGACAACACCCCACTGGTTACCAGTCCCAAATTGGGACGGCAGGTCTGAGGACAACACCATACTGGTTACCAGTCCCAAACTGGGACGGCAAGTCTGAGGGCGACACCATAACGGTAACCAGTCCCAAACTGGGATGGCAGGTCTGAGGACAACACCATACTCACCCCCCTCGCTGAAAGTGAGGTATCTAAACTACTAACATGTAGCCGTCCTACTACCTGTCCGCTAGATCCGATCCCATCCAACCTCCTTCAAGCCATATCACCGACTATCACCCCGGCAATCACACATGTGATTAATTCTTCCCTAACTTCCGGCACTTTCCCTTCTGCTTTCAAAGCGGCTCGGGTCGCACCACTGCTCAAAAAACCCTCACTCGATCCCAATCAAGTAGAAAACTATCGGCCGGTCTCTCTCCTCCCATTCCTTTCCAAAACCTTAGAGAGGGCGGTCTCTCTCTAGCGGTTTCAGAGTACCTGTCAAGAAACAACCTTCTTGATACACTTCAATCTGGCTTCAAAAGTGGTCACTCCACCGAAACAGCCCTGTTGTCTGTGACAGAGGCCTTAAAAACTGCTAGAGCTGCTGCCAAATCCTCGGTTCTCATTCTGCTAGACTTATCAGCTGCTTTTGACACTGTCAATCATTGCATACTCCTGTCCATACTCTCAAGTATGGGCATAACGGGCAGTGCACTTTCCTGGTTCGAATCTTACCTTACTGGGCGCTCGTTCAGTGTGACATGGCGAGGCCAGCTGTCTGTGCCTCACAACCTCACCACAGGGGTGCCCCAAGGCTCGGTGCTAGGACCCCTCCTCTTTGCCATATACACCACCTCACTGGGCCCGATCATCCGCTCACATGGCTTTTCATATCACTGCTATGCGGATGATACTCAACTCTATCTGTCCTTCCCGCCCGACGACCCTACTGTCTCGACGCGGATCTCGGATTGTCTCGCTGACATATCCACATGGATGAAGGATTATCATCTTCAACTAAATCTGGCGAAAACGGAACTGCTGGTCTTCCCGGCCAAACAAGGTATTTATCACAACATTGATATTAAAATCGACTCTCTATCTCTTGTTCCTACCAAGGCTGCAAGGAATCTTGGTGTCATTATTGATGACCAACTGACATTCTCGGACCATGTTGCCGCCGTCTCCCGGTCCTGCCGCTTCGCACTACTCAACATCCGAAAAGTCAGGCCGTACCTGACCCAATATGCCACTCAACTGCTGGTACAAATCTTGGTGATGTCCCGTCTCGACTACTGCAACGCCCTCTTAACAGGCTTGCCGGCCTGTGCGGTGAAGCCACTACAGATGATACAGAATGCGGCGGCGCGATTGGTGTTCAACCAGCCAAAGAGGGCACATGTCACTCCGCTGCTCATCGAGCTCCACTGGTTACCTGTAGCCGCCCGCATCAAGTTCAAGTCTCTTATGCTGGCCTACAGAGTGATTGCTGGGAATGCTCCCGCCTACTTAAATGCTCTTGTAAGAGCACATGTTGCCCCCCGGATGCTGCGCTCGTCAAATGAGCGTCGCCTGGCTCTGCCGGCCATACAGCCACGGCAATCCAGGCTATTCTCATTTGTAGTTCCACGTTGGTGGAACGAGCTGCCAAAAATGACCAGAGCGGGGACCTCCCTCTTTGTCTTTAAGAAGCACTTGAAGACCCAGCTCTTCAGTGAGTACCTCCTGTCCTAACCTACAAATACTTAGCACCACCTTGCAGTATTTATTGTTACACGAATGTTGTTGTTACACTAATCTCTGTCGCAATGTAGCTTGAATGTTATTCTCCCTTGTAAGTCGCTTTGGATAAAAGCGTCTGCTAAATGACTAAATGTAAATGTAAATGCATACTGATTACTAGTCCAGTACCAAACTGGGACGGCAGGTCTGAGGACAACACCATACTGGTTACCAGTCCAGTACCAAACGGGGCCGGCAGGTCTGAGGACAACACCATACTGGTTACCACTCCAGTACCAAACTGGGATGGCAGGTCTGAGGACAACACCATTTTGGTTACCAGTCTAGTACCAAACTGGGAACTGTAGTGATCCAATTATCATATTTAATGATTGGCGGTAATTGGACGTGATATTGATCTGGATCAATAATCTTCACAGTGAACTCTGACAGTAAAGAAGATCAATAGTACTCTGAGTACTGTCAGTACTCTGATACTCTGAGTACTCGTACCCTTCCCTGGAGGTACAAAGTACTTTGGGCGCTCAAAGCCGTGCTTCTCCATCCAGCGCGCCCCCTGGGTGTCCAGGCGGTCGAATAGGGGACTGGTCCTCAGCTGGCGACCCGTCTGGAAGTCCCAGCGGGGGACCTTCAGCTCATACAGCAGGGCTGGAGGGGGAGACGGGTGGAGGGGAGACAGGTGGAGAGAGTCAGAGACAGGTGGAGAGACAGATGGGGGTGGGGAGTGGGGGGGGCAGGTGAAGGTAGGAGTGAGAGAGAGGGTGACAGACAAGCAGGTCGACAAAGACAAAAACAAAGACTTAAATTCTCTCTGGTTGCAGGAACTGTGGGTGCTGGAGAGGGGCACTGGCTGCTGGTTAGGGACTCTGGGTACTGGTAAATGGTACTGGTTAGGGACTCTGGGTACTGGTAAGTGGTACTAGTTAGTGACTCTGGGTACTTGTTAGTGGTACTGGTTAGTGACTCACGCATGACCTCCATGACCCGGTGCCTCAGGAAGGTCCGGCTGCTCTGCAGGTTCCCAAAGCGCTTGATATCCAGTGGCCACACATTGGCCGTGGGGTAACCATAGGTCATCCACTCAGCCAGGAACCTGCACAACACAAGCTGCTAGGCGACCATCCCCACGGCAACCACAAACCATTTCATGTGAAGTTCATGTGACATGACGACACCACCTAGACATTTAAGGCTCCTACAGACGACACTTTCTAAACACTAAACCTCCTTTACAGACAGGCTGACAGACCTCCCGGCTCCTCCAGCCAGGGCCAGTCCAGAGGAGTTCATCCCAGCCAAGACGTAGTAGCCCTGCAGGCCTGGACTCTCCCCCATCAGACAGTGCATGTCTGGGGTGAAGGCCTCAGGGCAGTTCACCAGCTGCTGGATCTCTGCTGCCTGCACCGCGGGCATGCGCCTTAGGAGGGCACTCAGCATGGGCTCTACACACACAGTACACAGTATACACATATACAGACACTCCAGTACTTAACATCGAAATTAAGAATTCTTATTTGGCAATTACAGAGTTCATAATAATCATTGTACACTCTGCTCCGCTACCCCCCCCCCCCCCCACTCTCCTCTCCTGTCCAAGAGGTCCCAGTCCTGCTGCAGGTTCTGGATCTCCAGCTGGTTCCTTTGACAGTCCCCCCCCACCATCTCCTCTCCTCTCCTCCCCCCTCCTACCAAAGTGGTCCCAGTCCTCCTGCAGGTTCTGGATCTCCAGCTGGTTCCTCCCCTCAGTGAAGATAGGTTTGGGGTTCTTCTCGAAGCCTCCTGACAGAAGACCTCCGTTCCAGGAGCGCACGTAGATCCGGCCGTCCATGTCCATCACCACTGCACACAGACAGACAGTCAGATACAGACAGACAGACAGACAGTTTCACTCTGTGCAGGGAAATCATCTGATTAAAAAAACATCAGATTTAAAGCTAAATGTGAATAAATCAGCTTTTTAGGGGGTTTGGACCTGGGGGCTTAAGACCTGGGGGTTTGGACCTGGGGGTTAGGACCTGGGGGCTCGGACCCGGGGGCTCGGACCCGGGGGCTCGGACCCGGGGGCTCGGACCCGGGGTTAGAACACGGGGGATAGAACCTGGGGTTTCAAACCCAGAAGTAAGAACCTGGGGGTTAGAAGGTCCAGACCTGGGGTGCTGGCTGGGAGCGGGTCCTGCAGAGGTTTGGTGAGGAGGTAGAAGTGTTCGCAGCCGTGAAGAGGAACCGAGACCTTTACCTCGCTGGCCTGGCCCAGCTCGTACCCCCACTAGACACACACACACACACACACACACACACACACACACACACACACACACACACACACACACACACACACACTTAATATTCAAATTTTTAGACATATTTTATTCTGATTTTAAAGAAACGTGTGGAGTCTGGAACGGAAGAAACTATGATCTGATCAGTAGTGGATCAGAAGGACTGAATTTCGCTTGGACTCACCTGCCCAGCACAGTTGACAAAGTACTGGCACTGGATGGAGCCGCGGTCCGTTTCCACCGCCGTCACACGACCTTTCTCAACCACCACCTGCTGCACGGTGGTACGCTCCAGGATCTGGACCCCTGGACCACACACACACACATTCTCAGGTATTCTCTGCACATGTTGTGGCCCAGTGGTTTTCTATGGTGAGAGCTGCACAGTTTACAAGATTTCCACCGCTGTCCTGTATTGAGAGTAGTATTGTTGGTGAATAACAGGCGCAGTAGAGCATCCTGATGAGTGACCTGTATATTAATCATTGTGTCAATATTCTTCTAATACAGATTCCAGCAGATGCTAATCAATACACCATCATCTACCCAGTCTTCATAGTGTCTCAATTCACAATACACTACGCAGAATGAACCCCGCTACACTTGGAATAGTCTGGTCAGCTATGACCAGCCCAGACCAGCTTGCACCAGCTTGCACCAGCTTGGACTGACCTTGTCCTGCTGCAGCCACAGCCAGCGCTCTGTTGACATCAGGGGGAGAAATGACGGCGTCTCCAGGGAGGTGCAGCGCCCCCACCAGGTCATGGATGTTAACCAGAGGGTGGAGCTTCGCTATGTCCTTAGGCTTCATGATGCTACAGCTAATACCCATCACCCTGTGGGGGGTGGGGGGGTTAATGGGGGGGGGGGTTGTAATGAGGCTAGGGCCCAGATCCTGTCAACATTGTGTCAGTAGTGTGTCAGCATTGTGTCAGTAGTGTGTCAGTAGTGTGTCAGCATTGTGTCAGTAGTGTCGGCAATGTGTCAGTAGTGTGTCAGCATTGTGTCAGTAGTGTGTCAGCATTGTGTCAGCATTGTGTCAGCATTGTGTCAGCATTGTGTCAGCATTGTGTCAGCATTGTGTCAGCATTGTGTCAGCATTGTCGGCAATGTGTCGGCAATGTGTCAGTACTGTGTCAGCATTGTGTCAGTAGTGTGTCAGCAGCGTGTCAGAAGAGTGTCAGAAGCGTGTCAGTAGCGTGTCAGTAGCGTGTCAGCAGTTTGTCGGCAGTTTGTCAGTCGTGTGTCAGTCGTGTGTCAACAGCGTGTCTGTAGCGTGTCAGCAGTGTGTCAGTAGTGCGTCAGTAGTGTGTCAATAGATTGTCAGCAGTGTGTCAGTAATGTGTCAGTGGTTTGTCAGTAGTTTGTCAGCAGTTTGTCAGCAGTGTGTCAGCAGTGTGTCAGCAGTGTGTCAGCAGTGTGTCAATAGTTTGTCAATAGTTTGTCAGCAGTTTGTCAGCAGTTTGTCAGTAGTGTGTCAGAAGTGTGTCAACAGCTTGTCGGTAGTGTGTGAGTAGTGTGTGAGATGTGTGTCAGCAATTTTTCAATAGTGTGTAAGCAGTTTGTCAGTAGTGTGTCAGCAGCTTGTCAGTAGTCTGTAAATAGTGTGTGAGTAGTGAGTCAGCAGTTTGTCAGTAGAGTGTCAGCAGCTTGTCAGCAGCTTGTCAGTAGTGTGTCAGTAGTTTGTCAGCAGCTTGTCACTGTGTAGTTCAAAGCCTCAAACTGTCCCTAACCTGAGTCTAGACGCGAGGCGCTTCAGGGACAGAAAGCGGTCCTGGTTCTGGGCTAGACAAAGAGAGCCAGTCTGGACATACCCTGAAAAACACACAGTACTACCTGAAATACACAATACAATCTGAAAAACACACAATACTACCTGAAATACACAGTACTATCTGAAATACACACAGTACCGTCTAAAATGCACACAGTACTATCTGAGATACACACAGTACTATCTGAAATACACACATTACTATCTGTAAAACACTTAGTACTACCTGAAATACACACAGTGCTACCTGTCATACACATATAATACACACTAACTAAAATATACACACGTATTACGTTAGGGTCTTGTTGTTCGTATTTATATTATAAACCTGGCTGCATTATGCTTGCTATGTCGTACCCATGCTAACTTGGTACACGTGCTGACTTGGTACCCTTGCTAACGTGATACCCATTCCGCTGCTCATCGAGCTCCACTGGTTACCTGTAGCCGCCCGCATCAAGTTCAAGTCTCTGATGCTGGCCTACAGAGTGATTGCTGGGAATGCTCCCGCCTACTTAAATGCTCTTGTAAGAGCACATGTTGCCCCCCGGATGCTGCGCTCGTCAAATGAGCGTCGCCTGGCTCTGCCGGCCATACAGCCACGGCAATCCAGGTTATTCTCATTTGTAGTTCCACGTTGGTGGAACGAGCTGCCAAAAATGACCAGAGCGGGGACCTCCCTCTCTGTCTTTAAGAAGCACCTGAAGACCCAGCTCTTCAGTGAGTACCTCCTGTCCTAACCTACAATAGCACCACCTTGCAGTATTTATTGTTACACGAATGTTGTTGTTACACCAATCTCTGTCGCAATGTAGCTGAATGTTATTCTCCCTTGTAAGTCGCTTTGGATAAAAGCGTCTGCTAAATGACTAAATGTAAATGTAATGTAAATGCTACCTTGGTACCCGTGCTTCCTTGTTACCGGTGCTGACATCATACCAGTGCTAACGTGGTACCCCTGATAACTTGGTACCCCTGATAACTTGGTACCCGTGCTAGCTTGGTACCTGTGCTGACATGGTACCCTTGCAGACGTGGTACCAGCGCTAACTTGGTACCTGTACTTACTTGGTACTTGTGCTAACATGGAACCTGTGCTAATCTGGAACTCGTGTTAATGTGGTACCTGTGCTAACGCCAGTCTCCTGCTCCAGCTGCAGGTACAGGCTGTTGGAGTAGTCCGCCATCTGGCACTCGATGGAGATGGGCTTGGCCACGCTGACGATACCGGCGCAGAGCCTGGTTGTCCCTGCACCCAACCTGCCCCCAGAGACACTGTGAGCACCCACAATCTGTACCACCCTGCAGCAACACATCCTGCACCACCATCCACATCCTGCAGAACCACCCACACCCTATAGTCCAGTTTAATGAGGGTGTCGTCAGATCTGCACGCTTGTTCTAAAATCACAAGCACTTAGTAAGGTCTGGACTTCACTGTTGCACTGATTTAACAACAACAGCGGCAGAGGAAAAAGCTCACTCACACTCCAACTGGCCAAATGTCTCAGTTCCTTCATTTGTCAGTGAACCGTGCCCACATTCATTATGATGCAACTTCTCTAATATTATATTTAGGATTTAAAGTATTTATAATATTTATTTTATAATTTAAAGTACATTCGTGCAGTGGTTTGCATATTAGGGGTCACTGCATCATTATGTCATCATTAACCAGCACCAAAAGGTCACCTGTCTATCACTGAGAGTGCAGCTCTATTTCCACAAACAACACGTGAGTTCTAACAGTGACAAGTTCTGCTTTACAAGATAACATGGACAGTTGTTTTAAAGACAGGAGGGTTGAGGCGTGTAGACCGCATTGTGGTTGCTCCGCGTGACTAGGTGAAGCCCATGCTGGGTTCAAGTAAACTCGGAAAATCGTGCTGTGTTTCAGAGAACCTGGGAAACTGTAAAACACACCCAACACAACTAAACTGGACCCTGTGTATTACTGCCTGCAGCTTTATTTAGGGGTAGAGCCTGCAGGGCTGGAACCCCATTGTTAGAGGAAAAATTTGGAAATATTCTCTGAAATTTGAAGCCTAACACTATCTGGAAAACCAACTTCTGCATAACACATGAACATGGTTTATGTTTTGTTTGAACTGCGCAGTCACAAAACACTCATGGTTGAAGTTTCATCCAACCCAATCCACATACGGTGAAGATAATATTGAAAAACCGACCAAATTTAGATGGATATTACAGACACGGTTCAATAAATTTCATGGCGAAAAAAAAAAAAAAGACTGACGTGCGAGTACACCAATCCGAAATATGTCCAACCCAGCTAAAACTATCTGGAAGACATACTTTGGCGTAGGCTAGATAGACAGTTGAGGTTTTGTTTTAACCACTATGTCACAAGGATCTCGTGGTCTAAATTTCATCCACATCGATCCACATACGGAGCAGATATTAGCGAAAAACCGAGCAACTTTGACCCAAAATATACAGTTGGTCAGACGTCATACGTCTGTTCTCAAGTGAAGGAGACGAGATTTACTGTAAGATACTTTATGATGTCATCATATTATTTACTATAAATGTAGAGATTCTGATTGAGAATGTCCAGTTGGACCGTGTCCAGTGTGCGGCATGGACTCGGTCACTCTGTAGTGTTTAGACATGACTCCCACCCATAACCTCTTCCTAAGGTAAATTTCAAATTTTAAGGTTAAGGTCAGCACACGCAACAAGTGTATGGGCTCTCATCCTCACAGAGCTCCTACATTACCCACAATGCAATGTCTTAAGGGGACAGGCCCTGATCTGTCCTGGAATTGTTTGATTGATTTCGGATTTGTTAAACGTATGTGTACTATGTCATAAAGGACCGAGTGCCAGTGCTTTTTTATGATAAGAATCACTTCTTACTGTTATTTGAGTTAATTATTTCAACAGCTTAAAGTGGTTTTATTTGAATACAATTATTATTCTAAATATGTATTTTGTTAATATAGATTCAATTTTATTATGATATATAAAAAAATATACACAAATACTGGCAGCCAATGGCGGATTTCGAAATTTTTTCCCTTAAACTAGGTGTGGGTGACAAGACATATGGGTCGGGACCTAACTATTACGACTGGGTGTCTGACCTCCCCTGTTCCAGCAGTACGACCTCAGTCCATCCTAGCTTGGCGAGGTGGTACGCCACAGAGGTTCCCACGATGCCACCCCCACAGATCACCACACGGGCCTGGCTGGGAAGGGACGGAGCCTGGGGGTCCGCTCCCCCTGCCCGCTGCCGACAGGATGTCAGGAATCCCCAGCGGGCCTCCCTGCCGGTCCAGAACCCACCCTGTGGCCGCAGCAGCTGGGGCAGCAGAGCCCTGGAGCTCGGCACACGGCAGCACATGGTGTCCTGCAAGAGAAGTGTATGTATGGTACGTATAGTAACATTACGTATACTAGTACGTATAGTAACAGTACGTACACTAGTACGTATAGTAACAGTACATAAACTAGTACGTATAGCAACAGTACGTATATACTAGTATGTATAGTAACAGTACATATACTAGTACGTAAAGCAACAGTACGTATAGTAACAGCACTTATACTAGTACAGGGGTCGGGAACCTTTTTGGCTGGGAGAGCCATAAAAGCAAAATATTTCGAAATGTACTTCCTTGTGAGCCATATAATATTTAATAAAATTGAATGCAACTTAATAATTTTTTTAAGTAAGAAATACATTTTTAACGTATAACACATCTTTGAGTACTTAAAAAAGCGCGATATAATAAATGTCTCTTTATTATTCTTAATAATATTGTTGTTATACTGTAGCTAACCAATAATAAATGAAATTCTTTTTAGCATGGATGTGACTTCTGGTGCTACATGCGTATGTAGAGCCAAACATGGTCAATACGGCAATACTGACACACTGCCTTATGTGGTATGTGACGGGAAGCTCATTCCAAGTTTTAAGAATCAGCTGGTCTACAGGTTTAAGTTCAAGAGATTATTTGTCACATACATTTTTCCATTTCTGTCCACTTGTGTTGAGCTGATTGGTCCGACTGGAGGCAGGGAGTTTTCTTAATGTTTGTCTGTCTTACAAAGGGGATCGGCGCACGGGCTGGTAAGCAGCCCAGCAGTGGAACGCCATTCCTCCTGCGCCCAAGAGGATCATTATTATCCACAATTATTATAATAATCCTCAGTGATATATAAAATTGTGGCCTGCGTGCCGCATATTGAAATGAACAATAAAACTCTCACCATGTCAGCGCACCACGTCCAGAAAGACTCCGTCTCCCTCCCTAAACCATTGTGGCAGAGACTCCCACAAGTGGCGCCTGAGCAGAGAGCCGGGAGGCGCAGGGTGCCGAGTAAAAGGCAGGCGCCCGGGAGTCTTTCCGTGGTCCACAGCGGGTGCTTGACTACACCCCTTTGTCCGCCACATTTATATTTTAAATTTTATTTTCAAAATTGTAATTTCTCTTACCTACTTTACTTTAAAATGACAAAGGATAATTATTCATTACTTGTTAATTGTGATGAAAAATTTAAGCTCACAATTGTCTGCGAGCCATATACCATCATCGAAAGAGCCATAGGTTCCCGACCGCTGTACTAGTACGTATAGTAGCAGTACATATACTAGTACGTATAACAACAGAAGTAAAGTAACAGTACATATACTAGTACATATAGTACCAGTATGTATACGAGTACGTATTGTAACAGTACGTATAGTAACAGTACGTATAGTAATAGTACGTATTGTAACAGTACGTATAGTAACAGTACTTATACTAGAATGTAGAAGAAGTACGTATAGTAGTATGTTTAGTAGCACTACGTACAGGGGTACATATAGCAGTATGTATAGTAGTACGTATAGCAGCAGTACGTATAGCAGTAAGTTTAGTAGTAGTATGTATAGCAATACTTATAGTAGTATATATATAGTAGCAGTACGTACAGCAGTAGGTAAAGCAGTACATATGTATACGTATGTATAGTAGCAGTATGCATAGCAGTATGTATAGTAGCAGTACGTTTCATAGTTTGTATAGCAGCACGTATAATAGCAGTACATATAGTAGTATTTATAGCAGCAACACATATAGTAGTATGTATAGTAGTAGAATGTATAGTAATATGTATAGTAGCAGTATGTATAGTAGCAATATGCATAGTAATATGTATAGTAGCATTACATATAGTAGTATGTATAGTAGTAGTCTGTATAGTAGCAGTACGTAAAGCAGTACATATAGTAGTATGTATAGTAGCAGTAAGTACAGTAGCAGGATGTAAAGCAGTACATATAGTAGCAGTACGTATAGTAGTATGTATAGTAATATGTAAAATAGCAGTATGTATAGTATTATGTATAGCAGCAGTATGTATAGTAGTATGTATATTAGCAGTATGTATATTAGCAGTATGTATAGTAGTATGTATAGTGGCAGTACGTATAGTAATATGTATAGTAGCAGTACGTATAATAGTACTTATAGCAGCAGTACGTATAGCAGTAGGTTTAGTGCAGTATGTATAGCAATACTGATAGTAGTATATATAGTAGCAGTACGTATAGCAGTATTTAAAGCAGTACATATAGTAGTATGAATAGTATCAGTATGTATAGTAGCAGTACATATAGTAGTATGTATAGTAGCAGTAAGTATAGTAGCAGGATGTAAAGCAGTACATATAGTAGTACATAAAGTAGCAGTATGTATAGTAGCAGTACATATAGTCGCAGTATGTATAGTAGTATGTGTACTAGTATGTAAAATAGCATTATGTATCGTATTATGTATAGCAGCAGTATGTATAGTAGTATGTATAGTAGCAGTACGTATAGTAATATGTATAGTAGCAGTACGTATAATAGTACGTATAGTGGCGGTATGTATCGTAGCAGTACGTATAGTAGTATGTATAGTAGCAGTATATATGGTAGCTATATGTAAAGCAGTACATATAGTAATACATATAGTAGCAGTATGTCAAGCAGTACATAGTAGTACATATAGTAGCAGAATGTAAAGTAGCAGTATGAATAGCAGTATGTATAGTAGCAGTATGTATAGTAGTATGTATAGTAGCAGTGTGTATAGTAGTATGTATAGTAGCAGTACGTATAGTAATATGTATAGTAGCAGTACGTATAATAGTACGTATAGTGGCGGTATGTATCGTAGCAGTACGTATAGTAGTATGTATAGTAGCAGTACGTATAATAGTATGCATAGTAGGAGTATGTATAGTAGCAGTACGTATAGTAGCAGTATATATAGTAGTACGTATAGTATCAGCATGTATAGTAGCGGTACGTATAGTAGTATGGATAGCTGCAGTATGTAAAACAGTACATATAGTAGTATGTATAGTAGCAGTATATATGGTAGCTGTATGTAAAGCAGTACATATAGTAATACATATAGTAGCAGTATGTCAAGCAGTACATAGTAGTACATATAGTAGCAGAATGTAAAGTAGCAGTACGTATAGCAGTATGTATAGTAGCAGTATGTATAGTAGTATGTACGGCCCCTACTGACCTCTACTGACCGCAACTGACCACTACGGGCCTCTATTGATCTCTACCGACCGCTACGGACCTCTACTGACTTCTACCGACCGCAACTGACCACCACGGGCCTCTACCGACCGCACTCGCCTCTACTGACCGCAGCTGACCACTACGGGCCTCTACTGACCTTAACTGGCCTCCACTGGCCTCTCCTAGTTACTGCTGACCGTACTGGCCTCTACCAACCTACACGGACCGCTACTGACCTCTATGGACCTCTTCCGACCACTAGGGGCCTCTACTGACTTCTACTGGCCTCTACGGACCTCTTCCAACCACAACTGACCACTACGGGCCTCGACTGACCTCTACTGACCTCTACCGACCTCTACCGACCTCTACCGACCGCAACTGACCACTACAGGCCTCTACTGACTTCTACTGGCCTCTACGGACCTCGGACCTAGATCTAACCCCTTCTAATCCTAGCCCTCCAGACTAGGGCCCTTCTAGAGTTAGGGTTAGCTGTGACCTGGGACTGGGTCAGGGTTAGCCTTGACCTGGGACTGGGTTAGGGTTAGCCCTGACCTGGGACTGGATTAGCCCTGACCTGAGACTGGGTTAGGGTTAGCCTTGACCTAGGACTGGGTTATGGTTAGGGTCAGTGCTGACCCGGGACTGGATTAGTTTTAGCCCTGACTTGGGACTGGCTCCACCTGCTGCTGCCACAGTCAAACTAGGTTTACCCTGCGTGACGTCACGGGCCACAACGTAAGAAACCGACATGTTTCTTGTATTTATAACTTTCTGCCTTTTTAACGTTTTTGTAGACCATCGTCTCCATACACTCAAGATTGTAAACTCAAAATAAAAAAGATAGTTGCTCTTTAAATGAGTTTGTTTTTAGCCTGGGTGCTAAGCGGATAGCAGCGGAGCTCTGACCTTCAGCTCCATGCTAACCAGTTAGCCACCTAGCATAAGAGGGTTAGTATGGGAGTTACTAGTTAGTGAGGGTTAGTATGTAAGTAGGTTAGTGATGGTTACTAGGTTACTCGGCTCGTGGGGAAGAGCCACGGCGAGAGGGCTGTGCTTTAGGGTGAAGAGCATTAGCCTTAGCATTAGCATCAGCTGAGTGATCCAGTTGAATTCTCTGAAACTCACCAAGATCCAGAAAGAGCAGCAGCTCGACACGATGTGAAGAAAGCAGAACAAAGTGTTTAATTTAATCTAATGATAAATGATTATGATTTATATGATAATATAATGAAGACATTGAATCACTCCTGTTTCACTGCACTTAAACCGGAAGCTCCCCTGCGGTCGCTACAGTGCCACTTGGCGGCGGAAACAGGAGTCACACGAGAGGGATAATAATAATACATCCAATATCAATAATATAATTATTATTATTATTATTATTATAATGATTATAATTATAATATCAATAATACATATACTACAACTACTACTACTACTACTACCACTAATAATAATAATAATAATAATAATATGGACGTACCGGGGTCAGCTGAACGTACCACAGGAACTACCCTCCGCTCCCTGCAGGACTTATACACCAGGAGGTGTAGCAGCAGAGCTGCAGGATCATGAAGGATCCTCACCACCCCAACAACGGACTGTTCCAGCTGCTGCAGTCGGGCAAGCGCCTCCACAGTCACACAGCGAGAACAGAGAGACTGAGACAGAGTTTCTTCATCAAGCCATAAGAACTGTTAACGCTGAACTCACCAGGGGTCCTCACTGAGTCACACACATAGGCTCCACTACCTTACTGTACTGTACTGTAAGTAGCATACTGTACTGCATACTGTATCACTGTTCTGGGTTACTGCATACTGTGCTGTATTGCTTTTCTGTTCGGTGTTACTGTATTGCTGCGCCTAAGCCATCTTCACAAAGATAAACAAAGAAGTTATTTACCTTCAGTTTCTGTTTTTGCCATTGTTTCTACTTTGGTAATATCAGTCACCATGTGACATGGAAGGAGCCTCCTGTAACAAC
Organism: Zeus faber; assembly: GCF_960531495.2. Classification (NCBI taxonomy): domain Eukaryota; kingdom Metazoa; phylum Chordata; class Actinopteri; order Zeiformes; family Zeidae; genus Zeus; species Zeus faber. Next base: position 271,548 of record NC_137190.1, on the reverse strand, counting down.
ATGTCACTGGATGGATGAAATATGTGTCATTAAGTTGATAATTATGTATTGAACCAGGTTACACTGTATGATGCACATTGTAAACTGTCATGCGTGACGCAGCACTGGACGCCCGAGGCTTTTTTTATTTCGTTAAATTAGGAAACATAAGTAAAAAATAATAGGGCTGCTCCCTGAAAGTGGACAAGTCGGTTCCACTGACAAAATTCTGAGTCGGGTACAGCCCTAAATAATAATAATTTAAAAACACTATTTCTATTTGTTTTATTTGGAGAAACGGGGGAATGCGGAGCTCACAGCTCGAGCCACATCTCTGCAGCTTGTGTGGAGGTGCCGGATCAAATCAAATAGGTGTCCATCCCAAACTGGGAGGTCCCGCATCATGTTCCAGCAGGATCTGGCACAAATTAAGCCCTGGTTATATTGGAATACAATGTCTTCATTTTCAAACAGACAAATGTTGATGAAGTAAGTCCAATGTAAATTCTGAACTAGAACCTGCACATTTATATTGAATTGGATGATGATGTCACAAAGCGTCCAATTCATCTTCAGTTTTCAAATGTTGGCGTGTCGGTAAAGCACAAAGCACGAGATTTTGGTTACTTTTAATCGTTTTTCACTCATTTCTGCTTCATATGTGGATCGATTTGAATACACTTGAACCACAAATTGTATAGCATACATTATAATAATAACAATAGGGGATGATAATAATAATAATAATAATAATAATAATAATAAAAATGATATATCATAATAAAATTGATAATAATAATAATAATAATAATAATCCATCAATCCATCCATCCATTTTCCACCGCTTATCTGGGGCTAGGTCGTGGTCTCTCCCTACGTCTTCCTCTGACGAGCCTTCCATCGGCGTCTCCAGTCATCCCTTTTCTCCATACATCTGGCCAGCTCCTTTGTGCTTTTCGCACCAGCATCTTTCCTTAGCACGTCCACATATATATGTATGACCGTATGTATATGTATGTGACAAATAATCTCTTGAACTTGAACTTGAACTTGAACATAGGTAGATGCGTGACGTCCTCTTGATCGATGCAGTGAGTTGGTTTCCACAGTACAAGCTTTTTGGCCGGGAGTTCTCGGTGGCAGTGGCAATGGCCTGCTAGTCTTATCCTCCTTACTGCTATCTTCTCTGATACACTGGGTAGTGCCCCATACAGACATTGGTTGGTAATGTGTTCGTCCTGGTTGATGTTCAGTACCACACGTAACATTCAGGTGTAGCACCCATCCAGGGACTTCTGTAGGGCCTTTGTTAGTGTCCAGCACTCGCAGCCGTATAGGAAAACGGAGTCCATGGTGGCAGAGAAGAAACTGATCTTGATGTGTCGGGGGAGGTTGGATTTCCACACACTGGTCATGCCATTAAGTGCTCTCCAGGCAAGTGCTTTCCTCACATTAAGGTCCTTTTCCGTGTAGCCGACCCACGCACCCAGGTATTTAAAGTCATTGACCTCTTTTAGCACTGAGCCTTCTGTTGTTATTAGGGGTGGGTGTTCCTGGGGGATGTTGTAGGTCATGATCTCGGTTTTCTTTGCATTTAGCATGAGGCCGACCTTAGCACACTCTAGCTCAACTCTGGTCAGGAGATCCTGTGCCTGCTTCACGTTATTAGATAGCAGGCAGATGTCATCAGCGTAGTCCAGGTCTGTCAGGGTTTCTGCAGGGTGTCTCGTGGACCTTCTGGGTGCGATAGTGAAGCCGAGCTCCGGCTCCCTTCCTTTGATGGCTTGTCTCAGAGCATAGTCCAATACTATAATGAAAAGGAAGGGGGCTAGGGTGTCTCCCTGCAGCACTCCGGTTTGGATGTTGAACTCCTCGCTGTTACCTGGGGTGCTGTTGGCACCGTGCTCCGGGCAGGTTATCTCCCAAATAGGAGCCTCTCTGTGTGGAGTTTAGATGTTCTCCCCGTGCACACATGGGGTTTCCTCCACCTAACGTCAGTAGGGACCCCCTCCAAAAACATGCACACATCATCGTCTGACCAGTGATGGACACTCATCCCCAGGTCCCCGGGCGCGTCCATAAATGCTGCCCACTGCTCCTGGCTGTGCCGCCGGAAGCACAAGCCAGGATGGGTTAAACGCAGAGGCCTCATTTCACCGGCCACCATCCAAAGCATGTGCATGTGTGTGTGTGTGTGCGTGCATGTGTTGTAGTGTGGTGTGCTGTGTGACGATTAAAGATTGTTCTTCTTCTTCTTCTTCCTTAATGCAAGGATTTGGGCTAAGCTCGGGTAGACCCTCTAGGTGAGGGTTGATAGCACTCTGTATCCTGTTTAGTATCATGCGGTTGAACATTTTTGCAATGATACAGGTCAGGCTTATACCACGGTAATTGTCAGGTCTTGAGAGATCTCCAGATTTTGGTACCGGGATGATGTGTGAGAGTGACCATATTTCCGGCATGACATTTTCCATTAGAGCCTGGTTGCAGACCTCCAAGATGACGTCATCGAGATTGCAGTTCTTGATAACCTCTGGGGGGATGCCGTCAGGTCCAGCCGCTTTCCCCTGCCTCAGGGAGGCTTTGACCTTGGCTAATTCCCGCAATGTAAAAGGGCCGTCATCGATGTTGAGATCCCCCAGGACTGCAGGTATATCCTGCTCAGCACCTTCCACTGCCTGGTGTGTGCCAAGGAGGTTCCTGAAGTGAGTTAACCAAGTGGTCACTCTCTCCTCTGGGCTGTTTCCTGCCACCTGTCCTTCTCTCCGTCTTTTCCTTCCACACATCTCATTGATCACCCTCCATGATTCGCTGTACTGTTGTTCTCCCTGGGCAGCTTCCACTCTGCGGACTTTTTGCATCAGCTCCTCACCTCTGATTTTGACATACTCGGCAAAGAGAAGACGCTTGGCCTCCTTCAAGGTCTCGCGTTGTTCCGCGGACGGGTTTTGGCCCAATGAGTGGCTTGCTTCCTTTACTTTTTGACGTTCTGCCATGACATCTGGATGCTTTGATCTTGCGGGGCTTCTGGTCTTCTGTATTACCGGTACACACCTCGATTGTTAGGCCCACGGCCTCCCAGCACCACTAGAGGCCGCTCTTGCCTCATCTGCAGCTCCCCCCTTGAGCCAATTGCACACACCTGGGATCAATTACCTGCATCACTCCACACAGTATTTAGTCTCCAGCTTCCCAGTAATTCATTGCCAGACCGTCAACTAGCTTACCCGAATTGTACAGCTACTGGCTCCATTCCTAGTTCCAAGTTCCTAGCTCCTAGTGCTTGTTTCAAGTCCCAGGTTTATGTCTCTTTGTTTCGTCTTCCCCTTACCTGCTTGTATACTCTCATCGACCCAGTCTGTCCGTCCCTCTCCAGCCAGCCCGGTTTACCTGCTTGTCTCTGCTCATCGACCAAGGCTGTCCGTCTTTCTCCATCAAGCCCAGTCCTGCGAACCTCAAGGTGTAGGATCCTCCAGAGGCTTGCAGTTGTGCATAAACCTACTATTCGGCCACCCCTAACCAATGCTCACAAGCAGAAATGGTTGCAGTGGGCCCAAAAATACATGAAGACTAATTCTCAAACAGTCTTGTTTACGGTTGATGATGGTTGATGACTTGAAAATTATACTGACTGTCATTTGCTTAGACTATTTAGGAAAATCAGAGAAAAATATCATTTGCATAATAATTTGGAACACGGTGTAGTTACTATGTTTGGGTCTATAAACAACTTATCAGTCCTCCAAGAGGGGAAGACTCACCGGGTGAGTCAATAAAACAGAAACAAACAACATTTACACGGAAAAATAAACATCAGACGACAACATGTATTGAAAAGTTAAAAACATAGTTGATCAGGAGTTAATCAGGTCCAGGAAAACTGGAACTACAACTGGTCACGTTGCCTCTTCCTGTCATAGTTAGGGCAGTAAATGAGGGAGAAAAGGAGAGGGATGCAACCAGGAGGGTGCTGGTGTGTGTGTGTGAGAGTGAGTGAGTGAGTGAGTGAGTGAGTGAGTGAATGTGTGTGTGTGTGTGTGTGTGTGTGCGCGCGCGTGTCAATTAGTTCTGGTGTATAAGGTATAATGTCGTGGCGTCTCCAAGCAGCGGAAAGAGCCCCGAAGCCCCCAAGCTCTACAGCTGCGTAGACACCCCACGGCTGCAGGAAAGCCTGGAGAACCCCATCCTGCAGGCACAGAAGACCCCGGGCCCCCAGAGAAGCTGGAAACCCGCGAAGCAACCCCCATGCCCAGCACCAAGAAGCATAACCCAGTTCCAGGGAGCACGAGGAGACCCCGCACTCCAGGGGCACACACATACAACCCACATACAACCCATCCCAGGTGCAGGTACAAGACGCAGCCGCAGTCGCAGCCGCAGAACCCGGGTCCTGGGCGCCAGGCACAGACCACAGGCCCTGCCTGAATCGCCCGCCCCGCAGGCGAGCCGGCAGAACCCCCATGCCCATCAACGCCCCGTGCAAGGGCGAGGCCTGCCCCACAGCAGCCAGCCAGATGCCCCACCCGGCCGCGAGCCACGAGCGGCCATCCACGTCACAGAGTTTGCTCAGGGCGGGCACCACCCCGCCACCACCAGCAAGCTGCCAGATATATGGGACCTCAGCCACCGCACCGCCGCAGAGAAGCATCGCAGTGGGAGCAAAGGCCGACAGCCGCCCCCTGCACCCCAACCCACAACAGCAAGCAGCCCCTCAGCCAGGACTCCAGCCCAGCCGGCGGGGAGCCCACCCAGCTGACCCACTAGCGCCACCCCAGAAAACCCCAGTGCTCAATGTGTGCTGTTGGCAATTGCAGTTAAAATTGCGAGGTGTGGGGGTGCGAGTCCTTCAGCAAGTCAAACCCGAATTACTCGCACCCCTCCTGCCCCGCAGACCCTGGTCCGGTGGAGTGTTGTTCAGAATCGGATTTGTGTGCGAGTGTATGTGTTATAAGCTAATATGAGTGGGACTAAAATTTCAGAACAGTCTTTTAACAACTATTAACTTCTCTTGCATAAATTCTAAAAACAAAAGTACAATAATAAACTTCAATTATATATTATGAATATGAAACAATGTTATTTTTCCAATAAGAAACACATTCACACCGTCCCATTAACATTAAATTTCCTTCATACTGTCCCTTTAATGTGATAGAACTTACACATGTACCAAATGTTAATACAGTAAACTTTACTTCATTGAAGTAAAATAACAATTCCCGGTACTGTTATGCTCTGCACTGCACATTTAGCAGTTAGCAGTTGTTGTTTAACAAGCCACCAAACACATTGAGCAGCTTTCAACATATTCAAAGCACTCTATAAACACTAGGAAATGATTAGGACTACTATGGTTTTCAGCGACTTGGTGGACATCTGCTGCAGCTCAGTTACAGTACCTGCGGTAGCACCAGTCATCTGATTGATGTGTACCAGCTGCTACATTTAACACAGATGCCACTGATTGGACATCAGTTGCACCATGAGATCTGAACCACAGGAGCTTATACCCTCACACTGTTTACATTTTTGTTCATTCATTATATTTGTGACCTGGGTTACGCGTGTCTTTGGCTTTGTGATGTTTTATGTTAGCCTCCATTTCCTTACAACACGCCATGTTAAATGTACCCTCTTTTGGAAACTGTGGGTTCCTGTCATGTCATTTTTTTAAGCAGTTTTGAATTTGTTTCTTGTGATCTGGATGGTGCCTCATGATTAGCTCTGCTGGGGACCCCTTTCCCCTGCTGTCTGCCGACCCCCTTAAATCCTCCCTTGGCCGGCCCCCATATAGCCTTGTCGTGTGCTGCTTGCTCGAGACCTGGGTATTTCTGGCTCCTCTAGTTCCCTAAAAATGTCTTTCTACCAGACCAACTAACTAATTCCTAAAACGTAATACAGTAAGTCGAATACTTATAGAATAAAATAAAAATATATAAAAAATAAAAATAAAAAATAAAATGGAATAGATAAGGGGAATAGGCTTATGTATATGGGATAGGCAATTATGTATATACAGATATGTGCATTAAAGTGGCGTGTGAATGAAGTGAGGTAGTGTTTGTGGGATAATACAGCACAGTATACAACAGTATGGTGCAGCAATATGATATCACAGAACAATGTCACAGTATGCGGTACAGTATGCTACATACAGTACAGTAGGTAGTGGAGCCTATGTGTGTGGCTCAGTGAGGACCCCTGGTGAGGTCAGCGTTGACAGTTCTTATGGCTTGTGGGAAAAAACTCTGTCTCAGTCTCTCTGTTCTCACTGTGTGACTGCGGAGGCGCTTGCCTGACCGCAGCAGCTGAAACAGTCCGTTGTTGGGGTGATGAGGATCCTTCATGATCCTACGGGCTCTGCTACTACACCTCCTGGTGTATAAGTCCTGCAGGGAGGTGAGGGTAGTTCCGGTGGTACGTTCAGTTGAACGCACCACCCTCTTCAGGGCCCGCCTGTCCTGAGCAGTGCAGTTCCCAAACCAGGCAGTGATGTTGCCTGTCAGGATGCTCTCCACCGCTCCACAGTAGAAGGACTTGAGGATCCTCACCGAGACCCGGAATTTCCTCAGCTGACTGAGATGGTAAAGATGCTGCCTCGCCTTTCTCACCAGAGTGTCTGTTTGTAAAGTCCATGTTAAGTCCTCTGTGATGTGAACTCCCAGGTACTGCTCACCCTGTCAACAGAAGTCTCATTAATCACCAAGGGCGTGTGCGTCCTCAATTGTAATCCTCGCCTAAAGTCCACAATCAGCTCCTTAGTTTTGCTGACGTTCAGGTATACATTACATTACATTACATTTAGTCATTTAGCAGACGCTTTTATCCAAAGCGACTTACAAGGGAGAATAACATTCAAGCTACATTGCAACAGAGACATTAGTGTACAATAAATACTGCTAATTAGTGCTAATTAATTGTAAGTTAGGAGAGGAGGTAGGCTGTTGTCCTGGCACCAGAGTGACAGGTCAGCCACCTCCTCGCGGTAGGCCTTCTTGTCGCAGTCGGTGATCAGGCCCACGACAACGGTGTCCACCAGGGACCTTCCTTTGCGGGTGGAGTCACGCAAGCTCGCACCACGTGAGTTGGGCCCTTCAAGGTCGTGCGGCGGGTCAATCCTGTCGCATCATCTGATGCCCCAGTCCATGAGGATAAACCCCACCTTCCAAGTGTCTCGTCTCCGACCGGTGGTCACCAGCACCTTGGCGCCCATCACAAGGCCTCCTCCCACGCCTCGCATCATTGACGGTCGGCCCGCCTACACGGTCTGCCAGACCCTGGACTCCCGCCGGGTCCGCGGGGCCCTGCAATATCTGGTGGACTGGGAGGAGCGCTCCTGGGTTCCGGCCCGGGATGTCCTGGACCCCTCCATGGTCCGGTATTTCCGCCGTCGCCACCCGGCACTTCCTGGGGGAACGTCGGGAGTCGTTCCTGGACGAAGGGGTCCTTTCAGGGTTCGCCCGGGTCCTTCCGGCATCGGCCACGAGATGCCGCCAGTACTGCCTCGTCAATGCTGCTCTGTTTCACCTGTTTCTGTTTCTGGTTACCCAGCCTCATTATGTCATATGTTTCACCTGTGTCTCGTTTTGTCTTTCCTATTTATACCCTGTCTTTTGTGTCCTTCCGTGCTCAGCCTTGAGTTTTTCTAGACTCCTGACAAAGCTCTCATTTCCAAGCCCACGAAATTCTTACTTGTCTTTTATCGTTTTTTTTGTTTTGAAAAGTTAAGTTGTTTTTTGGAGGTTTGTTTTTTGGGAGTCCCATCTCCGATTTATTTGTGCCTTCCCTTTGTTGTGTGCTTGTTGCAAGTAAACCTTTATTTTTGCCACCTCATCTCTGCCTCCGCCTCGTTCTCTGCAACTGGGTCCACTCAGTATACCACGCGACAATCAATGCAACGCACCCGGTTATTACGCACAATATGTTCTAGACTGAACACAATAGCTACCTAAAAATTTCTACTTGACTAACTAACTGATTCCTAAAACACAATGCAGAAAGTTAGTCGAATAATATAGAATAAAATAAAATAAGAACTCAAAGGTAATGCAGAGTGGGGGTACAAAATAGAAATAAAGGTAATAGACATGTATATGGGACAGGCTATTATGTATATACAGATATGTGCATTAAAGTGGCATGTGAATAAAGTGAGGTAGTGTGTGTGGCGATATACAGTACAGTGTATAACAGGACGGCACAGCAATATAGTAACACCGAACAGAACAGCAATACAACACAGTATGTAGTAACCCAGAACAGTGATACAGTATGCAGTACAGTATGCTACATACAGTACAGTAAGGTAGTGGAGCCTATGTGTGTGACTCAGTGAGGACCCTTGGTTTAGTTCACCGTTGACAGTTCTTATAACTTGCGGGAAGAAACTCCCTCTCAGTCTCTCAGTTCTCGCTGTGTGACTGCGGAGGCGCTTGCCTGACCGCAGCAGCTGGAACAGTCCGTTGTTGGGGTGATGAGGACCCTTCATGATGCTGTGGGCTCTGCTACTACACCTCTGTGTGTATAAGTCCTGCAGGGAGGGGAGGATAGTTCCAGTGGTACGTTCAGCTGAACGCACCACCCTCTGCAGGGCCCGCCACTCTGTATGTTCATTCTAGCCAAAAGTATGTGCATATACCCCGTCTCTGGTTTCCTGTTCCCACTATAGTGTTCTAGTGTAAAGACTTTGTTCTTGCTGAAGTGCTTCGTCCATTAACTACCATTTATCTTTCAGCTTGTAAGTTACACAGCCACTCTGAGGAATGATCTCAAGTCTGCAGACCTTTTATTGCTACTTTTCCCAACTATCTAGGGTGGGACGATGCCCACAATCCCCTTTTTTCCCTCAGTAACCAATGCGGAGCTGCCATCCACAGTATGAACAATGTTAATACAAATAATGCCAGAAATCCTTTCACACCTATGTTGGTTGTTCTAATTATCTCTCTGTGTTCCTCCTGAGACTGCACCCACTCCAGGTGATTCATGTATAGTCTTTTAGCTAACTCACAGACACACAACTTATTTTACTGTCATAATAGAAATATATATTAGCACTTATATACACTTTTCCTGGCCAAGTGTCGCTGCCCTAAGGCTCTCTAGCGACTCACACGATTGCCTATCCCTTAGGCAATTCTTAAACGTAATCAACTCCCTGTCAGTTCAGTCCTTTCCTTCATAGACGTGGCAGCATATGGCTGTGACGGCACAGGAGGAAGAGTGGTATCCATAGTCGTTGTGCCGACTTAAGTTCTTCTTGTACTTTATCGACTACCCGTCTGGCTTTCTTTTTAGATGCACTTCCTCAACAATAGAAAGACATATTTAATTGCTTTGCAATGACCCCCAAGCTGTACGTTTACCCACATCTGGGCTCTGCTCAGTCTCAGAGTAATTACAGTATAACATACATGCCATTGTCTCGTACGAGACCTGGAAATCTAATACTTGATAACAAACCCCTGTACAGCACTCTATTTTCAACAAACACCATACCTTGCAAATAGATTTCATCAACTACTCAAAAAACTTTTCCTCTCAGTGCTGTAACTGCTACTAACATACTACGGACATGCTGTTTTTTTTTTCTTTTCCCTATAGTCTTTCTGTGTGTTCGGCGGCGGTTAGTGTTAGCCAAACCAATCCTCCAGCATACACAAGACAAACCACCAACCTACCGATTATAGCAACATTAAACAGAGGATCACTCACACTTTCCACACCATGGTTTTTTCATAACACACATGCACAGAGATTATTCCCATTAGTCTCTGTTGTAGTTCTTTTCTGAATCAATTTATAATTACAGTAATCTTTAAACTAGGCCAATAATTTAGGTTTGTTGGAGAAGAGACATTTCCGATACCTGCCACATGGGTGGAGTCCTGCACTCAGACCCAAACCGAATTTGCAGAAGGAAAGGGCTGTGTTTACCTTTTAATTTGGTGCCCGGTTGTATTTTTGAGGTGTAGGCCGGTCCCCCACAGGTTCCCTGCCTCAACGTTGATCGCCGTTCTCTTCTGGCTAGCTCCCCAATTGTCGTGATCAAGAAGGTCCAGAACTGGGCCAGTAAAATGTCTGGATCTCTGAACACACTTCTATCTGTTCTGGCCTCAAAAACTTGGGAGAAAAACATTGGAACAGAGCAGAGTCTGATTCAAAAGGGTTTATTGTGTATCTGAGAGTCAAGTAGAGCAGTAAACAGTGAGTTGGCATGGGAGACCGACTGAAGAACTGTACTTTAAGTCCTCCTTATATACATACAAGATGTTCCCTCCTCCTAATTTTTGCCCTGCCCCTTTCGGTGAAAGGATCCAATCACAGTTGTGGGATGTAGCCCAAGGAACCAATCACAGTCTTTGGGATGCACCTATTTTTCAGATAAATCTTCATGGTTCCTGGAATACTTGCGTCATGTTTGGCCATGTTTGGGCATGTTGAGTCCTATACCTCTGAATTACTGGTGTCTTGTCTGGGCATGTTTGAGCATGTTTCTGCAGGGGAATGAGTTGTTCTGACCTTCATGTGACACCAGTATTTTCATGATTTCTAGCGTACAGCTTTTAAACAGGTTTTTTTTCATATATACAACTTGAATATTTAGTTATGGACTGGTGGTGGCTTCTTGTCATGTGAGGGTTAATAATTAACCACAACTCTAGTTAGACCAATCAATGAACAACAGGTAAAACCTCCATCCCCACACACACACAGGAGAGGAGCCCTTGACATGACATTGTGGGAGTCTCTTTCTGTCGTGGTGTGCCAACATGACAAGAGCTTTTATTAAAGCGTTCAACAGAACGGCTCGCTGGCCACAAGTATAGATAATAGTTATTAATAATGATGATAATGATGAGGATGATTTCAGGCGCAGGAGGAATGTCGCTCCGCTCTGGCTGCTGGTCGGACCAATCAGCGCTGCGTGGGTACTGATTTGGCCGATTTCAGGCAACTTGGCGGCCGCGGGAAAGGGAACTACACTGTCTTCCGCAGCCGATGCTTAACCATGCCCCTTGGTCTGCCGACAGCCGACAGCCAAAGTGCAGCCATGTCCGTCCTCTGGGACGGAGAGGGGTGGCTGCACTGAACAGGACTGCGGTATGATCGGCTGTTTTTTGAACCTCTGGCCCCAACTCATCCTGCTCAATGACCGGCGTGACCAGAGCCACAGACGCCCCCTCCCTCATTCTTTTAAGAGGTTGAAGTGATAATTCTGTGTTACCCCCTGCCTGTCAGACCTTTCAACCTCATAATCGACCCTGCCAACTGCCATGTGACCACAAAAGGCCCTTGCCACTTTGCAAGCAATTTAGAGCTGGATGTAGGGAGCAACACCAACACCTTGTTTCCCGGTGCAAATTGTATGAGCCAAGCTCCCCGGTCGTATAAGAGGCGCTGATGTTCCTGAACCTGGGAGATGACATGAAACAGTGCCTGCGTCACACTTTTGGCCGTAATACTGTGCCGGGGCACTGCTTCGGGGTACCGGGTTGCAGAATCCACTAGTACTAACACAAAACGTTACCCCTGGGCACTGCAGTCTAATGCCCCGATGAGGTCCAAATCGAATCTTTCGAAGGGGACCTCGACTAGGAGGAGGGGCCTCAACGGCGCTAAAACCCCCATCCCCTCACACACACAGGAGAGGAGCCCTTGTCATGACATGTGTCCATCTGCTCCGGTGATTGTTCCATTAGCCCGCTCTCTACAATAAACTTGTGTGTCAGAAACCCCATCGTCTGTGTCTCCACCACCACTTGGGGGCATGTGGCAGGGGAAACTGCCACAGATAGATGGATGGATGGATGGATGGATAGAGGAATAGAATTTGTCCTTTTCTATTATCGGTTCAATTCATATTCAAACCTTCCACCTGCAGGTAATAAGATACTGTTCCATCAGATGGCGCTGCTGCTTCACAACAACGGTGACGTCACTTCACAACTGCTCGAGACGTTTAAGCAACTGGTACTTTTCTATGAAGAATTTAGTCGAAAAATAATAGTATAAAGTGTTATAGAATAAAATAATTAAGAAAAAATGAATAGTATAATAAAGAACAATATATTATAGAAAATAGAAGAGAGAATAATAGAATAAAGAATAACAATATAAAGAATATAATAATATAATTAAGAATAACAGAATAAAGAATAATAGAATGAAGCAGAATATAATAAAGAATTATAGAATGAAGAATAATAGAATAAAGAATAACAGAATAAATAAAAGTCAGAACTTAAATGTGTCCAGAGCGCATGTTGTAATTTATAAAGCTAAAGTGGTAAACCTGCGAATACTTTTAAATATTTTAAATACTTTGAATTACTTTCAAATTCTTTAAAACAATTTAAAATATTTGTAAATACTTTAAATTAAGTTATTGGCACTTGTCGTGACGTCACAAGGGGCGGCACCTGGCTTCCTGTTTCTATTTCAGAGGCTTCGCTGAGACGCAGCCGCTGCAGTCCGGTCAGTTCCCTAATGGGGTCCGGTCTCTAGTCTATTCGGGTCTCCAGTCGGACCCGGTTCCTCGGTCCACATCATGCCTTCCATCACCTGCAGAGTCCAGTTCCTGGAGGACTCGGACCCGTTCGTGTGCACCAACTTCCCGGAGCCCAGAAGAGCTCCACAGTTCCAGCTTGACCAGAACCTGGCGCTCAGCGAGCAGCTCCCCGCGATCCACAAGCTCCTGGAGGCACCTCTGAAGGTGGGTGCCGCCACAGGCTCCGGGTGGAGGTCCAGGTGGAAGTTCAGGTGGAGGTCTGGTGGAGGTCTGGTGGAGGTCCAGGACGAGATCCTTTCTCCTTTAAAGCGGTGGCTTGATGTGAAAACACTATTACTTTTGAGCAAGACACTTAACCCCTAATTGCTCCTGATGGCTGCGTCCGTCGGTGTTTGAACAATTGTAAGTCGCTTTGGATAAAAGCGTCTGCTTAATGTAAATGTATGTATGAATGCATTTAATTTATTTTAATTTTGTGAATATTGTAGTATTTCAGATATCTGTCTTGTGGAGAGTGTCTCCACCTTCTTAACCGTTTACTGTAAAATACCGAAACAGAGTTCAGAAATATCCCTTTTATTATTGATGATACATACAGTTTAGTCGTGTTGTGTGCGTTTTACAGTTTCCCAGGTTCTCTGAAATGCAGCACGATTTTCCGAGTTTACTTGAACGCAATATGGGCTCCAACTGATCCGTCGTCTCCTGGTTGCTCGTCTCGCGGAGCAACCACAATGCGGTCAACACGGCGCAACCCTCCTGTCTTAAAAACAACTGTCCCTGTTATCTTGTAAAGCAAAACTTGTCATTGTTAGAACTCACGCGTTGTCTGTGGAAATAGAGCTGCACTCTCAGTGGCAGACAGGTGACCTTTTGGTGGCGTGTAGGGCGCCTCATTTATTTGTTGAGTTTTTTACTTGGATTACATTTTCAGTTAGTTGTCCATCAAATACCAAAAACGTTGTTATTCCTGTGGATTATTACCATTGCACGACTTCTATTTTCCGAGGCCTCGCTGGATCTTGAACCCATCACTCGCACATTTGAGTGTTTTCAAGTTGACGATTTTTTAAGGATTATTTTTTATTGTATTTTTCATTTATCCGACAAAGTAACGTGGACCAAGTATTTAAAATATTAATCTAACAGATCTACTGACATCTACCAGGTAAGAAGCATTATAAATTTACACGTAAATCCATAGTTTGGTAACATCTGAACACTACAGAGTGACCCAGTCCATGCCGCACACTGGACACGATCCAACTGGACACTCAATCAGAATCTGTACATTTATAGTAAATAATATGAAGATGTCATAAAGCACCTTACTATAAATCTAATTTATAGTAAATAATGATATCCTAAAGTGTCTTACTGTAAATCTAACTTATAATAAATAATATGATGACATCCTAAAGCTTCTTGCTGTAATTATATTTATAGTAAATAATATGATGACATCATAAAGCGTCTTACAGTAAATCTTGTCTCCTTCATTTTAGAACCAGACCTATGATGTGTCACTTAACCAAGACCAAATAAATATTTTGGGTCAAAGTTGTTCGATTTTCCCTAATATCTGCTCCGTGGATAGATTTGGATGGATTTAAACCATAACATCCTTGTGATATAGTGGTTAAAACAAAACCTCAACTGCGTTCATAGCTTATGTTGAAGTATATGTTCCAGATAGTAGTTTTAGCTGGGTTGGACATTTGGCGTGAAATGCATCGGTCAGTGTCTGTGATATCAATCTAAATTTGGTCGGTTTTTCAATAATATCTGGTTCATATGTGGATTGATTTGGATGAAACTTCAACCACAAGGTCTTTGTGACAGCATGGTTCAAGCAAGACATGAACACAATTCAGAGAATTTTTCCTTTTACTCCCTGAGCGGAACTAGGAAATGGGGAGGTCCCCCGAGAACTAGACACCTTCAAGGGCTTTCTTCTGCACTGGAACTCTGAAGTAACTTAAGCCAACAGGGTTGCTGGGTGAGTTCTGTGTATTTACTTGGTAACTTTCACTGATTTCACCTTATCAGTCTACTAAAATCAGTTTCTGAACAAATAATCAATCCAGTTGCTGGATCTTATCTCATATTAGATCTACAAGACGTAATTTAAAGTTTGTTCCGACTTTCGTAATGGAGGGACTCACATCCGGACAACGCACAGGGATTTTTTGTTTCATTCAATTAACGTTCTAAAATAAATGAAATTGATACATCTACATTAAAATACACATTTTTATTCGTTCTTTTTTTATGACCGCTGAATGTACATGGGCTGGTCCGCACCCTAGCGATGGAACTCGACTGGGTGGACTGTCCTCAGTGCGTCGGAGGCGAGGGGCTGTGGACTTAGGTCTGGACCAATCACAATGCACTTACTTCACTGAAGGTTCCTCTTGTGCCGGGTTAGTCCCTGCTCTGGAGTAGGAGCTAAAAAAGTTTCTCAAAACAGCCTTCTGAGAACTACGATGGTTCCTAGTTCCAGCAGTGCGGATACAATAGAAAGGGAGGGTTCCTCCAAAAACTTCTTAGAACTATGAAAAAGTTCCTGTGGTGCCAAAATTCCTCATGTGACGTAGTGACCCAGCCTTTTAGAGTGATCCAAAACCAGCTTCGAAACAACTGATGCAGGAGGTTGGGACAGACCACTTCCTGTCTGAGCTCAGTGAAAGGAATGCTGGATGGAAAATGTTGCATTCTCTATAATGCAACGTTAACCAACGATAATTGGGTTGCCATGGTTACCAGTGTTACAGTGTTTGGCACTGTTTGACCTGTGCACTGTTGTTTTACTTTTTAAAAAATATATAAATAAAACCCATTCAGTTCATTTTCACGTATCAGCACCCACGATCATCACATTAAAAAACTCTAATTTGTAAAAGACCAAGCATGTTACCAATACTTAGTCAGAAGCCACAAAAGTGAATGTGGCTTTGTGTGCGCACAGCACAGTCTATGAAGTCACATTTCACTCATCTCGGGAGGAAAGGAGTAGTAATAAGTACCTACACCTTAGATCAGGTCTACATTGGGACCCGTTTCCCTCTATGAGTAATTTGCACCCGTTTACGCATCCCACAGTGCACTGCTGCCTCACAGCAGGAAGGTCCTGGGTTCGATTCCTACCTGATTCCTACCTCGAGTGCACTGTTGGCACCGCACTCCGGTGGGTTGTCTCCCGATTAGGGGCCTTTCTGTGTGGAGCGTGGATGTTCTCCCCGTTTCATATGGGATTTCCTCCTTGTAACAGCATATGGTGTTTCCTCCTTGTAACATCAGTATGAAATGGGGAGAACATCCACACAGAAAGGACCCTAATCGGGAGACAACCCACCGGAGTGCAGTGCCAACAGTGCCTCAGGTAGGAATCGAACCCAGGACCTTTCTGCTATGAGGCAGCAGTACAGTGCACTGTGGGATGCGTACACGGGTGCACCAAAAACAGCGTTGTCTGACCAGCGATGGACATTTGAAATTGTTTACCGGGTGCATCATTGTATGCTGCCCACTGCTCCTGGGTGCCCCCCAGAGGAAGGACAAGCCAAGGATGGGTTAAACGCAAGAACAAGTTTTATTGGCCACCATTTGAAAAAGCATGCTTGCGACAAAGAATCTTTTATCATAATTGTCTCTGTCTCCCAGTTGGAGGACTGCACTCTCCAGTTGTCTCCTAACGGAAACTACCTGGATCTGGAATCTTCTCTGGCCGAGCAGAGAGACGACCTGGAGAACTTCTATGATGAAGTTGCGTAAGTATCTGCAATACTGCGGCTCCCTGCTGTACATTGCTGGGCAGGATATATTAGGGTACAGCACAGTGTTTGGCAGCGTATAAAAGTGTGTAGGGTATAGATTGTAGAGTACAGGGCATACACCGATCAGCCACAACATTAAACCACTGACAGGTGAAGTTATTCATATTATTCATTCATTATTCATCTGGTTCATTGGGGGATGGTAGCTCAGAATGTAGAGCTGGTCGTCTAGTAATCTAAAGGTTGCTGGTTCGATCCCAGGCTCCTCCTGCTAGCACGCTGAAGTGTCCTTGAGCAAGACACTACGTACATTTGAGTATTTTTCAAGCTTATAGAGCTTGTGCGTAATCACCGGGTGTCATGACACTTCACTACATATATGTAATCACCGTATGTGTATGTATGTGACAAATAATCTATTGAACTTGAACTTAACCCCTAATTGCTCCTGATGGCTGCGTCCGTTGGTGTTTGAATAATTGTAATTCGCCTTGGATAAAAGCGTCTGCTTAATGTAATGGTGCCAATGGAACCTGTCAAGGGGTGGGCTATATAAGGGCAGCTAGTGAACAGTCAATTGTTGAAGTTGATGTGTTGGAAGCAGCGTAAGGATCTGAGCCACTTTGAAAAGGAGCACATTGTGCTGCTAGACGACTGGGTCAGAGCATCTCCAAGGTCATCCTCCAGGTCTTGTGGGGTGTTCCTGGTATGCAGTGGTAGTGGTGCAGGGGTACCAACCAAAAGTGGTCCAAGGAAGAGCAACCGGTAAACCGACGACAGGGTCATGGGCACCCAAGGCCCACTGATGCACATGGGGAGCCAAGTCTAGCCCGTCTGGTTTGATCCCACAGAAGAGCTATTGTAGCACAAATTGGTGAAAAGTTAATGCTGCTATGATAGAAAGGTGTCAGAACACGCAGTGCATTGCAGCTTGCTGTGTATGGAAGCGTTCAGAATGCCCATGCTGACCCCTGTCCACTGCCCAAAGCACCTACAATGGGTACGTGTGCATCAGAACTGGACCATGGAGCAACGACAGAAGGTGGCCCGGTCTGATGTGCCACCCTTTCGTCTACATTATGTGGATGGCCAGGGTTGGGGTCTGATCCAATGACGCATCTGTGGGATGTGCTGGAACAACAAGCCCGATCCATGGGGGCCTCACCCCCATCTTCCAGGACTTAAAGGATCTGCTGCTAATGTCTTGGTGCCAGATACCACAGGACACCTTCAGAGGTCTTGTGGATTCCATGCCTCCACGGGTCACAGGCGTTTTGGCGACACGAGGGGGAGCTACACAATATTACGCAGGTGGTTTTAATGTTGTGGCTGATCAGTGTATTAAGTTATAGTATGTAGGGAACAGGGTATATTAAGGTACAGTGGATAGTAGGGGTGTCATGATTCTGATTCTAAATCGATCAAATTGAGCGTTGGATTTCAAACTTTGAAAGAACAAGAAGGTTCGCAATTCTCCCTGTTTATTTTGTGGGTGATATCGTCTGACATAGTTGCCGTTTTGGGGCGGTCAGGATCCACTGGGGAACAAATGCAGTGTCTGCTTGGTGTCAACGGTGGCTCGCCCCGGCTCAGAACTAACTTTCATGAAGGTTGGCTTGCAGTTGGGAGAGCTGTGGTATGTCTTCAGGGGTCCACTGCACCACATCCCTCATCACACACTTCACCGAAGGAAGGAAATTCGAATAGAAGTCTAAAATTACAAAAAAAAACAATGTTCAATATAAGTTCATCCAGATTGTTGCACAGTGAACACGCATTAGAAATATTCCTGGTAATGGTGCCAAGTCTGCTTTGACGGTGATGCACGATGCACTGAGCTTTACCCTCTCCTCCGGTGTTTCACTGTGTACATGGCTGAATGATATTTAATTCCACAGATGTGGCGATAAAAGTGGGAAATATACCCGAATATCACGGCCGGAATGTCCTCTAGCGCAAACGTTCCCAAACACCGGCCCACAGACCGTGCCAGTTAGCGGGACATTTGCCACTGGAACATATGCAGGATTTTTTCAGTTGCGACCTGCAGCGGAGCAGCAGCTGGAAATGGAATAAATAAAATACATCTAGAGTTTTTATTTGCTTTGTTTGGAGTAAAGATCACTCTGATCAGGGCTGCTGATCGGCTGGTAGTTATTTGCCTTTTACTACCAGTGTTCAGTGTGCTCCGGCAAAAATAGCATGGTTTTTCTGCGTTTATTTTGGTTAGTTACTTAAAAGTAGTGAAATAAGTAACTTATTGTTTATTGTAAAGTCTAGTTTTGATAAAACTCTTTACTGTTTACTTGTTGTTTAAATATTCTCATATATTGGTTATTTATAACTCTTAATATTCAAATAGTTACTTATTGAGAAATAATTGTATTTCTTTACAAATAAAGACTCAATATTCTAACAATGGCATAGCCCTCAGTGCTGAAAAAAAATACA
Source organism: Zeus faber (assembly GCF_960531495.2). Lineage (NCBI taxonomy): Eukaryota > Metazoa > Chordata > Actinopteri > Zeiformes > Zeidae > Zeus > Zeus faber. Next base: position 252,831 of record NC_137190.1, on the reverse strand, counting down.
TATTTAAATCAAAAGTCAAATCCAATAGTGGATTTTGAGAATTGTGACACCCCTCGTGGATAAGGTTTAGTATGTAGGTAACAGGGCATATTAGCGTACAGTGGTTATGGTGTAGAATGTAGGATACAGGGTATATTATGGTATAGTATGTAGGGAACAGGGTACATTAGGGTGCGTACATGTATAGGGTGTATGAGGGTACAGTGTATAGGTTATATTATGTAGGGTACAGTGTAAAAGGTATAGGGTACGGGGTATATTACGGTACAGTGTGTAAGGTCTATGTAGGTACAGGGTATATTAGGGTACGGAGTAAGGTCGATATTGTGTTGATTTCCAGCTCTGAGGTTGAATTCATATTCTGTTTCAAATTCAGGTCTAACCCTTTAGAAAGGGTTTGGGCATTAAAACTATTAAACATTAAAACTATAAACATTTTAACTACAAACATTAAAACTGTTAAACATTAAAACTATAAACATCAAGCATTAAAACTATTACATTTTAAACATTAAAACTATTAGACTTTAAACATCAAAACTATTAAACATTGAAACTCGACCTCTGTGGCGTCGGAAACAAAACATGATGTCACCGAGAGAACGCAGAAAGCTTCTATTTATAGTGCCTCCCTCTTTCTGTCTCACCCTCTCTCCCTCTTTCGGTCACCTCGGCTTTCTCTCTCTTGGTCTTTCTCGCTCTCTCTTTCTCTCCCTCTTTTTGTCTCTCGCTCTCTCCCCCTTCGGGTTAGGGTCTAGGCTCTGTTTTAACTAATACATTTGAACCAAAAAAGCATTGGTTGAAGGTCTCTCTCTCGCTTTCTTTTGCTCTTATTCTCCCTCTTTCTCATTCTCTTTTTTTCTCTCTTTCTCTCACTCTCTCCCTCTTTCTCTCCCTCTTTCTCTCTTCCTCTTTCTGTCGCCCCCCTCCCTCTTTAAGACACATATTTTCCAGACCTCTGTGTCTTTCCTTCCTTAACCTGTTGCATTGTGGGTCTTGTGGTTTGTCCTGGACTCTGGCGGACATCTTTAAACCAATCATCATTAATAGTAGTAGTAGTAGTAGTAGTAGTAGTAGTAGTAGTAGTAGTAGTAGTAATAATTAATAACAATAATAATGATGATGATAATAATGATAATAATGACAAGTATTGATTAGTGATTACAGTTTAGTGAATTAAACATCTGCCGAATATTATAACATATTCATATAAACAAGAACAACTGCCCCCTCCCTTACAGGAAAGGGAAGAAGCCCGTCCTAATCTTAAGGACTCAACTCTCCGTCCGTGTTCACTCCATCCTGGGTGAGTTGTTTCCTTCTGTCTCCCTAACTCTCCATCCTTTGATTCTCCTATCCATCTGCCCTCCCATCCCTCCAATCCTCCATCCCCCTATCCCCTCATCCCCCTCATCCCTCCATCCCACTACGCCTCCATCCCTCATCCCCCCTCCCTCTGTTCCCCCATACCACTGTCCCCCCCATCCCTCATCCTCCTATCCCTCTGTTCCCCTATCCAGCTGTCCCCCCCATCCCTCATTCCCTCCATCCTCCCTCCCTCCAGTCATATTCTGCTGTTGTTCACAGAGCAGAAGAACTGGACGGACCGGAGGATCGGCTCCGACATCACACATTCCAAACATTCCTCCTTCTACCTTCTCTTCCTCCTCCTTCTACCTCTTCTCCTCCTTTCACTTTCACCTCCTTTTCCACCTCCTCCTCCTTCTTCCACATCCTTCTAGTTTGAAATTCTCCAAATCTTTAGAAACTGCAATGTCTGGGTTTCTTGGAGTGTGACTTCCTGTTTTCCAGTTGTTCCTCTTCATTAGCAGAGCTCATGTCCTGTTATGCTGCAGAGTGGAACCCCCATCATGCAATGCCTCCTGAGTAATATTAATTCCTACTGCCTTGCTCTAGGGTAGTGAGGGTTAGTACCTTATCTCGTTGTGAAATCAGAGGATCTGACGTTGCTGGCACCAACAGGAAATACCAACATCAGGATAATGCTTCCACTTCCTGTCTCTGCAGTGTGTTGCTATGCAGGGCTGGACACATACATGCACACTCACACACACACACACTAGTCTCAGCTTGACATGAGTCAACTTCTATTCACAGTAGTACCATAGTGAACACTGACACACAGGGGAGGCGCAGAGGGGGGGGGGGGGCAACAAGACTTTATGAAACAGAAAATTGAACATTTAAGTGCTTTTCAATGCTTTTATTTTTTTACCCTTGTGCTGTCAGCATGCTGGACATACAGCACAGAGTACTTGTTCCATTGCATCTAGGACAGAGTTGAACTTGTCAACCTCCAATGCAACTCTTTATTCATTCTTTAATCAACAGCGACATGTTCATGGAAAAACAAAAATATAGAAATAAACATGTACTTAATAAACATAGAAACAAGCAACATGTACATGGAAAAACATAAACATAGAACCAAACAATAACTTGTACAACATGGAAAAACAAACAGAAAAAAACATGTAGATGGGAAAACAAAAACATAGAACCAAACAACATAAACATGAAAAACCTAAACATAGAAACAAATATGTACATGAAAAAACATAAACATAGAAACAAACATGTACATGAAAAAACATAGAAACAAACATGTACATGAAAAAAACAAACAGAAACAAACATGTACATGAACAAACAAACAGGTACATGAAAAACAAACAAACAGGTACATGAAAAAACATAGAAACAAACATGTACATGAAAAAAACAAACACAAACAAACAGGTACATGAAAAAACAAACAAACAGGTACATGAAAAAACAAACAAACAGGTACATGAAAAACAAACAAACAGGTACATGAAAAAACAAACAGAAACAAACAGGTACATGAAAAACAAACATGTACATGAAAAAAATAAGCAGAAACAAATAACACGGTCATGGAAAAATAAACATAGAAACAAACAACATGTACATGGAAAAATAAACATAGAAACAAACATGTACATGGAAAAACATAGAAACAAACAACATGTACATGGAAAAACATAGAAACAAACAACATGTACATGAAAAACAAACATGTACATTGAAAAACAAACAAACATCGTGTGCGTGTGTGCGTGCGTGCGTGTGCTGGACTTTTCCCAATTAGCTCTGGTGTATAAGGTCGGTATTATATCGTAGCCTCCAAGCAGCAGAAAAGGCCCCGAAGCCACCCCTGAGTCCTGCAACCGTACAGCCCCAAGCTGATGATGCTTTTAATCCACAGTGATACCTGCTGGCAGCTTGTTGTAGTGCAGCAAGAGTACAGAGCAGCCCATCCCAGAGGAAGAAGAGGAGGATCTACATTTCAAATTAATAATATGAACAAGATCATTTCACAATATCACTGACCTGTCTGTCTATCTATGCGCTCTGATTGGCTCTGGGTAACAAACAGGATGTGACCTCATGCCTCTGTTCCCTCAGAAAAGCTGTACAACTCCCATGGCCCCGAGCTGCGGCGCTCTCTCTTCTCCCTCAAGCAGCTGTTTCAGGTCAGCGCCTCCCCACCCCCTCTCCTCACCTACCTCCCCCTCCGCTTCCAGATCAGCACCATCTCCCCCTCCTCACACCCTAGTCTCTGACCTCCTGTCTCCCCCTCTAGGAGGATAAAGACCTGGTTCCTCAGTTTGTCTCCTCAGAAGGTTTGACTTGTTTCATCAAAGTCGGAGCAGAAGCTGATCACAACTACCAGAACTACATCCTCCGAGGTTATTTCATATCATATTTAATATATCATATTTAATATATTGCATCCAATGTATCATATTTAATACATCATATTTCATATATTATAGTCAATATATCATATTTCATATATTGTGTTCCCTCTCCGTCAGTGGAGGGAAGAGTCCATGGGCGGGAAGGTTCTGTCGCCTGGTCTGGTGATATTAGACACTCCATGTGGGAAGGGGGCGTTATTTATTAGTCATATTTCAACTACCAGAACTATTACCTGTCTGTCTCTCTCTCTCCACCTGTCTCTCTTTCCACCTGTAACTCTCTCCACTTGTCTGTTTTTCTCCCCACCTCTCTCTCTACCTGTCTCTCTTTCTCCACCTCTCCATCCCTCTCTCTCACCTGTCTCTCCACCTCTCCATCTGTCTCTCTCCACCTGTCTTGCTCTCCACCTGTCTCTCTCTACCCGTTTCTCCCTCTCTCCACCTGCCTCTCCCTCTCTTCACCTGTGTCTATCTCTCTCTACCTGTCTGTCTCTCAGCCCTCAGTCAGATCATGCTGTATGTGGATGGGATGCAGGGAGTGATTACCCACAGTGAGACGGTGCAGTGGCTCTACTCTCTGACCGGAAGCCTGGTGAGCGTCCTGCATTTACTTCCAGATATGGACATTTTCATATTTTTGGACTGTTGTTTCCATGGAAACAGCTTTTCATGTTTCGAATCTTATTTTCCTGTTTCAGTCGCGTCTTGTGGTGAAAACATCTCTGAAGCTGCTCATCGTCTTTGTGGAATACGAAGAGTCCAATGCTGCACTGCTCGCTGCGGCTGTGGGTGCCGCGGATGCTGGCAGAGGTACCCACACACGCGCGCATACGCTGCACTTGAGATTTTATAACTTTATTTATTATTGATAACCAACTTTATTAATCCCTGCATCGAAATTCAAGAACAGTCGGATCTAAAAGTGTGTGTGTGTGTGTGTGTGTGTGTGTGTGTGTGTGTGTGTGTGTGTGTGTGTGTGTGTGTGTGTGTGTGTGTGTGTGTGTGTGTGTGTGTGTGTGTGTGTGACCACATTTATACAGAGATCCCACAATATTGCCATAAAGACAACCCAATATCAATTAATCAATATATCAATATGGCGGCTTTGCTTTTTTACACTGAACCAAACAAAGGCGGCATAAGGCCCCAAATCCACCCACTTGCCCACTTGTAATTTTGGATAGCATGCCAGCGTTCCAGAACAGAGACGTGATCATGGGGCTTGACGTATAATCACGAGTGTGCGCCATCATGTCCAAATCCTCAACCTGCTTCCTGTGTTGGTGGTTCCCAAACATAACACGTCTTCAAAACCTCACACCACTGTCTCGGCCCCGTTTCGGCTCAGTGACCACCCCTGCTGCCGGCCAGGTGCCAGATAAACAATGCCCAACCCATTCCGTGTACGTACCTTTTACACAGAGCGGCGCATCTGTGTAAAAGGGGTTACTGTGTCTGTGTGCGTTAGAGGTGAAGCCCTGGAGCTACGTCATGGAGATCCTGCAGGAGAAGAATGGAGCCGACACAGAACTTCTCATCTTCACCATGACGCTGATCAACAAGGTAAAAGGGACAGTATGGCAGTTTAGCCTACCACGCGCCACCCAAGTGGCGTGTTCAGGGACCTCCGGCACAGAGACACAGAAGATGGTGGGTTGGCCAGTTGGAATAGGCCAGGAGGAAATAGATAGACATGTGTCATGACAGGGCTCCTCTCTTGAGTGAGTGTGGGAATGGGTATTTTACCTGTTGCTTGTTAGACCAACCAACGAGCAACAGGTATGCAGCCACAGTGATCCCAATAACCTAGATCCAGGTCAGGTGTGTAGGTCAGGTGTGGCTGATCAAACCACCCCATCCTCACAGACCGGTTGCACTGGGAGGCCCCCAGTGTTTCTGGTACAGACTGGTTGCACTGGGAGGCACTCAGGATGAGGCTGGTTCTCATACACTGTATCTCTCAATGGAGTTATTTAGTGTGTTGGCGTGATGTTCCTCAGGGTTCTGCCCTGGTGTTCCTCAGGGTTCTGCCCTGGAGTTCCTCAGGTTCTTTTTTTTAATTTAACCCTCATTTAACTAGGAAAAGTTTCATTGAGATTTAAAATCATTTTTTTACAAGAGCGTTCAGGTCAAGATAGGCTGCAGCACAATGCAGATAAAAAAAACAGTTTACAGTGAAAATTACTAATGAATTACAGAATCATAAAATATCAAAAATATTTGTCAAAAGTCAGTATGGACTTTCGGGACAGGTTGTAGGAATCATTCCTGGGAGCAAAAACAAAATATTCTCATACCTTTCTGAAGTATGTAGATCCGTAGGTAAAATGGAAGCAGACCACGAATAACCTTTATAAATATTTAATGGCCATGGTTTGTCTACGGGTGGACAAGGCAGAGCATCCTACCGAGCATACAAAGAGCAATGGTGAGTAAGGGCTTTAAATGATGGACAGTACCTAGCGTTCACATTGCACTTGTGAAGTGCGTTTGATAAATTTGGAGTGAACCTTACATTGTTTCAGCTTTTTGCTCTGTACTTTCTAAAGGGAGCATGCTTGTCAACAGTTTCAGTAAAACCATCATAAACTAATTTCCAGGTATTTTCAACGTCAGCAATAAGGTAAATTTTTTCCCCAGTCAAAGTAATAATAATAATAATAATAATAATAATAATAATAATAATAATAATAATAACTTAAATTTGTATAGTGCCTTTCATAGAACCCAAGATCGCTTTACAGGAGGGGGGCAAGGGGGGGGGGGCAGAGATTCAGGGAGAGAGGAACAAAAAACAAAACAGAAGAATATCTAAACTAACTAAAGTGGAAAAGCCATGGTGAAAAGGTGGGTCTTGAGGGTTGTTTTGTAAGTGACCAGGGTTGGGGTGTTATGGATTACAGGAGGGAAGAGAGTTCCAGAGGGTGGGGGCTGCCACGCTGAAAGCTCTGTCCCCGAAAGTTTGGTACGGGGGATGAACAGCAGAACCATGTTTGAGGACCGCAAGTTCTGGGGTATAGTGTGCTGGTGGAGGAGGTCGCACAAGTATTTGGGGGCGAGTGCGTGAAGGGATTTGTATGTGAGGAGGAGGAGTTTGTAGGAGATGCGTAACTTGACCGGGAGCCAGTGGAGATGGATGAGGGTGGGGGTGATGTGCTGCCAGGGCTTTGTGTGGGTGAGAACCCTGGCAGCTGAGTTCTGCACATACTGGAGCCTGTCCAGGGCTTTGCCGGAAACCCCTGACAGGACTCCGTTACAGTAGTCCGGCCGGGAAGTGACGAAAGCGTGGATGAGGATTTCAGCCACGGCGTCTGAGAGGGAGGGACGGAGACGGGAGATGTTTTTGAGGTGATAGAAGGCGGACTTGGTGATGGGTCTGATGTGTGACTGAAAGGAGAGGATGGAGTCCAGGATAACACCTAGGTTGCAGACCTCGGGAGATGATGGAACAGCCGACAATGAGGAAGAGGAGATCTCCAACCTTCCATGACCAGAGACTGTGGCAGGAGCAGAGTGGATGGTGCTGAGATAAAGCTGTGTGTCATCAGTGTAGCAGTAGAAGTTGAGACCATGGTGACGAATGATCTGGCCGAGGGGGGGCAGGTAGATGGTGAAGAGTGTTGAACCGAGCACAGAGCCTTGAGGGATGCCATGGTTAACTGGGGCGTGGGGGGAGGAGGAGCCATTGATCTTGATTAACTGAGTTATGTTAGATAGATATGAGTGAAACCATGACATGGCTGTTCCAGTGATGCCAAGGAGGTTGGATAGGCGTTTGAGGAGGATTGTGTGGGGAAACGGTGTCGAAAGCAGCAATGTTTTTGAGGTGATAGAAGGCGGTCATGAAAATGCTTGTTCCATTAAATGTTTCATGTCACGCTTTATTATGATGCGTGATATGGTTTTGGGAATTTTTGTATTTCTTACTGTGGCAACAACGCAGTGGTCACTGATGTCATTTGCGAATACAGAAGCAGCTGTGTGTATTAAAAGCAGGTGAAGACCCTTCTGTTTAGACTGGCTTTTTAGTTTGGTCTTCTCGTGTTATGTGTCAATGTTTAAAAGTTAAATTTTTTTGTGAAGCACTTTGTGCTTGTTCCAGAAAGGCGCCAGATAAATAAACTGCACCGTGTTGGTTCCAGACTCTAGCAGCCCTCCCTGACCAGGACACTTTCTACGATGTGACTGACTGTTTGGAGGGCCACGGCATGGAAAGAATCATCCAGAAGCACATGAGCAGCTCAGCCACGGAGGTCGACCTCCGGCAGCAGTTCACCATCTACGAGGTATGTGAAGGTTCAATGCTGGGCTGTCAATAAAGATTCCAGTGTCTGCAGCGACATCACACTGATCACTACAGGGTTCAAACATAGCAAGTTGTCTCCATGTAGCAGAGACTTATCCAATTATGCGTAAAGAGGTGGGGTAGGGTCTTCCATGCTGCAGCGCTCCATATGTCCAGCCATCCCTCCCTCTTACCCTCACTGAGTCCGACCCTGAGGTTCTTAACCTCCTCCACTAGTGCCAGCAGAGGGGACAAGCTGAGAGCCACGGCCTCAGATCTGGAGGTGCTGACTCTCATCCCACAGCGTCACACTCAGCCTCAAACCGTCCCAATGCAGGGCACGCCCTGACCACCCTCGTTATGGAAACCACAAATCAAGTTTATTCTCTCACTGTGGCGATAGTGGCGCCGCCCCTAGCGGTCGCCTGCGCCGGCGCTCCTGTTACTCTTTTACTTTTTAGTATTTTTTTTCCCTTTTTTATCATAATGTCCGCCAAAAAAACATCGACAGTTACCTCATACGACCGCGATGCACTCATGGTTATAAAAATTTCCCTAAACAAACAACTTTGGGACTTTTTATCCGTGGGAGCAGAGTGGCCGGCGGAAATCCTACGCGCGAATGAGGACCCAACCTTACCGTCCACCTCTGCCAAGCATCCTTCTTGCTAACGTCCAGTCCCTGGAGAACAAGATGGATGAACTTCGAGCGAGGATTCAATTCCAGCGAGACACGAGGAACTGTTGCGTCCTCTGCCTGACGGAAACATGGCTGAACCCACTGGTGCCGGATGAAGCCATACGTCCAGCCGAGGCCTTCTCCGTGTTCCGCGGCGACAGAACGGGAGAGTCGGGGAAATCCAAAGGTGGAGGCGTCTGCCTAATGGTAAACAACCGCTGGTGTAACGCCAACAACACCAAATTCCTCTCCCACTCCTGCTCGCCGAACCTGGAACAGCTGACCATACTATGCCATCCATTTTATCTCCCCCGGGAATTTAGCACGGTCATCCTTACAGCCGTTTATATCCCACCGCAAGCGGACACCGACGCAGCTCTGTCGGTTCTGTACGATGTGTTGTGCGGATTTCAGAACAGACATCCTGACGCGGCTGTGGTGGTGACTGGGGACTTTAACAGGGCCAACCTTAAAAAAGTTCTGCCTAATTTCCACCAACACATCACGTGTGCCACCAGGGGAGACAGAACTTTGGACCATTGTTATATACCTTACAAGAACGGATACAAGACCGTCTCGCTCCCTGCTTTCGGGAAATCAGATCACGCCGCGATCTTGCTGCTTCCTGTTTACAGGCCTCTGATCGCGCGGGATCTGGTGATGACGAGGGAAGTGAAGCGGTGGACGGACCAATCGGAGGCTGCGCTTCAGGACGCTCTGACTGACGTAGACTGGGACAGTTTCCAATCAAGTTCAAGTGACGTCAGCGAGTTTACGGAGGTTGTAGTAAGTTTTGTAACTACGCTAGCGGATAATATCGTTCCCACGGTGAAAGTTTGGATATTTCCAAACCAGAAACCATGGGTTGATAAATCCATCCGCTGCGCTCTGAATGCTCGCACGGCCGCTTACGAGGGTCTTGTATCTGGTAATATGGACAATTACAAAGCGGCGTTGTACAATCTGCGGAGGGCGGTTAGGGACGCCAAACGGACGTACAGGGAGACCGTGGAGCTACAGATGGAGCGGGGGGACACAAGACGCTTGTGGCAGGGGCTGCGAACAATAACAAACTACAAGAGCAGCTCCTCCCCAGCCACGAGTGTGGACGCCTCCCTGGCCAACCAACTGAACTCCTTTTATGCGCGGTTCGAGTCTGGCAGCAACACCGCTAGCTCGCCGGCAAATTGGAGTTACACCGCTGGGGACGAGCGCGCACTCTCAGTGTCCGTGCACGAGGTCAGGAGGGCTTTGATGCGGGTGAACACCAAGAAAGTTGCGGGCCCAGATGGCATATCTGGGCGAGTACTGAAGGCCTGTGCTTACCAGCTAGCTCCGGTGTTCACTACAATATTCAACATCTCCCTGGCTGAATCAGTGGTCCTGTCCTGTTTCAAGAGGTCCACCGTCGTTCCTGTCCCGAAGATCGCCTCTCCAACCTGCCTGAATGACTACCGTCCGGTGGCCCTCACCTCGGTGGTCATGAAGTGTTTCGAGAGGCTGATTAAGGATTACATCTGCGCCTCCCTCCCCCGCACCTTGGACCCGTTGCAGTTCGCGTACCGGCAGAACAGATCCACGGATGACGCGGTCTCCCAGGTACTGCACACCACGCTCACGCACCTGGATGGCCAGAAGGGGGCCCACCAGACTGGCTGTCAAGCTGATGGAGCTCGGATTGAATGGTCCGCTGTGCGCCTGGATCCTGGACTTCCTCACAGCCCGCCCCCAGGTGGTCAAGGTGGGGAAGTACATGTCAAGCTCCCTCACCCTGAATACAGGATCCCCCGAGGGCTGCGTCCTCAGCCCCCTACTGTACTCCCTGTACACACATGACTGTGTGGCCAGGTCCAGCTCCAACACCATCATCAAGTTTGCTGACGACACCGTGGTCGTGGGCCTGATCACCGACTGCGATGAGAAGGCCTACCGCGAGGAGGTGGCTGACCTGTCACTCTGGTGCCAGGACAACAGCCTCCACCTGAACGTCAGCAAAACCAAGGAGCTGATTGTGGACTTTAGGCGTGGATCACAATCGAGGACGCACGCGCCCTTGTGGATTAATGGGACTTCTGTCGATAGGGTGAGCAGCTTCAGATATCTGGGAGTCCACATCACACAGGACTTAACATGGACTGTACACACAGACACTCTGGTGAGAAAGGCGAGGCAGCGTCTCTACCACCTCAGGCAGCTGAGGAAATTCCGAGTCTCGGTGAGGATCCTCAAGTCTTTCTACTCTGGAGCAGTGGAGAGCATCCTGACAGGCAACATCACTGCCTGGTTTGGGAACTGTACTGCCCAGGACAGGTGGCCCTGCAGAGGGTGGTGCGTTCAGCTGAACGTACCACTGGAACTACCCTCCCCCCCTTGCAGGAGTTATACACCAGGAGGTGTAGTAGCAGAGCCCGCAGGATCATGAAGGATCCTCATCACCCCAACAACGGACTGTTTCAGCTGCTGCGGTCAGGCAAGCGCCTCTGCAGTCACACAGCGAGAACAGAGAGACTGAGACGGAGTTTTTTCCCACAAGCCATTAGAACTGTCAATGCTGACCTCACCAGGGGTCCTAACTGAGCCATGCACTAGGCTCCACTACCTACTGTACTGTATGTAGCATACTGTACCGCATACTGTGTCACTGTTCAGGGTTGTTCGTGATGCCGTATTGCTGCGGCGTACTGTTGTATACTGTGCTGTATTATCCCAAACACTACCTCACTCTATTCACATTCACATGCCACTTTAATGCACATATCTGTATATACATAGGCATATTCCTTCTATCTATTCCATTTTATTTCATTTTATTTTTATTGTATTTTATTCTATATATTTTTATCTTATTCTATAAGTATTCAACTTACTGTATTACGTTTTAGGAGTCAATTAGTCGGTCTATTAGAAAGGAATTTTTTACTTTTATTTTTTTTCCTAGGACATATTGTGTGCTATCACCGGGTGCGTTGCATTACATTTCACTGCATATATGTATGAAAGTATGTATATGTATGTGACAAATAAAAATCTTGAAACTTGAATCTTGAATGCTCATTTTCATTCTCTCTGGGTGTGGGTGGTGGTGTGAGATTGTTTCTCTTGGTGAACTTTACTCTCTTTTTTATCATTATTTTGTCATTGTTCTTCATGTTTTTGATGTATTCATACCTGTGTAAGTGAAGTTGTTTACCTTGGGTTTGTGTTTTTCTTATCAACCTTAGTTTTTCCCGTTAACGTTGCTAGCGACCGGGCAGAGATGGATGCCTGACGCCGGGTGGTGAGAAGCTGAAGTGAATAGTCTCTGTGGAGGAATGTGGTTTGGCTATAGGAGATTGGTTACGACTCCTTAGTGTGGATGAGGGAGCAGCGTGGATGAGGGGAGCAGCGTTGTGGGATGGTGGTTCGTGATACTTTGAAGAAAGTAATGATTTTCAATCTCACCCCATCTGTAAGCAGCGACATGTTGAAAAAGAGTCACAATACAGTTGCTCTATTTCTTTCTATGATTCTGAAAAACAGCGTTAAACTGAATCTGGCTCTGAAAGTGAGAATAGATTTTGATGACACCATTTTCACCGCTTAAAACGTAATAATATGAAGTGTTTCAAATGCCGACAGGAGGGTCATTTCATCACTTCTGCCTCAGGTCGGGGGGTGAATCACCTTCCTCGCAGAGTGCAGCCTTTTAGGGACACTCTGCTCCTTGGCCACAGAGCCAGTGCTTCCAGTGCTAAGCTTTCCTGAGTCCGCTGGGGTTTTTAAATGATCTGATGTCATTGGGGTTTTTTTTTATAATCAACAAGATGTTGACACGATGGAGGAGATTGTAAATGAGTCCAACTCCCTGTATTCTGCGAGGGTCAATTGGGGGAAAAGTTAAGCTTTAGGTTTTAGAGACCTCAAGTTTCCTGGGGGTTGGTATGGAAGAAGGGCGTGATAAGATATCCAGGGGTGTTTGTTAGAAGTCATTAATTTCGAAACAAGAATCGGGAAAATGTTTTAGAAATAGTCGAAGGGAAGGACAAAATCAGCAGGATCAAACCTGCACTTGTAAAACAGCTGTGGAGCTTGCTGGGCCCGACGTAGACAATGCAGCAAGTCACACGGGGGTCAAATCACCTCAACTCATCACCACATGATGGACAACTGGAGATGCTAGAGTTGCTTTCACACATGCACTGCAACCCTGAAACTTTCTGGGTTGACCCGGACTGTACCCAGCCAGCACCCTAGTACAAAGTCTGTGTAATGTCCGACTGAGCGCTATGTGTGAACAGCGCAGGTGATTGTCCAGATCATTCACAGCGAGCGAGTGGGCGTGTCACGTGTTGATGACGTCTCTATCATGCGCTAGTTATTTACCATTGTACAGATTTTGGTGCACGGAGCGTAGCTGCTTCCTACTCCTTTCTGCTTTCCTTTATATTCCTTTCCACTATCTTGTTTATATTACGTCCAAATACATGGAGTATTAACGCAAACAAGTCTGCAGCCTCGTCCACCATCTTGGAAGTGCTAAAACTCTGCAGTGTCATTGCGCCACGTCCTCCCTCCTGCACGCTCTACCCAGGCTCCACTCCTTGTCTTAACCAAACAGAATATTTTCAGGTGGTGTGAACGGGTGTGACACAAACAATCTCCTGTTGTGTGCTACATGTGTGAAAGGGAAACTCGGACAATGTCAAGAGTTTTGTCAAGAAAATGTCAAGCCTTTTATTTTTGGTTTTAAATATCAGAAAACATGCAAGCAAACATGTCAATTGTTACATTTTATAATTGGGATATTCATGTAAGCTGAAAAAGAACAATTGAAAACACCCTGAATGTAGATAAGGGAGATGGTGTTTGGGAGTTGGTGTTAGGGAAGGTTAGGGAGGTGGTGTTAAGGTGGGTTAGGAAGTGAGGGTTAGGGAGGTGGTTTTCTGTTAAAAATCGAAATCTCTCTCTCTGCTGCAGTGCATGCTGGGAGTTAGTGTTTGAGCTGCTGAATGACTTTGGGACCTTTTGCAATGTTTCTTTCTTCTCTTCAACTGTTTCTTGAACAGGTCAGAGGAGTTGAATTCATTTAAAGTTGTGAGACACTGAGACATGGTTTCCCTCCAGGCTCTATCCATCAGGCATGGAGTGAGATCCCAGTGAAGCCCCAATCAGTGTAGAGCAGGTTCTCCTGGCTGTGGGGGACATTTCTTACGGGTCGAGGATGAACAAGGCTGTTTTGGTGTTTTTGAATGAGGAATGCTCTGGACATGATCTCATTGCAGAGGGAGTAACATTGGACGGTCAGTGTGTGGGGGTCTCATCGCTGTTTGTACCGTCCACATGGATCACTGTGTCAGGCGTGGCCCAGTTTATGCCCAGCGGAATGTTGGAACTGGAGCTATCGCCATTTGGACAGATGGCGAGTGGCTTTAAAAATGTTGGTCTTGGATATAAATATGCCAGGCTGCAACATGTTCACTCTATGTAGACAGGTGTTCATGCACCTGAACCACCCAGTGCAAACTTTACAACTCTCTTTTGAAGTGAAGCATGAAAATAGCTACTACTTAGTTAATGCAAGTGTGGGTAGTATGAAATGTTTCCAGTGGGGTGATGTGGGGTGTAAACAGCTGTTTTGCCCACATAAGCAGTAGACAGATAGTGCCGGGTCTGGACAATAGACTGCAGGTGGTGCTGCAGGTCAGAACTCACAGCCTGGACAGCAGAATGTGGAGAACCTGCCCCCTGAAGATGAAACAATGAAAAGCAACAACAATGAAAAGCAGCAATCTAGTGGAGGAGGAAAGTAGTGAACAGCCAGACCTAAGGGGGGCATGGCAGCCAGACAGCTGATACCCAGAAGAACAGAAACACTGGAAACAAAGAACACACTGATGAGGATGATTCTCTTTCACAGTTTTCTGATGTTGGGTCTCAAGATGATCAACAACAATTCTATTCGATACAGGACATAAATTATTTCTTACATTCAATATGGCAGACATACTGTAGAAGTTTTTCCCTGATATGGATTGACTTATAACTTCCATCATTCCAATTAGAAATCAGGTTGGGAATGATAAACTAAGTCAGCAGAAAAGATTCCACTTGAAAAAACACTTACTTAGTTGAGGGAAAACTAGAGGAATCCTACAGAGATGTAGAATGGGTGAAACACAAAGGGTTTTTCTACTGCTTTGGTTTCAATGTCTTTTCGTCTTTCTCTGAATGGAGAGATTCAAAGGAGGGACTTTAAACATCCATGGAGGCAGGGATGGGGGGAGGAGGGGCTTTAAACATCCATGGAGGGAGGGATGGGGGGAGGAGGGACTTTAAACATCCATGGAGGGAGGGATGGGGGGGAGGAGGGACTGTAAAACATCCATGGAGGGAGGGATGGTGGGAGGAGGGACTTTAAACATCCATGATGGCAGAGATAGGGGGAGGGGGGACTTTAAACATCCATGATGGCAGAGATAGGGGGAGGAGGGACTTTAAACATCCATGCAGGGAGGGATGGGGGGAGGAGGGACTTTAAACTGGCCCAGTTCTCCAGATAATGAGGTAGATTGGGGAACAGGCTGGAGAGGAACATATCTCCTAAGTCTTGGCACCAATCTGAGTACGGGCGTGGCTGTTCTGTTCTCTCAGCGGTAAGTGTTAGGGCTAACGCTAACCCTAACCCTGCATTTGAAATCTCAGCATGTGAAGTACAGCAGGGAGGGTCCAAGTAATACAGGCAACAGTTATAAATCTTCATAAATGTATATGCACACAACACTGGGTGAGAACTTTTCACAAATTAAATGACATTCAAACAGCTCAACAGCACCTCCCTAGTGGAAGAGATTGGAATTGTACTACGCATTTCACAAGTGACGGAAATGGAGAGGCGCCTCATCCACACTCAACCTCTTATTGAGCAGCATGATTGGCGGACATGATCTGACAGATACATGGAGGAAAGTAAATCCAACCGTTTAACAATATCCATGGGTAAAGGTTACAGCGGGCACTGTAAGTACAGCAAGACTGGACAGGATTTACATAAATAACAACTTCTCAAATCCACCATAACACCTGTGGCTTTTTCAGATCACCACTTAGTGACAGTGATATCTCCTTACTTTTACATCTGACACACAGTCCTTATTGGCATTCTAATGCCAGCATTAGAATGCCATACTTTTTTGCTTTCTGGGAGGAATTGGTGGGAAATTGGGAAAGTGCAATTCAAAATGTTTTGCCGGTAACACACAACATACATAACAGCAATGGAGTAAGACGCAATAGAGAAGTTAGAACAAGAAACTAGAATAATGGAGGAGAAAATGACAAGTGGAAATGACGATACCACCAATAAGAAAGTAAAAGAAGAGAAGGCCTTAGGTTCCTTTCTTCAAGAAAAAGCAAAAGGCGCTGTGATTAGAGGTTGTATCTCTATCCTCAGGGATATTGATGCCCCAACAACCTTATTTCTTAAATTTGGAACGAAAAACAAGGGAACAGAACCTGATGATGCACCTGAGGTGTTACAGTGAATTTTTATACCGACCTTTTCAGCTCTGGGAACTGTGACACTGCGTGGGTTGAGGTGATACTGGAAGGAACTTCCTGACCCGGCTGTAGCACACAGCTTCACTGGACTCCACATCTCCTATCATGAGATGTCTGCTGTAGTCCAGCAGCTGACTGATGGCTGGTCCCCTGGAATCGATGTAATTCTGGGGAATCTTGGGTTTGGATTTATATGAAGTTTTTAACTCTGGAACTCTGCCACTAAGCTGAACTTTGCCACAAAAGGGCAGTGCCATCACTGCTGCCTGAAGAAGTAGACCTTGGCATGCTGAAAAAGGCCTGTCTCATTGTTATGTGCTGACTACAATATCTTATCAAAATGTCTTTCAAATAGACTTAAAGATTTAATCGAAACTATATTACACTGTAGTCTGACATACTGTGTACCTGAACGAACAATAATCGACAATTTGTTTTAAATGCAAGATGTTATGGACTCATCAAAAACACAAGAAATGGATGTAGGTCTGTTAACTCTTGACCAAGAGAAAGCTTTCGATAGAGTTGATCATAATCACCTGTTCAGAACCCTAGAGGCTTTCGGTGTTGTTAAGAATTTCATGGGTCAAGCTTTTGTACTCAGGAGCCTCAGTTATGTTAAATGTGTGGGGTGGACTCCATAGAGCGATTGGACAAGGCTGTTCTCTATCAGGACAGTTCTACACCTTTGCCATAGAACCTCTTCTTTCCAAGCTCAGGCATAGTTTGACAGGTCTGTCAAAGTGTCGAACACAAGATTCTATTTATCTTTCTGCATATGCTGATGATCTCACTGTTATTTTTAGAAGGCAGGAAAGCATCAACGCCCTTGCACAGAATCTGGAGCTATATTTAAAAAAAAAAAAAAAAGAAAGTTGTCCACAGTCGTCCTATAGGGGGAGAGCTTTGGTTGTGGACAAACCTGATTGCTGCCATGTTCTGGCATTGTTTTACTGTTTTGGAACCACCGGATGCACTCGTGAAGGAAATCCAAAAGAGACTGGTTAACTTGTTCTGGGGATATGACTGGACCAGACCTTCAGTACTGTTCCGACCAGCGGTGGAAGGAGGCCATTGACTGGTTGATGTCCGCAGCCGTGTCAAAGTTTTTCGTTTACAGACGGCACAACGGTTTCTCTACCACAGGAACCAGGTGTGGAGAGTGATGGCATGCTTGATGTTACAGAAGTAAAAAACATGGGCTACAATAAGCACCTCTTTCTTCTTAAATTGGATGGGATTGACATATCAGAGACAACTCCTTTTCATTGGTCAGTTTGAAAAGCAGAGTGACACAGTTCAAAACCAGTCAGTGTGCAGGGAGTTTTAACTAGAGCTGGACTGGCAAAGCTGGCCAACTTAAGATCTGGAGGACAGTGGAAAACCGCCTGCACTTTAGGTGGAGAGACTGGTATTAAACCAAGTCGGTTTCTACATAGAATGCTTGAAGCGGTCTCATGCACAGTTACTGGACACTTCAGGAAGCAATGAGGATAGATGCTGTTGTGGACGCGGCAGTGATGCAACCTGTCTTTCCTTCATTGACCATCTGTGCTGCAGTTGAGGAGCAGGAATAAGAGGATGGAATAATTATCTTATTTCATACACCACAACTACAAAATTTCTCTGACACGTCAAAAAGGGCTCTGTACTACATCAGTGTTCTGAACAAACAGTCTCTTGCAGGAGTACTAGAGTCAAAGTGGTCAGGGGTGCCTGCACCAGGCTCATCCCCCAGAGGCAGCTGGAGGTTCCTGTACAAGCCTCCGATAGAGAAGCGCACTGTGGATCTCCAGTGGAAGATTGTGCACGGGGCTATGGCTACAAACGGCACGGTAGTTAACTTTAATACACTAGAAGTGAGGCGATATAGTCTAGTGAGTGGTCCGGCCCAGTAGTGGCACGGTGGCGCAGTGCATTGCACTGCTGCCTCACAGCAAGAAGGTCCTGGGTTCGATTCCCGCCTGGGGCGCTGTTGGCACCGTGCTCCGGTGGGTTATCTCCCAAACAGGAGCCTTTCTGTGTGGAGTTTGCATGTTCTCCCCGTGCTCACATGGGGTTTCCTCCACCTCACGTCAGTAAGGACCCCCCTCAAAAACATGCACCCATCATGGTCTGACCAGCGATGGACACTTATCACCTGGTCCCCGGGCGCGTCCACGTACGCTGCCCACTGCTCCTGGCTGTGCCCCCGGAGGAAGGACAAGCCAGGATGGGTCAAAAGCAGAGGAGCCATTTCACCGGCACCATCAAGCATGTGCATGTGTGTGGGTGTGCAAGCATGTGTTGTGGAGTGTCGTGTGACAATTAAAAAGACTGTTTCTTCTTTTCTTCTGTTTCTTCAAACAGACATGTGGCCCCTGGAGACCCCAGTGTAGGGAACGCCTGTCTTTCCTGCCTAGCTGAAGCATTTCTGGTTGAGGTGTCCTAGACTGAGAGAAATAACTTATCTTTTACAACAACTGATTATTGAGCTTGTAGAGAGGCTAGACCAGGGGTGTCCAAACTTATTTCACTGAGGGCCACATACAGGAAAAAATGCGAAGGGCTGGGCCACTCTCTAGACTATATCGCCTCACTTCTAGTGTATTAAAGTTAGCAAAATCAATCAAATGTAGGTAAATAAAGCTTGATAATTGAATATGCTTCAAGAAAAAAAACAGCCTACATCACAGCTTTCCATTAATGAGTTTTCATTCATTTTGTTACAAAAAAGGTTGGCAGCACATTCTCAAAACAGCTGCCCCAGATTGCTTCTCAGTCAGAATGCTGATCCCCCTTTACAGCTCTGTATAAAGGGGGGGAAATAAGGGGAAATAGGGGATTGGTATGTCTCAAGCTTGTTATGCAAATAAGTTATTGGGCTTGTTAACACATCAACTAACGTTTGTTAGAAAATGTTATCAACTTTAATTGACTGGATTTATTAAGTCATTGGGCTTATTAACACATGAATACTGTGTAATATATTTGTAACTCACCTATAATGGGAACAGCGTTGCACTCAGTGGGAGCAGTGATGCTGCACTTTGGACTGAAGGATGGCTGGCAGGTCAGGAGTAAGTTTGGCGGTTGAGATGCAAAGAACATCAGAGAGATGGGTAACATTGAAGTTGCGTAGTTGTGTCTCAAAGACACAGCTTCAAAAATATCTGTACCTGTTGCTGTGCCCTTTAAGACTCCTAAGATGAAGCAGCTCCTCCGTAATGCAAAAGTTATCAACTCCCCACAAAAAAAATGAACAGCTGTGCAGTGACCGTGGCATCTGCGCTCTCATCACATGCAATCAAGTAAAAATCAAAAGCACAAGCTTTATCTGACACTTGATGTTTTAAGTGAGCTGACAAGTCTTCAATTCACCGCACAACTGTGTTTCTGGACATGCTAACGTTGTCAAATTCTCGTTCTTTGATTGCTCTTGTTCTGTGGAGAAGCTGCCTTGTTCAATAAAGCAGCACCACCTAGTGTTCAAACTAAGAAGTACAAAACAGTCAAGCACAAACTTCATGTGTGGGCCATATTCCATTATATTTTTAGAATTTGCTGCGTGCCACTTAAAAATGAACCACAGACCGCACTTGGCCCACAGGCCATAGTTTGGACACCTCTGGGCTAGACCAAATGGTTTTTATCTTTGGTCGAAAATACAGTTCAACTGGACATAGATATGTTAGTCTGCATAACTTCATAACAGGTCAGGCAAAAAAGAGCATCTGGCCAAAACATGAAAAGTACAAAATGGGACGGGATCAATTGATCCTCAGCTGAAGTTCAGAGTACTTGTTGCAGCTCGCCTAGAGTTTGTACAAAATGGTCTCAGATTTGGATGGTTTTGTAGAAATTATGGGACTGGGAGGTGTGTAATGCACCATAGTCAGAGAATCACTGATTTCATTTGTTTGATGGCATGTGCAATAATGTTTAATGTTAATAGTGCTGTATGTACAATAACATTTATGCAACATTTATGATGAAGAGACAGGTGTGGACGCTGGGGGGCCGGGGTGAGTACCTATTGCATTATTTATTTATTGGATTGTCTTGATGCTCTGTTTTAACTAATACATTTGGCCAAAAGATGATTGGTTAAAGGTCTCTCTCTCTCTCTTCAAAGGGGCTTTATTGGCATGGGAAACAGTCGTTTACATTGCCAAAGGAAGTGTCAAATTAAACAAATAAAACAAATGTAAATGTGCAAACATGCAAGAAAAGTGAATTTCAAATAACTTAAAGTAGAATATAAAAATGTATAGTTGCAGTTCAATAAAAAGTAAATGGTAAATATAAGTGTAGTAAGTAAATGTGAACGCTGCAAATTATTCTTTTGTTATCAAAAATATTTGTTGTGTATGTACAGTAAGTGTGTCTATGTACAGAGGCTAGGTTGCTGGACAGTCTTTATGCTGCTTGTATTCCGTTGGACGCCCTTTTCCGCTCATAGCAGCTCACAAATCTTGCTGCTGAATTTGTACAGTCCTGTATTTCTCCTAGCTGATAAGGACGTTTGTTGTAATTGGGCATGTTTTTCAAGTCCTTTTGGGTGATTGTAATCAGTGGGGAGTATGTGTCTCTGATGTCTTGGTACAGTTGGCAGGTGGTGAGAGTGCAGCTGGGTTTCCCCCTCCTGCTGGGGGCAGTGGTTACAGTCTTTCCTCTTTGGGTTGCCAGGTCTGGGTTACCAGTTTGCCTGTGGCCGCCTCTCTCCAGGGCAAGGCTGTGTTCACTGAGTCTCTACATCCTCAAACTTTTACCACTGTGGTATATTTTTAGCCCATTTCTAAAATGGCAACTGGAATTACAAAAAGGAAAGTTGACAACGAGGGCCGCCGTTTCCAGGACAAGTGGAAATCTGAGTATTTTTTCACTGACATGCAAAACAACTGCGTGTGCTTAATTTGTCAAGAGACTCTGGCTGTTTTCAAGGAATTCGCTGCAGAGTGCTCTAATGCCCTCGCCAGTTCATTGATGTAGATGTTGAAGAGGGTGGGGCTCAAGCTACATCCTTGTCTGACCCCCCGGCTTTAGGGAGAGAAGTCTGTTTTTTGTCGATCTTCACAGAGCACTTGATGTTTGTGTACATGGAGTTTATGATGTCGTTGGTTTTTCCCCCGCACCACTTTGTTAAAGTTGATACAGCAGAGCCTCGTGCCAGATAGAATCAAAGGCTTTTTTGATTGATTGGTTTGATCTCTCTCTCTCTCTCTCTCTCTCTCTCTCTCTCTCTCTCTCTCTCTCTCTCTCTCTCTCAGACAGCCCTCAGGTATGAGGATGGAGAAATGGATGATCTGTCTCCTCCCATCCGCAAGGAGAGACGCAAGGCCAGCAGCAACGAACAGGAGTCAAGAAGAACCAGCCGCTTCTCCAATCAGAACCCGATGGACCTTCCCTCTGAAGTGTCTGCTCCTAGTAGGGAGAGCCCTCCCTCCTCCACGGGGAGCCCTGCCCCCAGCAGAGGAAGCCCTCCCTCCTCACTGCCTGGCCACAGTCGCGGGAGCCCTCCCTCCAGCAGGGGGAGCCCTCCCTCCTCACTGCCTGGCCACAGTAGTGGGAGCCCTGCCCCCAGCAGGGGGAGCCCTCCCTCCCCAGTGCCTGGCCATAGTCGCGGGAGCCCTCCCTCCAGCAGGGGGAGCCCTCCCTCCCCAGTGCCTGGCCACAGTAGGAGGAGCAGCTCCCCTCAGCTGCCCCCTGGGACGACCAACGGCACTGCAGCCTCAGAGCCCTCCAGCCCGTAAGCTCAGTCTTTACATGTCTTAGTAACTCTGAAGGAACAAACAGAAGCTTGTTTAGTTAAAACGTATTTTAGCTTTCTAACCTCTGACTTAGACACATTAAGCAGTTTATTTTGCGGGTAGTGGAGCGTCCTGGGACATATGAATAATTATTAAAATTATTGATTACTTTGTTCATAAAATTTGTAAAGCACATCTTAATATTTTGGGTCTGAAAAAGGGAGGATTCTGGGTAATATGGCCTGCTTCCTGTTAATAACTGTTTCATGATAATTTACTGATGATATTAATCAGTATCAGTACTGATCGCGTGCTGTCTGTCGCTCTGATTAACGACTGTAAACTGTGTGTGTGCGTGTGCGTGTGCGCGTGCGTGCGTAGTTTGGACTCCCAGGCGCCAGGACAGAAACACTTCAGGTAAAAACTCACGTTTATTTGAAACTGTTTGAAGCTGAACAAATTAAATTTACATTTATTCACTGAACAGACCCTGAGAAGAGAGACTAGAACCAATCAGAGCAGATCCTGTTCCTAAATGCAACCAGATACAAGAGCAAGATGCTGGAAGGAATGAGAATACAATTGTTTACTTTTTTTAAAGTAAAGTTTGAAAAACCAACAAAAGAAAAAAAGAATTCATCCCTCTCTCAATTCCAATTCAATCAAATGCTTTACTTTATTGGCATGACAAGCATTCTTACATTGCCAAACCATAACAAAACAACAGTTGAAACTATTATGTTAAAATAATGGACAAGACAAAAGAATGGAGTAAAGTTGAAGAACAGGTCCCTCCTTCTCTAACAGGCTCTATGCATTTCTGCCTCTTCGCCTCAAATGTAGGACATCGCTCGGCGACCAATTTAAACTCATGTAAATTTTAGAACTGTATTAAATGTAGTGTTGTAGTCGTCTCTGGTGTCCTGGTATTTGTGGCAGCTGGAGAGGAAGTGCAGGTCTGTCTCCAGTGGGAGCATGGCCCGGCATCTCTGGGTTGCCAGGTCTGATGGTTGCAGATGGTTTTTTTTGGGTGGAATTCTTGGAAGGATGATGATAATAATTTACAAAGTACTGCAAACGGTGAAATGCACTGCCAACTGTGCTGCCACGCAAATAGCATCTCGGTGCTCTTGTGCTATTTGCGCATATTTAAATGAAGTATAACATTATTATTATTATTTATTTTCTTGTTATTACTGTCACAGTATCTGAAGTTAGTGGAACAGGCAGCAGTCTGTGGGTTTTCAAAACCCTCTCCAAAAGAACTTTGAATCATTTATTGTACAAGAAAGGCATTACAAACATTGACAAATATGGTTCTATAATTCCTATAAAACTCAGAAGATATCGAAAAAACAACTTAAGTTATAGGTAAATAGCGATAAAGTGGTCAAAACTGGCATTGAACCAGAGATGGCATCGAACCCCAAGCCCATGGACAGCTCCGCAGGCCGCAGCCGTTCGGTTGCAGCGACCTGGAACTTGGTAAAGTAAAATACACTACTCACAAAAAGTTAGGGATATTTGGCTTTCGGGTGAAATTTATGGAAAATGTAAAAAGTTTACGCTACATTGATATATCATCATGAAAGTAGGGCATTTAAGTAGACGCATGCAATGGTGATTTCCTCATCTCAAACGATTTATTGAAACAAAAGCCAACAACAGTGGTGGGTTTACTACAACAACAAATGTCAATGTCTCAATAACTTGTCATGTGACCTTGATCATCAATTACAGCTTGACAACGACATCTCATGCTGCTCACAAGTCGACTTATTGTCTGCTGAGGCCTGGCCCCCCCTTCTTGAAGGGTGGTCCTCAGGTCATTGAGGTTCTCGGGTACAGAGTTACGAGCCTCTACATGCTGACTCAGCTGATCCCATAGGTTTTCTATGGGATCCATTCCCTAATGATGCCACCTCCATGAGATAGAGCATTGTCGTCCATGAAGATGAAATGAGGCCTGTGTTGTTCATGCAGGGGCACAATGACTGGATGAATGATGTCATTCAGGTAGTATGGGCTTGTGACTGTACCATTCACAAAGTGTAAGGCAGTTCTGTATTGACTACACACACCTGCCCACACTGTAACACCACCACCACCACCAAAGGCTCGTCTGGTGACAACAGTGGCTGATGCATAGCGCTCTCCTTGACATCTCCAACATTGTTGGCGGCCATCATTTCTGCTCAATGTGAATCGACTTTCATCAGAGAACAGCACTGAGGCCCACTGGTCCCTTATCCAGCCTAAATGCTCCCTGGGCCGTGCAAGACGATGATGCCTGTGCCTGGTGGGTGGTCAGGTACCCTTGCAGGTCGTCTAGCACGCAGACCAGGCTGATGTAAACGGTTTTGAATGGTCTGACGTGACACTTGGTGCCTCTCACCTCCCTAAAATGTGCCTGGAGTTGAGTGGCATTATCATCTGGTTCTGCAGGGCACTGTTCACAATGAAGCGGTCATCAGTGTGGGATGTGGCCAAAGGACGTCCACTTCTATCCCTTTCTGTGACTCTTCCAGTCTCTGTATCTCTGTTGCAACCTGCTGATGACACTCTGTGACACTCTAAGCTCAAGGGCACTTCCCTCTGAGAACATCCTGTTTGAAGGCTCGCAATGGCGAGGTGCTGTTGATCAGTTGTTAGGTGTCGTCTTGGTCTCATGATGTCAACATGTGAACAGCATGATGAAGAGGACTGTTTAAATACCAATTCTAATTGAACCAGGAAATGTATTGGTGGATTCATGGATCAAACACCTGTTGTGAATTTTGCCGTTCAGCTCCTTGTAAGAGAACAGCAAGTTGTGCAAAAAGTACTGAAACATTGAACAGTTGGACATGTGCATTCAAAAGTTTAGAGAAGGTCAAATTCAATTCACCTGTGAAGGTTATAGTGCATTTTAGGTTCATCCTGAAATTTTACCCGAAAGCCCAATATCCCTAACTTTTTGTGAGTAGTGTATATGAAATGAGCTGTCATCATTTCTACAATTTAAGATTTAGATTCAGTGAGAACTAGAATTTCTTAAGAATATCTAAATATATTCACATTTTATTCATGTAATAAATGAACTGTGGGAAGAGTTTTATTATAGATTTACTCATACTATTTAAATGATTTAAAGTCACTGCACATGAACCTAGAAATACAAAGTAAAAGCCAAGACTCCCCAAACCCCGGGTTCCTCCGCATCCACATTTTACATTTTCATTAAACACTTTAAATCAAAATTACTACTGTCTGACAATTATTTCATACGTATTCTATTGATGTACGACTGATAATTAGTAAAGCAAGTAAGTGTGGAGCAGTGGTGTAAATGTGTAAAGACTCTCCACTGACGCACGCATTATTTCCTTTGCCACTTGGATCATTGTGATCAGACACAAAACAGCACAAATCGCACTCAGTAGAAACTCTGTAAGGAAGTCAATGAGATGCTGCAGAAACCCTTCCCCACAAAACTGCTCCCACTGATGCCTCGCTAGTTGTTGGGGCGGAGTTTGTCTCCATCTTGGATCAGGGTGTGATGGGTCCTGGGCTCTAGATGTCAGCGAAGTGTCCCGCACTCAGGATGAGGTTGAAAGCTTTTACTATGACCGATCTTAAACTGGTGTCTGTGTTTTTTACATTCCATTTGATATTCTGTCTGCTCCACTAGTTCTTTCATTTGGTGTCTGCTGCCTTTTTGTCTTGAATTGTTCTTTCCACAGATGTGTTTTTCAAAATGTCTCCATTTTGGATCGGGAGATCTGTTTGGGCTTTTTTATTCAGTGCATTCCAATTATCCCAGAACGGATTGAGTTGATTGATTTTCTGATGGTTTCTAATTGATTTTGTGTAAACTTCTCTTTCTCCATTCTGAGTGTGTTCTTCTACTGTTTCAATGCGTCAGGTCCTGCTTTTCTGCTTTTTTGCTTTTCTGTGTTTCTCATTGGGTGTTTTTCTCAGGTTTTTCCTCATGTTACATTTACATTTACATTGTCATTTAGCAGACGCTTTTATCCAAAGCGACTTACAAGGGAGAATAACATTCAAGCTACACTGCGACAGAGATTAGTGTAACAACAACATTAGTGTAACAATAAATACGCAAGGTGGTGCTAAGTAATTGTAGGTTAGGACAGGAGGTACTCACTGAAGAGCTGGGTCTTCAAGTGCTTCTTAAAGACAGAGAGGGAGGTCCCCGCTCTGGTCATTTTTGGCAGCTCGTTCCACCAACGTGGAACTACAAATGAGAATAGCCTGGATTGCCGTGGCTGTATGGCCGGCAGAGCCGGGCGACACTCATTAGACGAGCGCAGCATCCGGGGGGCAACATGTGCTCTTACAAGAGCATTTAAGTAGGCGGGAGCATTCCCAGCAATCACTCTGTAGGCCAGCATAAGAGACTTGAACTTGATGCGGGCGGCTACACGTAACCAGTGGAGCTCGATGAGCAGCGGAGTGACATGTGCCCTCTTTGGCTGGTTGAACACCAGTCGCGCCGCCGCATTCTGTATCATCTGTAGTGGCTTCACCGCACAGGCCGGCGAGCCTGTTAAGAGGGCGTTGCAGTAGTCGAGACGGGACATCACCAAGATTTGTACCAGCAGTTGAGTGGCATATTGGGTCAGGTACGGCCTGACTTTTGACTTTTGACTTTTGACTTTTGACTTTGACTACTCAACGGATGTTGAGTAGTGCGAAGCGGCAGGACCGGGAGACGGCGGCAACATGGTCCGAGAATGTCAGTTGGTCATCAATAATGACACCAAGATTCCTTGCAGCCTTGGTAGGAACAAGAGATAGAGTCGATTTTAATATCAATGTTGTGATAAATACCTTGTTTGGCCGGGAAGACCAGCAGTTCCGTTTTCGCCAGATTTAGTTGAAGATGATAATCCTTCATCCATGTGAATATGTCAGCGAGACAATCCGAGATCCGCGTCGAGACAGTAGGGTCGTCGGGCGGGAAGGACAGATAGAGTTGAGTATCATCCGCATAGCAGTGATATGAAAAGCCATGTGATCTGAAAAAGGGAGGATTCTGGGTAATATGGCCTGCTTCCTGTTAATAACTGTTTCATGATAATTTACTGATGATATTAATCAGTATCAGTACTGATCGCGTGCTGTCTGTCGCTCTGATTAACGACTGTAAACTGTGTGTGTGCGTGTGCGTGTGCGCGTGCGTGCGTAGTTTGGACTCCCAGGCGCCAGGACAGAAACACTTCAGGTAAAAACTCACGTTTATTTGAAACTGTTTGAAGCTGAACAAATTAAATTTACATTTATTCACTGAACAGACCCTGAGAAGAGAGACTAGAACCAATCAGAGCAGATCCTGTTCCTAAATGCAACCAGATACAAGAGCAAGATGCTGGAAGGAATGAGAATACAATTGTTTACTTTTTTTAAAGTAAAGTTTGAAAAACCAACAAAAGAAAAAAAGAATTCATCCCTCTCTCAATTCCAATTCAATCAAATGCTTTACTTTATTGGCATGACAAGCATTCTTACATTGCCAAACCATAACAAAACAACAGTTGAAACTATTATGTTAAAATAATGGACAAGACAAAAGAATGGAGTAAAGTTGAAGAACAGGTCCCTCCTTCTCTAACAGGCTCTATGCATTTCTGCCTCTTCGCCTCAAATGTAGGACATCGCTCGGCGACCAATTTAAACTCATGTAAATTTTAGAACTGTATTAAATGTAGTGTTGTAGTCGTCTCTGGTGTCCTGGTATTTGTGGCAGCTGGAGAGGAAGTGCAGGTCTGTCTCCAGTGGGAGCATGGCCCGGCATCTCTGGGTTGCCAGGTCTGATGGTTGCAGATGGTTTTTTTTGGGTGGAATTCTTGGAAGGATGATGATAATAATTTACAAAGTACTGCAAACGGTGAAATGCACTGCCAACTGTGCTGCCACGCAAATAGCATCTCGGTGCTCTTGTGCTATTTGCGCATATTTAAATGAAGTATAACATTATTATTATTATTTATTTTCTTGTTATTACTGTCACAGTATCTGAAGTTAGTGGAACAGGCAGCAGTCTGTGGGTTTTCAAAACCCTCTCCAAAAGAACTTTGAATCATTTATTGTACAAGAAAGGCATTACAAACATTGACAAATATGGTTCTATAATTCCTATAAAACTCAGAAGATATCGAAAAAACAACTTAAGTTATAGGTAAATAGCGATAAAGTGGTCAAAACTGGCATTGAACCAGAGATGGCATCGAACCCCAAGCCCATGGACAGCTCCGCAGGCCGCAGCCGTTCGGTTGCAGCGACCTGGAACTTGGTAAAGTAAAATACACTACTCACAAAAAGTTAGGGATATTTGGCTTTCGGGTGAAATTTATGGAAAATGTAAAAAGTTTACGCTACATTGATATATCATCATGAAAGTAGGGCATTTAAGTAGACGCATGCAATGGTGATTTCCTCATCTCAAACGATTTATTGAAACAAAAGCCAACAACAGTGGTGGGTTTACTACAACAACAAATGTCAATGTCTCAATAACTTGTCATGTGACCTTGATCATCAATTACAGCTTGACAACGACATCTCATGCTGCTCACAAGTCGACTTATTGTCTGCTGAGGCCTGGCCCCCCCTTCTTGAAGGGTGGTCCTCAGGTCATTGAGGTTCTCGGGTACAGAGTTACGAGCCTCTACATGCTGACTCAGCTGATCCCATAGGTTTTCTATGGGATCCATTCCCTAATGATGCCACCTCCATGAGATAGAGCATTGTCGTCCATGAAGATGAAATGAGGCCTGTGTTGTTCATGCAGGGGCACAATGACTGGATGAATGATGTCATTCAGGTAGTATGGGCTTGTGACTGTACCATTCACAAAGTGTAAGGCAGTTCTGTATTGACTACACACACCTGCCCACACTGTAACACCACCACCACCACCAAAGGCTCGTCTGGTGACAACAGTGGCTGATGCATAGCGCTCTCCTTGACATCTCCAACATTGTTGGCGGCCATCATTTCTGCTCAATGTGAATCGACTTTCATCAGAGAACAGCACTGAGGCCCACTGGTCCCTTATCCAGCCTAAATGCTCCCTGGGCCGTGCAAGACGATGATGCCTGTGCCTGGTGGGTGGTCAGGTACCCTTGCAGGTCGTCTAGCACGCAGACCAGGCTGATGTAAACGGTTTTGAATGGTCTGACGTGACACTTGGTGCCTCTCACCTCCCTAAAATGTGCCTGGAGTTGAGTGGCATTATCATCTGGTTCTGCAGGGCACTGTTCACAATGAAGCGGTCATCAGTGTGGGATGTGGCCAAAGGACGTCCACTTCTATCCCTTTCTGTGACTCTTCCAGTCTCTGTATCTCTGTTGCAACCTGCTGATGACACTCTGTGACACTCTAAGCTCAAGGGCACTTCCCTCTGAGAACATCCTGTTTGAAGGCTCGCAATGGCGAGGTGCTGTTGATCAGTTGTTAGGTGTCGTCTTGGTCTCATGATGTCAACATGTGAACAGCATGATGAAGAGGACTGTTTAAATACCAATTCTAATTGAACCAGGAAATGTATTGGTGGATTCATGGATCAAACACCTGTTGTGAATTTTGCCGTTCAGCTCCTTGTAAGAGAACAGCAAGTTGTGCAAAAAGTACTGAAACATTGAACAGTTGGACATGTGCATTCAAAAGTTTAGAGAAGGTCAAATTCAATTCACCTGTGAAGGTTATAGTGCATTTTAGGTTCATCCTGAAATTTTACCCGAAAGCCCAATATCCCTAACTTTTTGTGAGTAGTGTATATGAAATGAGCTGTCATCATTTCTACAATTTAAGATTTAGATTCAGTGAGAACTAGAATTTCTTAAGAATATCTAAATATATTCACATTTTATTCATGTAATAAATGAACTGTGGGAAGAGTTTTATTATAGATTTACTCATACTATTTAAATGATTTAAAGTCACTGCACATGAACCTAGAAATACAAAGTAAAAGCCAAGACTCCCCAAACCCCGGGTTCCTCCGCATCCACATTTTACATTTTCATTAAACACTTTAAATCAAAATTACTACTGTCTGACAATTATTTCATACGTATTCTATTGATGTACGACTGATAATTAGTAAAGCAAGTAAGTGTGGAGCAGTGGTGTAAATGTGTAAAGACTCTCCACTGACGCACGCATTATTTCCTTTGCCACTTGGATCATTGTGATCAGACACAAAACAGCACAAATCGCACTCAGTAGAAACTCTGTAAGGAAGTCAATGAGATGCTGCAGAAACCCTTCCCCACAAAACTGCTCCCACTGATGCCTCGCTAGTTGTTGGGGCGGAGTTTGTCTCCATCTTGGATCAGGGTGTGATGGGTCCTGGGCTCTAGATGTCAGCGAAGTGTCCCGCACTCAGGATGAGGTTGAAAGCTTTTACTATGACCGATCTTAAACTGGTGTCTGTGTTTTTTACATTCCATTTGATATTCTGTCTGCTCCACTAGTTCTTTCATTTGGTGTCTGCTGCCTTTTTGTCTTGAATTGTTCTTTCCACAGATGTGTTTTTCAAAATGTCTCCATTTTGGATCGGGAGATCTGTTTGGGCTTTTTTATTCAGTGCATTCCAATTATCCCAGAACGGATTGAGTTGATTGATTTTCTGATGGTTTCTAATTGATTTTGTGTAAACTTCTCTTTCTCCATTCTGAGTGTGTTCTTCTACTGTTTCAATGCGTCAGGTCCTGCTTTTCTGCTTTTTTGCTTTTCTGTGTTTCTCATTGGGTGTTTTTCTCAGGTTTTTCCTCATGTTACATTTACATTTACATTGTCATTTAGCAGACGCTTTTATCCAAAGCGACTTACAAGGGAGAATAACATTCAAGCTACACTGCGACAGAGATTAGTGTAACAACAACATTAGTGTAACAATAAATACGCAAGGTGGTGCTAAGTAATTGTAGGTTAGGACAGGAGGTACTCACTGAAGAGCTGGGTCTTCAAGTGCTTCTTAAAGACAGAGAGGGAGGTCCCCGCTCTGGTCATTTTTGGCAGCTCGTTCCACCAACGTGGAACTACAAATGAGAATAGCCTGGATTGCCGTGGCTGTATGGCCGGCAGAGCCGGGCGACACTCATTAGACGAGCGCAGCATCCGGGGGGCAACATGTGCTCTTACAAGAGCATTTAAGTAGGCGGGAGCATTCCCAGCAATCACTCTGTAGGCCAGCATAAGAGACTTGAACTTGATGCGGGCGGCTACACGTAACCAGTGGAGCTCGATGAGCAGCGGAGTGACATGTGCCCTCTTTGGCTGGTTGAACACCAGTCGCGCCGCCGCATTCTGTATCATCTGTAGTGGCTTCACCGCACAGGCCGGCGAGCCTGTTAAGAGGGCGTTGCAGTAGTCGAGACGGGACATCACCAAGATTTGTACCAGCAGTTGAGTGGCATATTGGGTCAGGTACGGCCTGACTTTTGACTTTTGACTTTTGACTTTTGACTTTGACTACTCAACGGATGTTGAGTAGTGCGAAGCGGCAGGACCGGGAGACGGCGGCAACATGGTCCGAGAATGTCAGTTGGTCATCAATAATGACACCAAGATTCCTTGCAGCCTTGGTAGGAACAAGAGATAGAGTCGATTTTAATATCAATGTTGTGATAAATACCTTGTTTGGCCGGGAAGACCAGCAGTTCCGTTTTCGCCAGATTTAGTTGAAGATGATAATCCTTCATCCATGTGAATATGTCAGCGAGACAATCCGAGATCCGCGTCGAGACAGTAGGGTCGTCGGGCGGGAAGGACAGATAGAGTTGAGTATCATCCGCATAGCAGTGATATGAAAAGCCATGTGAGCGGATGATCGGGCCCAGTGAGGTGGTGTATATGGCAAAGAGGAGGGGTCCTAGCACCGAACCGTTTTTCTGAGTTGATGTTTTTGGTGAATTTTGGGTTTTGGTTTTGAGGGCATTCAATTAGATATAGATGCCAATTCATCAAATATTCCATTCATAGCTGTTCTGCGGGGTTGACACCTTCTTTGTTGTGATCGGAAGTTTGAAGAAGATAATTGTTTATGAGTGATTGACTTTTGGGTTCTCTAATTGCTTTCTGATATTCTTCTGTGCCGTTTTGGGCCGATCTGTATGTTGTGGCTGTATCATACAGCATACTGGGCTTTACTTGTGTGGTCGTGGTTTCTGTTCTTTTAAGATGCACCGTCATGTGACTGTGATCTGACAGAGGATCAGTGGTTTGACAGGAAGTGCTTTAAGGCTGCGATGTCTTTTAAAATTTGCATCCAAATATTCTTTTTTGATTTATTGATTTGTTCTCTCTCTCTCTCTCTCTCTCTCTCTCAAGGGATTTTTTTGGGCTTCAGTTCTTGGCACTGCAGTGTATCTTGGGGACTTGATTTAAGATGCATCCAAAATGTGATTGTTCTTTTCTGAATGTTTATTATGAAGATATATGGAGCTCATTCTGCCCTGCATGCATTGGTGGCTGTTTTTCTTTCTATGTTTCATATACTTGTGCAGAATGTGTCATGCAGGGTCTCTATAGGATGATTGTCCACCTAGTGTCGGTGTGCTGACTGAGTGGACCCCACACTTCACTTCCATACAAGGGATATTGGTACCATTATACTATCAGATGTTTACTACTATAGGGATATTGGTACCATTATACTATCAGATGTTTACTACTATAGGGATATTGGTACCATTATACTATCAGATGCTTACGACTATAGGGATATTGGTACCATTATACTATCAGATGTTTACTACTATAGGGATATTGGTACCATTATACTATCAGACGCTTACTACTATAGGGATATTGGTACCATTATACTATCAGATGCTTACGACTATAGGGATATTGGTACCATTATACTATCAGATGCTTGCTAATATAGGGATATTGGTACCATTATACTATCAGATGTTTACTACTATAGGGATATTGGTACCATTATACTATCAGACGCTTACTACTATAGGGATATTGGTACCATTATACTATCAGATGCTTGCTACTATAGGGATATTGATACCATTATATTATCAGATGTTTGAGTCCAGATTCTGATTGGTTTGTCTACTTGGTCTACCGCTCTGTCTCTCTGTAAAGGATTGTTAGTTAAGTCAGTCTCTGTCCACAGCTTGGAGGAATGTAAAGTCAATCTGGACAAACCTGTCCTGAGGAGGTTTGAGTAAGTACAGAGCCCCGCTGCATGCTGGGAGCTGGGACAGGACCCTGCCAGTGTTTGTGTGCTTGCTGTGTGTTAGCTGGTCTGGTGTGGTCTGGTTTGGGTTTTCATGTGATTTACTGGTTTTACTGATCAGAATTCTCTTAATCAATAATTAACACTCCACAACAATATGATGTATTAATTATTGAACTAAGCGTTGGATGTGTGTGTTACGTTTACCCTGGGCGACCATCTTGGCTCAGTCCTCCTGACTTACTGTCTTCTAGTCCCGCTGTGGTTCGTTGTCTGGCTGCAACCGAGTGGCAGAAGAGACGTTCCCTCCATGACACCAAGGAGACGCCGCCTCATAACATCATAGCTCCACCCCCAGATGGAGCAGAGGGTGGTAGTGAAGGTGAGTCCACTGGGCGGAAACAAGGACACTTCAGTAGGTAGCAAGGACACTTCAGTAGGTAGCAAGGACACTTCAGTAGGTAGCAAGGACACTTCAGTTGGTAGCAAGGACACTTCAGTAGGTAGCAAGGTCACTCCAGCAAGTACCAAGGACACTTCAGTAGGTAGGTACCAAGGACACTTCAGTAGGTAGGTACCAAGGACACTCCAGTAGGTAGGTACCAAGGACACTCCAGTAGGTAGGTACCAAGGACACTCCAGCAGGTAGCAAGCAAGGACACTCCAGCAGGTAGCAAGCAAGGACACTCCAGCAGGTAGCAAGCAACGACACTCCAGCAGGTAGCAAGCAACGACACTTCAGTAGGTAGCAAGCAAGGACACTTCAGTAGGTAGCAAGGACACTCAGTAGGTAACAAGTTCACTAAGTTTGTAACAGGGACACTTAAGTAGGACATACTCTGAAAGTGCTCAACCCTTAGGCTCTGCCTCTAATTGAGGACGCTATGCGTGTCAGTGTCTCTGCAGGACGGCGAGCGATGCGGCTCTCTGTCCAGCGACAGGAAGTTCCTGCTGGACATGCTCTACTCTAAGATGGCCTCCAATACAGGAAGTACCACAGCAGAAGAAGAGCCCCCTGATGGTCCTGCTAAGCTCCGTCCCCAGTGCAGCATCGATGCAGAGAGACACGCCCGCAGCCTGGAGCGCACGCAGATGACGCCGCTTGGCCGCGGTCAGGACTCCGTGAGCTGGGGGGCACTGCAGCCGTGCTCCACCCAACTCTGCATCAGAGATCTGGACTTCTCCGACCTCCAGGATGACGAGGACGTGGATGTCTTGGATGTGGACACATTGGACTCCGTCCCCCTTGCTCCACCCACATCGGGACTGGTTGGAGCATCCCCACCCCCACCCCCACCCCCTCCTCCTGGAGGGGCAGCCCCGCCCCCGCCTCTGCCTCCGGGCCTAGTCGCCCCCCCCCCTCCACCCCCTCCACCCCCTCCACCCCCTCCCTCCTCTCTGGCCGCTCCATCTCGAGCGACTAAGAAGAAGACAGTGAAGCTGTTCTGGAAGGAGCTGAAACAGGTGGAGGCCCCCAGGACGTCTATGTTTGGTCGTGGGACAGTTTGGGCATCGCTGGACAAGGTGACGGTGGATGGTGCCAATCTGGAGCGCCTGTTTGAATCCAAGTCCAAAGAACTTCCTGTCCCCAAGGTAGCCCTAAACCTTCTGTTACTAGGCGACAGAAACCTGTAGAGGCAGTTGAAGTTCAGATCCAAACGTAAAATATAGAATGAAGTATAGGAACTGTTCACTAGAAAAGACACGCATGGTGATCAGGGACACGTAGAGGTCAGGGAGGTGTGGAGGTCAGGGACAGAACTGGTCTCTTTGAATTTTAAGTTTGGGCTATGGTCCACATTGAGACTGATGCCAATATGGATCATCTGGATGAGACGGGCTTTGACAGTTTTGCTTTGGTCACTTTGTGAGAACCAGTCTAAGTCCAGTCTAACTTTTGTGTGAAACCTTCTAGAAAGGAGCTGAAGTGAAGCGGTCTGAGCTTCTGGTTCTGGACCCAAAGAGGAGCAACGCCATAAACATCGGGATGACGGTTCTTCCCGCTGTCCACGTCATCAGAACCGCCATCCTCAACCTGGACGAGTTCTCCATCAGCAAAGAGGGAATAGAGGTAAGTGGTGCTGCTGCCACCAGAGGCGCTGTTGCTTTGTCAGTGCTGACCTCAGCCTGGAGCTTCGACTACAGATACCATGAAAATACTTTGTGAAGCCGCTTTAGGCAGGAAGCAGGAAGTAGTATCCGTCATGGCCGCCGAGGAACCCACCGGATGGGTGGCGGCAGAAAAACCTTGTAGTTCATCTATGTGACCACTAGGCAGCAACATGTAGTATTCAAACTACAACTACAAACTACATGTAGTTCACAGAAGTACATGTACACCAGGGTAACTTGAAGCCCCGCCCCGTCTGTCTGTGTAGAAGATCCTGACCATGATCCCGACAGAGGAAGAGAAGCAAAAGATCCAGGAGGCACAGCTTGCTAACCCTGACATTCCTCTGGGCAGTGCAGAGAACTTCCTGTTGACGCTCTCCTCCATCAGCGCTCTGAGCGCCCGCCTGCAGCTCTGGGCCTTCAAGCTCAACTACGACGCTCTGGAGAAGGTAGGAGGCCCAGCAGGTCCAGCAGGTCCATTGAAATTTTGTGACAAACCGATTCCCTTCTCTCCCCCTCCTTCCCCCTCCTCCTCTCCTCCTCCTCTTCCTCCTCCTTCTTCCTTTCCTTCTCCTCCTTCCTCTCCTCCTCCTTCCTCCTCTCCTCCTCTTCTTCCTCCTCCTCCCCTCCTTCCTCTCCTCCTTCCTTCTTCTTCCTTTCCTCCTCCTTCTTCCTCTCCTCTTCCTTCCTCCTCTCCTCCTCCTCTTCTTCCTCCTCCTCACCCCCCCACTTCCTCTCCTCCTCCTTCCCTCCTTCCTCTCCTCCTCCTCCCCTCCTTCCTCTCCTCCTCCCCTCCTTCCTCTCCTCCTCCTCTTCCACCTCCCCTCCTTCCTCTCCTCCTCATTTTCCTCCTACTCCTCCTCCTCCCCCCTTCCTCTCCTCCTCCGTCCTCCTCCCCCTACTCCTCCTCCTCCCCTCTTTCCTCTTCTCCTCCTCCTCCCCTCCTTCCTCTTCTCCTCACCTTCTTCCTTCCTCTCCTCCTTTTCCTCATCTTCCTCCTCCTCCTGCTCCCCTCCTTCCTCTCCTCCTCCCCTCCTTCCTCTCCTCCTCCTTCCTCTTCCTCCTCCCCCTCCTCCCCTCCTTCCTCTCCCCCTCCCTCTCTTCCCCCTCTTCCTCCTCCTTTTCCTCCTCTTCTCCTCATCTTCCTCCTCTCCTCCTCTTCCTCCTCCTGCCTCCTTCCCCTCCTCCCCTCCTTCCTCTCCTGCTCCTTCCTCCCCTCACCCTCACCCTCCTCCTTCCTCTACTCCTCCTCCTCCTCCTCCCCAGGATATTGCTGAGCCTCTCTTTGACCTCAAACTCTCCATGGAGCAGCTCTCCTCCAGTCAGACGTTCAGAAGGATCCTCGCTGCCGTGCTGGCGGTGGGCAACGTGCTCAACGGCTCTGAGGTGCCTGCGTGCGCGCGCACACACACACACACACACACACACACATCATATTTCATATTTCACATCATAGTTCACATCATATTTCATGTTGCACATCATATTTCACGTTCCACATCGTATTTCGTGTTTCACATCATATTTCATATTTCACTTCATATTTTTCATATTTCACTTCATGTTTCACATCATATTTCATATTTCACATCATATCTTATATTTCACATCATAGTTCACATCATATTTCATGTTGCACATCATATTTCATGTTTCACATCGTATTTCATGTTTCACATCATATTTAATATTTCACATCATATTTCATGTTTCAATTCATATTTTATATTTCACATCAGATTTCATATTTTACATAATTTCACATCGATTCACATCATATATCATGTTTCACATCATATTTCATAATTCACATCATATTTCACCTCATATTTTATTCAGTTCCCTGGTTGGTTGTGTCTCAGATCGTTGTCGGATCAACTTGTGTTTTTCCTTCTAATCCTGAGTTTTGGCTTCAGTTTAATCTGCAGCTTTATCTGCATCAAGGATATGCGCTGTGTCCTAGTAGTGTGTACGGTGTAGTAGCCTGTACTAGTAGTAGTAGGACAGTGTACTGTGTAGAAGCCTGTAGTAGTGGGACTGTGTACTGTGTAGTAGCCTGTACTAGTAGTAGTAGTACTAGTAGTAGTAGTAGTAGTAGTAGTAGTAGTAGTAGTAGTAGGACTATGTATTGTGTAGTAGCCTGTTGTAGTAGTAGAAGTAGGACTGTGTACTGTGAGTAGCCTGTACTATAATTAGTATTTGTAGTAATAGGA
This sequence comes from Zeus faber, assembly GCF_960531495.2. Lineage (NCBI taxonomy): Eukaryota > Metazoa > Chordata > Actinopteri > Zeiformes > Zeidae > Zeus > Zeus faber. The sequence goes on along the minus strand of NC_137190.1, from coordinate 215,325 downwards.
CTGTGTACTGTGTAGTAGCCTGTTGTAGTAGTAGTAGTAGTAGTAGTAGTAGTAGTAGTAGGACTGTGTACTGTGAGTAGCCTGTAGTAGTAGTAGTAGTAGTAGTAGTAGTAGCGGTGGTAGTAGTAGTAGTAGTAGTAGTAGTAGGACTGTGTACTGTGTAGTAGAATTAGTAGTAGGACTGTGCACTGTGTAGTAGCCAGTAGTAGTAGTAGTATTAGTAGTAGTAGGACTGTGCACTGTGAGTCGCCTGTAGTAGTAGTAGCGGTAGTAGTACTAGGACTGTGTACTGTGTAGTAGCCTGAAGTAGTAGAAGTAGTAGTAGGACTGTATACTGTGTAGTAGCCTGTAATAGTAATAGGACTGTACTGTGTAGTAACCTGTAGAAGTAGCAGTAGGACTGTGTACTGTATATTAGCCTGTAGAAGTAGTAGTAGAAGGACTGTCTACTGTGTAGTAGCCTGTAGAAGTAGTAGTGGGACTGTGTAGTAGCCTGTAGTAGTAGAAGTTGTAGTAGCACTGTGTATTGTGTAGTAGCCTGTAGAAGTAGTAGTATGACTGTGTACTGTGGAGTAGCCTGTAGTAGTAATAGGACTGTACTGTGTAGTAGCCTGTAGTAGTAGAAGAAGTAGTAGGACTGTGTACTGTGTAGTAGCCTGTAGTAGAAGAAGTAGTAGGACTGTGTACTGTGTAGTAGCCTGTAGTAGTAGAAGTTGTAGTAGCACTGTGTATTGTGTAGTAGCCTGTAGAAGTAGTAGTACGACTGTGTACTGTGGAGTAGCCTGTAGTAGTAATAGGACTGTACTGTGTAGTAGCCTGTAGTAGTAGAAGAAGTAGTAGGACTGTGTACTGTGTAGTAGCCTGTAGAAGTTGTAGTAGGACTGTGTACTGTGTAGTCGCCATTAGTAGTAGTAGTAGTAGTAGTAGTAGTAGGACTGTGTACTGTGTTGTAGCCTTTAGTAGTAGTAATAGTAGGACTGTGTACTGTGTAGTAGCCTTTAGTAGTAGAAGTAGTAGTAATAGGACTGTACTGTGTAGTAGCCTGTAGAAGTAGTAGTAGGACTGTGTACTGTGTAGTCGCCTATAGTAGTAGTAGTAGTAGGACTGTGTACTGTGAGTAGCCTGTACTATAATTAGTATTTGTAGTAATAGGACTGTGTACTGTGTAGTAGCCTGTTGTTGTTGTAGTAGTAGTAGTAGTAGTAGTAGTAGTAGTAGTAGTAGTAGTAGTAGGACTGTGTAGTAGCCTTTAGTAGTAGAAGTAGTAGTAATAGGACTGTACTGTGTAGTAGCCTGTAGTAGTAGAAGTAGTAGTAGGACTGTGTACTGTGTAGTCGCCTATAGTAGTAGTAGTAGTAGTAGTAGGACTGTGTACTGTGAGTAGCCTGTACTATAATTAGTATTTGTAGTAATAGGACTGTGTACTGTGTAGTAGCCTGTTGTTGTTGTAGTAGTAGTAGTAGGACTGTGTACTGTGAGTAGCCTGTAGTAGTAGTAGTAGAGGTAGTAGTAGTAGTAGTAGTAGTAGTAGTAGTAGTAGTAGTAGGACTGTGTACTGTGTAGTAGCCTGTAGTAGTAGAAGTAGTAGTAGGACTGTGCACTGTGTAGTAGCCAGTAGTAGTAGTAGTAGTATTAGTAGTAGTAGGACTGTGTACTGTGAGTAGCCTGTAGTAGTAGTAGCGGTAGAAGTACTAGGACTGTGTACTGTGTAGTAGCCTGAAGTAGTAGAAGTAGTATTAGGACTGTGTACTGTGTAGTAGCCTGTAGAAGTTGTAGTAGCACTGTGTATTGTGTAGTAGCCTGTAGTAGTAGAAGTAGTAGTAGGACTGTGTACTGTGTAGTAGCCTGTAGTAGTAATAGGACTGTACTGTGTAGTAGCCTGTAGAAGTAGTAGTAGGACTGTGTACTGTGTAGTAGCCTGTAGTAGTAATAGGACTGTACTGTGTAGTAGCCTGTAGAAGTAGTAGTGGGACTGTGTACTGTATATTAGCCTGTAGAAGTAGTAGTGGGACTGTGTATTGTGTAGTAGCCTGTAGAAGTAGTAGTACGACTGTGTACTGTGGAGTAGCCTGTAGTAGTAATAGGACTGTACTGTGTAGTAGCCTGTAGTAGTAGAACTGTGTACTGTGTAGTAGCCTGTAGAAGTTGTAGTAGGGCTGTGTACTGTGTGGTAGCCTTTAGTAGTAGAAGTAGTAGTAATAGGACTGTACTGTGTAGTAGCCTGTAGTAGTAGGACTGTGTAGTCGCCTATAGTAGTAGTAGGACTGTGTACTGTGTAGTAGCCTTTAGTAGTAGAAGTAGTAGTAGTAGGACTGTGTACTAGCCTGTAGTAGGACTGTATACTGTGTAATAGCCTGTAGAAGTTGTAGTAAGACTGTGTACTGTGTAGTAGCCTGTAGAATGACTGTCTACTGTGTGGCAGCCTGTAGTTGTAGAAGTAGTAGTGGGACTGTGTACTGTGTAGTAGCCTGTAGAAGTAGTAGTAGGACTGTGTAGTATCCTGTAGTAGTAGAAGTAGTAGTAGGACTGTGTACTGTGTAGTCGCCTATAGTAGTAGTAGTAGTAGTAGTAGTAGGACTGTGTACTGTGAGTAGCCTGTACTATAATTAGTATTTGTAGTAATAGGACTGTGTACTGTGTAGTAGCCTGTTGTTGTTGTTGTAGTAGTAGTAGTAGTAGTAGTAGGACTGTGTACTGTGAGTAGCCTGTAGTAGTAGTAGTAGCGGTAGTAGTAGTAGTAGTAGTAGTAGTAGTAGTAGTAGTAGTAGTAGTAGTAGTAGTAGTAGTAGTAGGACTGTGTACTGTGTAGTAGCCTGTAGTAGTAGAAGTAGTAGTAGGACTGTGCACTGTGTAGTAGCCAGTAGTAGTAGTAGTAGGACTGTGTACTGTGAGTAGCCTGTAGTAGTAGTTGCGGTAGAAGTACTAGGACTGTGTACTGTGTAGTAGCCTGAAGTAGTAGAAGTAGTATTAGGACTGTGTACTGTGTAGTAGCCTGTAGAAGTTGTAGTAGCACTGTGTATTGTGTAGTAGCCTGTAGTAGTAGAAGTAGTAGTAGGACTGTGTACTGTGTAGTAGCCTGTAGTAGTAATAGGACTGTACTGTGTAGTAGCCTGTAGAAGTAGTAGTACGACTGTGTACTGTGGAGTAGCCTGTAGTAGTAATAGGACTGTACTGTGTAGTAGCCTGTAGTAGTAGAACTGTGTACTGTGTAGTAGCCTGTAGAAGTTGTAGTAGGGCTGTGTACTGTGTGGTAGCCTTTAGTAGTAGAAGTAGTAGTAATAGGACTGTACTGTGTAGTAGCCTGTAGTAGTAGGACTGTGTAGTCGCCTATAGTAGTAGTAGGACTGTGTACTGTGTAGTAGCCTTTAGTAGTAGAAGTAGTAGTAGTAGGACTGTGTACTAGTCTGTAGTAGGACTGTATACTGTGTAATAGCCTGTAGAAGTTGTAGTAAGACTGTGTACTGTGTAGTAGCCTGTAGAATGACTGTCTACTGTGTGGCAGCCTGTAGTTGTAGAAGTAGTAGTGGGACTGTGTACTGTGTAGTAGCCTGTAGAAGTAGTAGTAGGACTGTGTAGTATCCTGTAGTAGTAGAGCTAGTAGTAGGACTGTGTACTGTGTGTAGCACTAGTAGTAGTGTGTACAGTGTAGTAGTAGAGTAGTACTAGTGTGTTCTGTGTACTATTTTTTTAACTCCTAGTAGTAGCGTGTACTATGTAGTAGTAGCATTAGTGTGTACTGTGTAGTAGTAGGAGTGTGGTAGTAGCGTGTAGTAGTAGTGTGTACTATGTAGTAGGAGTGTGTAGTAGAAGTAGGAGTGTATCCTCTGCAGTAGTAGTAGCGTGTACTTGGTGTAGTAGGAGTATATACTGTGTGTAGTAGTAGCGGGTACTATGTAGCAGTTGTAGTTACATTACATTACATTGATCAGACGCTTTTATCCAAAGCCACTTACAATTGTTCAAACACTGACGGACGCAGCCATCAGGAGCAATTAGGGGTTAAGTGTCTTGCTCAAGGACACTACAGCATGCTAGCAGGAGGATCCAACCAGCAACCTTTAGATCCCTAGACCACCAGCTCTACCTCCTGAGCTACCATCCCCAGTAGAAAGAGTGGGTACTGTGTAGTAGTAGTGGTAGAGTAGTAGTAGTAGTAGGAGTATATACTGTGTGTAGTAGTAGCATGTACTATGTAATAGTAGTAGTAGGAGTGCATTACTGTCTAGTAGTAGCATGTACTGTGTAGTAGTAGTTGTAGTAGCAGTGTGTGCTGTGTGTAGTAGCGTGTACTGTGTGTAGTAGTACTGTGTGTTGTCTCCAGGCTGCAGGCTTTGAGCTGTCCTACCTGCAGAAGGTCTCTGAGGTGAAGGACACCGTCCAGAGACAGACGCTGCTGCACCACGTCTCCGCCCTGCTGCTGCACAATTACCCACAATGCACCGATCTCTACTCCGAGATCCCTGCTGTGGTCCGCTCCGCCAAGGTGCAGCTCCTCCTCTGCTCCTCCTTTACTCCATCACTGCTGCCCCTCCTTTACTAGATCACTGCTGGTCCTCGTCTGCTCCTTCTTGACTACATCACTGTTAATCCTCCTCTGCTCCTCCTTTACTACATCGCTGCTGCTCCTCCTCTGCTCCTCCTTTACTAAATCACTGTTGCTCCTCCTCTGCTCCTCCTTTACTACATCACTGCTGCTCCTCCTCTGCTCCTACTTGACTACATCACTGCTGCTCCTCCTTTACCACATCACCTTACATCACGTCATCAGCTTTGAAATTAAACTGTCAACACTGAACCTTCTATAGGAGGAAGTGACATCAGTAGAGGTACAAAAGTTAGAAATTAGGAGCAAGGTGGCCGCAAGGGTGATTCAAGATTCAAGATTTTTATTTGTCACATACATATACATACTTCCATACATATATGCAGTGAAATGTAATGCAACGCACCCGGTGATAGCACACAATATGTCCTAGGAAAAAATTAAAAATAAAATAAAATAAAAAGTAGAAAATTCCTTTCTAATAGACCGACTAACTGACTCCTAAAATGTAATACAGTAAGTGGAATACTTATAGAATAAGATAAAAATATAAAGAATAAAATACAATAAAAATAAATTGAAATAAAATGGAATAGATAGAAGGAATATGGCTATGTATATACAGATATGTGCATTTAAAGTGGCATGTGAATTAAAGTGGCATGTGAATGTGAATAGTGTGAGGTAGTGTTTGGGATAATACAGCACAGTATACAACAGTACGGCGCAGCAATACGACATCACGAACAACCCTGAACAGTGACACAGTATGCGGTACAGTATGCTACATACAGTACAGTAGGTAGTGGAGCCTAGTGCATGGCTCAGTTAGGACCCCTGGTGAGGTCAGCGTTGACAGTTCTGATGGCTTGAGGGAAGAAACTCCGTCTCAGTCTCTCTGTTCTCGCTGCGTGACTGCGGAGGCGCTTGCCTGACCGCAGCAGCTGAAACAGTCCGTTGTTGGGGTGATGAGGATCCTTCATGATCCTCCGGGCTCTGCTACTACACCTCCTGGTGTATAACTCCTGCAAGGGGGGGAGGGTAGTTCCAGTGGTACGTTCAGCTGAACGCACCACCCTCTGCAGGGCCCGCCTGTCCTGGGCAGTACAGTTCCCAAACCAGGCAGTGATGTTGCCTGTCAGGATGCTCTCCACTGCTCCAGAGTAGAAGGACTTGAGGATCCTCACCGAGACCCGGAATTTCCTCAGCTGCCTGAGGTGGTAGAGACGCTGCCTCGCCTTTCTCACCAGAGTGTCTGTGTGAACAGTCCATGTTAAGTCCTCTGTGATGTGGACTCCCAGATATCTGAAGCTGCTCACCCTATCGACAGAAGTCCCATTAATCCACAAGGGCGCGTGCGTCCTCGATTGTGATCCACGCCTAAAGTCCACAATCAGCTCCTTGGTTTTGCTGACGTTCAGGTGGAGGCTGTTGTCCTGGCACCAGAGTGACAGGTCAGCCACCTCCTCGCGGTAGGCCTTCTCATCGCAGTCGGTGATCAGGCCCACGACCACGGTGTCGTCAGCAAACTTGATGATGGTGTTGGAGCTGGACCTGGCCACACAGTCATGTGTGTACAGGGAGTACAGTAGGGGGCTGAGGACGCAGCCCTGGGGGGATCCTATATTCAGGGTGAGGGAGCTTGACATGTACTTCCCCACCTTGACCACCTGGGGGCGGGCTGTGAGGAAGTCCAGGATCCAGGTGCACAGCGACCATTCAATCCTAGCTCCATCAGCTTGACAGCCAGTTTGGTGGGAACTATGGTGTTGAAAGCTGAACTATAATCAATGAACAGCATTCTCACATAGGCCCCCTTCTGGCCATCCAGGTGCGTGAGCGTGGTGTGCAGTACCTGGGAGACCGCGTCATCCGTGGATCTGTTCTGCCGGGACGCGAACTGCAACGGGTCCAAGGTGCGGGGGAGGGAGGCGCAGATGTAGTCCTTAATCAGCCTCTCGAAACACTTCATGACCACCGAGGTGAGGGCCACCGGACGGTAGTCATTCAGGCAGGTTGGAGAGGCGATCTTCGGAACAGGAACGACGGTGGACCTCTTGAAGCAGGACGGGACCACTGATTCAGCCAGGGAGATGTTGAATATTGTGGTGAACACCGGAGCTAGCTGGTTAGCACAGGTCTTCAGTACTCGCCCAGATATGCCGTCTGGGCCCGCAGCTTTCCTGGTGTTCACCCGCATCAAAGCCCTCCTGACCTCGTGCACGGACACTGAGAGTGCGCGCTCATCCCCAGTGGTGTAACTCCAATTAGCCGGCGAGCTAGCGGTGCTGCTGCCAGACTCGAACCGCGCATAAAAGGAGTTCAGTTGGTTGGCCAGGGAGGCGTCCACACTCGTGGCTGGGGAGGAGCTGCTCTTGTAGTTTGTTATTGTTCGCAGCCCCTCCCACAAGCGTCTTGTGTCCCCCCGCTCCATCTGCAGCTCCACGGTGTCTCTGTACGTCCATTTGGCGTCCCTCACCGCCCTCCGCAGATTGTACGACGCCGCTTTGTAATTGTCCATGTTACCAGATACAAGACCGTCGTTGTAAGCGGCCGTGCGCGCATTCAGAGCGCAGCGGATGGATTTATCAACCCATGGTGGGTGGAGGGGTCTGGAACCTGTCCAGTGGCTGGAGGAGTCTGTAACCTGACCAATCGGTGTAGATCTGGAGGTGCAGTATCATGGGCAGCCTGTAGGAGAGAACCAGGGATTAAAGGACAGCATTTATACACCACCTTGTATGTGAGTCTGGAACCTGCCCAGTGGCAGGAGGAGTCTGGAACCTGCCCAGTGGCAGGAGGAGTCTGGAACCTGCCCAGTGGCAGGAGGAGTCTGGAACCTGCCCAGCAGGTGGAGTCTGGAACCTGCCCAGCAGGTGGAGGAGTCTGGAGGTGCGGTATCATGGACAGCCTGTAGGAGAGAGCAGAGATTAAAGGACAGCATTTATACACCACCTTGTATGTGAGTGTGGAACCTGTCCAGTGGCTGGAGGAGTCTGGAACCTATCTAGTGGCTGGAGGAGTCTGGAACCTGCCCCCGAGACTGGAGGAGTCTGGAACCTGCCCCCGAGACTGGAGGAGTCTGGAACCTGCCCCCGAGACTGGAGGAGTCTGGAACCTGCCCCCGAGACTGGAGGAGTCTGGAACCTGCCCCCGAGACTGGAGGAGTCTGGAACCTGCCCCGGAGACTGGAGGAGGCTGGAACCTGTCCAGTGGCTGGAGGAGTCTGGAACCTGCCCAGTGGGTGTAGGTCTGGAGGTGCAGTATCATGGACAGCCTGTAGTAGAGAACCAGGGATTAAAGAACAGCATTTATACACCACCTTGTATGTGAGTCTGGAACCTGTCCAGTTGCTGAAGGAGTCTGGAATTTGTCCAGTGGCTTGAGGAGTCTGGAACCTGTCTAGTGAGTGTAGGTCTGGAGGTGCAGTACAATGGACAGCTGGTAGGAGACAACCAGGGCGTTAGTGGACAGCATTTATACACCACCTTTCCAGCCACTATGGCCACGCTTTACATGTCACATGACACATGCACCCATTCACACACCGACTGCAGGGTCCGCCACCAGGAGACAAGGAAGCTCTAAGTTGCCTTGCTCAAGGACACCTCTGCAAAGTAGTCAGTAGGATCCCAGGATCTAACCACCAACCCTCAAGCTCCTGCCGCCTGGTTAGATTTGGGAATCAGTGCAGTGATAGGACTTCAGTAGGGGTCAGTTGAAGTCAGGAGGAGTCGGTAGAAGTCAGTAGCGGCCGAGAGAGGTCAGTAGATGCTAGTAAGGTCAGTAGGCATCAGTAGGGGTCAGTAAAAATCAGTAGGGCCCAAGGGAGGTCAGTAGAGGTTCGTTGGGGTAAGAAGGGGCCAATAGGGGTTAGTAGTGGTCAGAGGCCAGCAGGGATCGGTAGGGGTCTAACCCATCTGAGTCACAAGAGGAGCCAGAGGACCTCCCGTGACTCAAAACCATGAGGTTCATCGTACGTTAGAATTCACACTGATTAGAGCAGGTTCCTCCTTCTGAGGAGACATTACTCTGTGTTCTTTTACACAGGTGGATTTTGAGCAGCTCTCCGACAGTCTAGTGCAGCTGGAGCGACGGTGCAAGGCATCATGGGAAAACCTGAAGCTCATCTCCAAGCATGAGAGCAAAGTTTCTCTGAGGAATAAGATGAGCGACTTCCTGAAGGAGGCGACCAGGAGGATCCTGGTTCTGAAGGTGGTGCACCGCAGGGTGACCAACAGGTCCGCGCGCGCACACACACACACACACACACACACACACACACACACACACACACACACACACACACACACACACACACACACACACACACACACACACACACACACATATCCTGGCCCTAAAGGTGGTGCACCGCAGGGTGACCAACAGGTCATCATAGTGAAACACTAAAGAAGTAATTCAAGTCAATACAAACCCTAACCGTTCTAGGGTTTGTAGTAACTTCTTGTATTACTTCTTGAGTTTAGCATCTAAATCAATTACATGAAATATGAACTATTTGCTGCGTGTGAGGAACCTGTGGGTGGCCATCTTCTCCAGGTTCCACTCCTTCCTGCTGTTCCTGGGGCAGCCACTCCACTCAGTCCGGGATGTGAAGGTCACGTCCTTCTGCCGCCTCATCAGCGACTTCAGCCTGGAGTTCCGGACTTGCAGGGAGCGGCTCGTGGCCCAGAACCTGAAGAGAGCCGCACACCGCCAGAGGACCAGGACCCGAGGCAAGATGATCACGGAGGTAAACATGTAGTAGTACATAGTAATATACAGTAATACACACTTAATATACACACACTATTTCAAAACTTTAAGGTCCTTTCGATCAGTTTCAATCTGACTTTTGGGCAAGCCTCCTCTGAGCTGCAGATGAAGCTTCGATGCTGGTTGTAGTGGACCTCAGGGCAGCCTCTCATCAGGGTCAGTCCAACAGGGGAAGAGAGTGAGTGTGTGTGTGTGTGTGTGTGTGTGTGTGTGTGTGTGTGTGTGTGTGTGTGTGTGTGTGTGTGTGTGTGTGTGTGTGTGTGTGTGTGTGTGTGTGTGTGTGTGTGTGTGTGTGTGTGTGCGTAAAGACTCTTTGGTATAAACCTTGTTTGGTTTTAGAGACATTAAAAAAAAAACTGGAACTTAATTTGCACCTGACGTCAAATATACATTAGTACACAGTAATACACACTTTAATATACACACACTGCAAGACCAGGTTCAAGAGGATCTCTGAGCACACACACACACTGAAAAGCTGATTTAATGTTGTGTAGTTGATGGATAAGTGCACAAGGCCAGAGCAGCGCTTGGCTATTGTTAGCTTTACTCAGTGTTTGAGTATTATAGAGTGTACTTGTTAGATTGTTTCTTATCTAATTTTAATCTGTATCTCTCTGACTCCAAAGCCTGAATCGTTTCATCTTCAACATATGATCAGAAACTAAACTGAATCATATGATCCAGAGTAGAGGCAGAGCAGAGGGTGTGTATATAATGTTTTGGTGTAACATTTCAACTTCCTGTCCCCCCAGACTGAGAGGTTCTGTGCAGCACTGCCCCCACAGGACGCTGCAGTTAATGCAGCTCCAGGACAGGAAGAGGAACACCAGAACATGAGGAACCTCCTGATGAGCAGCAACATGGCCGCCAAGCCCGAAATGTTGCGACGCTCCCGAGGAATCCACTGTAACTCTTTTTCTATACACAGTATATTATTTACACAGTATATTCTATATACAGTATATTCAACTGAGATGTGGAGTCACTGAACTTGATGAATGGATGGATAGAGAGATGGATGTATAAAAGAGAGATGGCTGGGTGGGTAGGGAGATGGATAGAGAAATGGGTGGATGATAGAGAGATGGGTGATGGATGGAGAGATGGATGAATAATTGAGAGATGGATTATGATAGAGAGATGGATGGAGAGATGGGTGGATGATAGAGAGATGGATGATGGATTGAGAGATGGAGGGATGATAGAGATGGGTGGATGATAGATGGATGCTGGATGGAGAGATCGATGGATGAAAGAGAGATGGGTGGAGGGATGGATGGATGGATAGAGAGATGGATGATAGAGAGATGCATGGATGGATGAATGATAGAGAGATGGATGATGGATGGATGATAGAGAGATGGTTGGAGAAATGCATGGATGGATGATGGAGAGATGGATGATGGATGGAGAGATGGATGGATGGAGTTTCAGGAGTCAAACCCACTGTCTTCATGCTTCAGGTTCCACATGTGCTTAAAGATGTTCCTCTGGTTCTTTGGTTCCTGGTTCCTTCCTGTCAGCTAGACCCAGTCTGACCTCTGACCTGCTGTTCTTCATTGGAGGCTTTTTGCTTTATACTTCAGCGATGCTGTGGTGCAGATCCAGGCGATCAGTGGCTTGTGCGATCCTCAAACTGTCATGGACCTGCTGCCTTCTGATTGGCTGCAGGGAGTGCTGATATACTGAATCCATGCACAGTAGATATACTATTTATATCAGTGGCACGGCAACCAGGCAGCCCTGCACCTCAGGCTGGAAACAAGACGTTGCTCCCCTATTGACTGGCACACTCCTCCCATCCGGATACTGGTCTGGATGGTTTAGTTACTGGGTTTCTGCTCTGGATGGGTCAGTTACCAGTTTACTGGTCTGGATGGGTCAGTTACCAGGTTACTGGTCTGGATGGGTCAGTTATTAGGTAAGTGGTCTGGATTGGTCAGTTACTGGGTTACTGCTCTGGATGGGTCAGTTACTGGTTTACTGGTATGGATGGGTCTGTTATTAGGTTAGTGGTTTGGTCCGGACCACAGCCCCACTGCTCATCAGCTAATATGCTTTTGAAGAAAACTTAGGGTCAGCCAATAGGGAGAGGATGTGACATCAGTATGTACTGTGCTAGTATTGCAGTACTGTGCTAGTACTGTGGTATTGTGCTAGTGCTGTTGTAATACTGTACTACTGTTAGAGGTACTATGCTAGTACGTTTGTACTATGAGGCTGCTGTGCTCCCTGAAGCTCCAGGTAGGACCAGACGATCCCAGATGCCCTCAGCTAGAGACGACTCCAGCCAGGTGGACGCCACTGAGGAGATCATGGATCAGTTGGTCAAGTCTGTTACCCACAATCCCCCAGAGCGAGCCTCCAGGACCCGCCAGCGCTCCCGCCTTAACAGGAAGTCATGTGAGTGCCGGATCAGATTAGATAGTGCTGTCTGCAGCCAAACAGCAGAGTGTGTCCAAAACAGTGATGAGTTCACAGGGTCACTGGGTTCTTATATTTTATTCTGTTATATGATATAATATATTATTATATTAATTGTATGAATGATATTGTATTGTATTATACTATGGTATATGATAAAATATTATGTTATATTATATTCATTATATTATATTATAATATACTATGTTATATGATATAATGTTATATTATATAGTATTGTATTGTGTTATTGTATTATACTATATTACACTATTATATGACAACATATTTATACTACACATATACATAATAATATTACAATATAGTAAGTAGATATATATAATGTTATTATGTTATAATGTTATATGGCATTATACTGTAAGGTATGTGTGTGTGTGTGTGTGTGTGTGTGTGTGTGTGTGTGTGTGTGTGTGTGTGTGTGTGTGTGTGTGTGTGTGTGTGTGTGTGTGTGTGTGTGTGTGTGTAGTGCGCAGGACTCTGCTTTCTGGTGTCAGTGTTGATGTTGTCCACGCTCTGGGATTGAACACCAGCAAGGACTCAGTGTGACGCCCCCCACATACACATACACACACACACACGATTGAAAAAAGTATTTCACTAATTAAAGAGAATGTTTCAGGTTGAACCATGGTTGGAGTTCTGTTAGTCAGGAATATGAAGTTTTAACTTTACATAAAACGGTGACTTTCACACTTATCAATAAAGTTTTTTTTCAATAAATCATCTGTTCTTTGTTTATTGTTTTTATTGGTTTTCATTCCATGTCCATGTTGTTTTGTTGAAGTTTATTATGTGTATGTATTTGTGTATATATATAGTATATGTACAGTATGTATATATGTATATATATATTTGTATTTACTGTGTGTGTATGTACGTGTGTCTATATATATATATATATATATATATATGTGTGTGTGTGTGTGTGTGTATATATATATATATGTGTGTGTGTATATGTGTTTATATATATATGTATATATGTACGTATGTATGTATTTATGTATACTGGAAAATACAGTGTAGGGTCAGTGTAATGGACAGTACAGTGTACTGGGAAGTACAGTGTAGGGTCAGTTCACTGGACAATGACAGTGTTGGGTCAGTGTACTGTTCAGTACAGTGTTGGGTCAGTGTACTGTACAGTGTAGGGTCAGTGTACTGGACAGTACGGTGTAGGGTCAGTGTACTGTACAGTGTAGGGTCGGTGTACTGGACAGTACAGTGTACTGGGAAGTACAGTGTAGGGTCAGTGTACTGGACAGCGGCAGTGTAGGGTCATTGTACTGGACAGTACAGTGTAGGGTCAGTGTACTGGACAGTACAGTGTAGGGTCAGTGTACTGGACAGTACAGTGTAGGGTCAGTGTACTGGACAGTACAGTGTAGGGTCAGTGTACTGGACAGTACAGTGTTGGGTCAGTGTACTGTTCAGTACAGTGTTGGGTCAGTGTACTGTTCAGTACAGTGTTGGGTCAGTGTACTGTACAGTGTAGGGTCAGTGTACTGGACAGTACGGTGTAGGGTCAGTGTACTGTACAGTGTAGGGTCGGTGTACTGGACAGTACAGTGTACTGGGAAGTACAGTGTAGGGTCATTGTACTGGACAGTACAGTGTAGGGTCAGTGTACTGGACAGCGGCAGTGTAGGGTCAGTGTACTGGACAGTACAGTGTAGGGTCAGTGTACTGGACAGTACAGTGTAGGGTCAGTGTACTGGACAGTACAGTGTAGGGTCAGTGTACTGGACAGTACAGTGTAGGGTCAGTGTACTGGACAGTACAGTGTAGGGTCAGTGTACTGGACAGTACAGTGTAGGGTCAGTGTACTGGACAGTACAGTGTAGGGTCAGTGTACTGGACAGTACAGTGTAGGGTCAGTGTACTGGACAGTACAGTGTAGGGTCAGTGTACTGGATAGTACCGTGTATGTACATTTAAATGTCAGTGGCTCTTTAAGGAATGAGTCACGTGCTCCTGCAGCCGGTGTGCGGCTGATGCTCCGCACATATAAGGACCAGGACCCACAGAGCGGGGACCGGAGGATGCAAATCCCCCTCCGAGATGTTGCTTCTCGCCCTGCTCATCGCTCTGCTCGGCAGGGCCGCCGGCACCGAGCTGCCCGCCACACACGCACCGCTGCTCGGCTCACCCTCTGCCACGGGCGGCCCGCCGCAGCGGGGCTCCGGGTCGCCTGGCGTGGTCTCGGCCCGGCAGACCGGACTGGTGGAGCTGCAGGTGGAGGGGCCGGGGGAAGCGCAGGGCTCCCCGCACGAAGGGCATGCCCCCGGGTACCGGATCGTCCAGTGGGAGTGGAGCTACGTCCAGACTCCGTACATCATCGCCACCTGGCTGCTGCTGGCCAGCGGAGCCAAGATCCGTAAGTTGAGATGGAGTTGAGATAAAATACAAGATAAGGTAAGAAAGAGAGGAGATCCAGCAGAGCACATGGTAAGAGAAGATGGGAGAAGATGAAAGATGTTTCACTCTCATCGTTTAGTTTCAACAGTTTCAGGTTTTAATATTAAGACTAAATCGTTTTACAGAAAATCCCTGAATTATTTAAAAAAATGGTGAGATTTCTAGCAGTCTCTCTCTCTCTATCTGTCTACCTGTCAGTTTGAATAAAGTGTTCTGGTCTTCCCGGGTCGATCCAGGACCTGTACAGTTGTGGTCCACATGTAACTCAGTAGGGTTCGGGTCCCAGGTCTACTGTCATTGTGTGTAACAACCAGTGGATCCAGAAGGAGGCGCTCTCAGAACCAATCGAAGAGCTGGAACGTCCCTCGCCCACGTGCACGTGATGAAGAGCCAATCGGATGTTGTTACTGAGGTTCAGGGACTTGATCAGTTTATGTGATCAGCTGATCAACAGCTTCATTCAGTTCAGACATGGACAGATCTAGAGAGGAGGAGAGGATGGAGGAATAGAGGATTGACAGAGTTAAAGAGGATGGAGGGGGACAGATCCACAGCCCCGGCCCCCTCTTTCTCTGTTGCTGTAGTTCAGTTTAGTTCTATATTTATATTTATTGTGTGAGCATGAAGGAGGTTCTGCTGCACCCCACTGTAATCATGGAGGAGGTTTTGAGTAAGGAGACACGAGTTGGATGAGAAGAAGAGAGGGCGTGGCGGCTCTCAGGAAAGTGAACCTGCAGGCAGCAGTGGAAAAGGAATGAAAAGACAAACATAATTAGGTACTTGAATGACTGTGTTTCACAAGGTGTTTTCTCTCCTTTTCCTGGTTTTTCCAACTGTTTCCATTTTCTCTCCCACACATATTTACTCAGGGTTGCCTCTTTAAATGTCAATGGTGGGAGACAGCAGCAGAAGAGGGCTTTGGTTGCTGAATTAATTCACCAAGGACGGTTGGACGTGATGTGCAAGAAACACACAGTGATGCAGCCAATGAGGTCGACAGGGGCTGGTGGGGTGGTGGAGGGGGCAGCTGTCTCTCACCCATGGAACCAACTTCAGTGCAGGAACAGCGATCCTCTTTTCAAAAGGTTCAGACCTCAGGGTTCTGCCCAGCACTGAGATAGAAACAGGTAGAGCTCAGATGGTCAGGGCGGAGGCAGGAGGTTTTATTTTCTGTTTTATTAATGTATATGCTCCCAATCTAGGCTCCCAGAGGGTGGAGCTTTTTAAAAAGCTGAAGGAAACATTGCAGCAGGGGGATCAGAGTGACTACATTGTGATGGGTGGGGACTGGAACTGTACATTGGACTATAGTCTGGATAGGACCAGTGAGGAACCCCACAGAGTTTCTTCCACCTGTCTGTCTGAACTTACAGTTCAGCATGACCTCATGGACACATGGAGAACAAAACATGTGACAGACAGACAGTACACATGGGTGGAGGTTTCAGACGGTAGGGTCAGTGCAGCTCGGCTGGACAGGCTTTACATATCACACACTTCCAGTTCCAGGTTACTAAACAGTTCCATTCACCATGTGGGTTTCACACATCATCACATCATCTCGTCACTCTGGCGCTATGCATTTTACCCAGCACCAAGCACTTTTCTTACTGGCATCCTAATGTAAAGCTGACGCAGGAAGTTGCATGGTAGTTAAGAATTATTCTGGGAAACCTGGAGGAGCAGAAAGGAGGATTTTGGCTCCTTGAGTCAGTGGTGGGAGGTGGAGAAAGCACAAATCCATGTCTTCTGCCAACGGCACTGTGCTCACTCCACAAGCAGGGTTAAGGAGGCCATAAAAACACTGAAGCAGGAGATAAGAGGTATTGAAGGGAAGCCTCCTTGGTGGCAGCACCCCTGCTGGTGGGAGGCTGCAGGAGAAGAGGCAGGAGCTGAGGACTTTCCTCCAGGAGAGAGTGAAGGGTGCTATGGTCAGGGCTCGCTACCTCAGCATCAGGGATATGGACGCCCCCAGCTCCTACTTCCTCAACCTGGAGATGGCTGTTCAGTGGTCCAGATAGGTGGCATGTCTCCGCCTTCCAAATGGCGGGGTGACCACCAGCTGGTGGAGATAAGGAAGCATGCGGTGGCCTTCTACACCAACACCTACAGGGTGGAGGACTCTGATGGAGAGTGTCCTGTCGACCTTCTTCAGGGTTCAACAAGGTGGAGGTCGGGGAGCAGGACGCCTTGGACGCTGCCATCGGAATGGAGGAGCTCACCTCCGCTGTGGGCCAGTTGGCTTCTGGGCGTGGTCCCTTAATAGATGGTCTGCCTCCAGAGTTTTATAAACATTTCTGGAGCCTGATAGGAGAAGATCTCCACCAGGTGCTGCTGGAGTCTGTGCGGACTGGTGTACTACCAGTCTCTTCTCGGGCAGCAAGCTGCTCTCTCTCATACCCAAGAAAGGAGACTTGGCTTTGCTGAAAAACTGGAGAACCATTGCACTGCTCTGCATAGACTTCAAACTTTTATCCAAAGTCCTGGCCAATGGGCTGAAAGGAGTGTTAGAGTTGTTTATTTTTAAAGACCAGTCGTATTGTGTACCAGGCAGATCTATCAAGGACGATTTCTTTTAAGAGGGGGTTGTTAGAGTGGATTGCGGGCACCCTGATGCTCCTCTCCATACACCCTTTCCCTCTGCAATCCTATATGGGATCTTTTAAAGCGGATGCAACCGAAAGTGATTTGGAAAAAAGTAATTTTAAGGAAGTAATCCATCTTTGCAAACACAGTCCAGGACGGACCACTGGGTATCACCAGCACGGAGGTTCAGTTAAAACAATCGCTTAATTAAGCGTTTTTTTAAAAAGATAGCAAGATAAAAGGATCAAATTGTGTAATTATCCCAGTAAAAGGCCCGTCTGCATCTCTGCTCACCGGAGGAGGAGGCGGTGGCGGCTCCTACGTGATGCCCCCCCCCCCCCCCCTGGTAACAGGTGTGTGTCTGAGTGCCTTCTGCACTTCCGCATTGTTCCTCCAATATCTGAACCGAACTGTAGAAAGATAGAAAGCCCATTTCAGAATGACCTGAAACGGGTTTTACTGTGATTTATTTCTCCTTTTTATGGATTTCTCCAGAAGGGGACAAAAGCACCGGGCGTGGTAAAGCAGCGACGCGGAATACCAGTTCCTATTCAGCACACTTTGAATTGTGCTTTACAGGTCACTTAATTAGCAAAATAAAATGTCAAATCGCCTAAAAAACAATCTAACCCTACTCAGCTAATCGCTGGTTGCCGATTTTTTGATCCAATCGCCCAAGCCTAATCCAGAGGGCCGTCGGGAACTTTTTCTCATCTGGTCAGCACTGGATCAGAGCAGCGGCTCCATACCTACCAGTCCAGGAGGGGGGACAAGGCCTGTTTGACATGGCATCTTGGGTCACGGCCGGACCCCATCACTTTTCACCTCCAGACTGTTGCACAGGTTAGTGGATGAAGTCCGTGCTTCCCTGCCACGCCCTCTAGAGCTTTTATGGAGAACCGTACTCTGTCTGACCAATGGGATGATGAGTGTGAGTATGTGTGTCCTTCACTAATGGTCTCTCCTGCTGTGCAGTGGGAGGAGGAGCAGGACAGCCTCCTGTCTTTTGCTGCACCCAGGCTGGGGGAGTTTGAGGCAGTGAGCAAGAAAGCCGTTTACTACACCTGTGTTAAAGTGACAAACCTACGCTCTCTGGCAGGGGTGCAAGTGGACCCGGTTCTTTGGCCCAGGAGCTTTCTCTAACGGACACCGGCGCTCCCTGAACATGATCTGCGCTCACTGTGCTAACATTGTGGGCGTGCCAAGGGCACGTTCCACATGAATATGCATGTCTTGCCCAGACAATCCACAACCTCCATGCCCTTACACACTTAAAAAAAAATACAAAATAAAACATCCCTCATTAAAAAGGCCACCATGGGGCATCAAGGGGCATCAAGGGGCCCTCTGCACGTTCCTGGTTCAGGGTCTGGGGGAAAGTTTCTTTTTTAAACCTTTTTATTTTTAGCCCTGTTTACACTGTGTCAAACAGATCTGTCCATGTCCTGGTGAACACTGTTTCAGGGGTTTGCAAAAGCAGGAAGAACGCTGTGAGGGGTCAGGGGTCAATGGATACGGCCCAGATGATGATTGGTCTGCTCTCAGCCCGCCTCAGGGTGGAGTTTAAGTTTTACAAACTGACTGGAAAATTGGGACACAAAATTGGACACCCCAAACACACAATGTGTTTGGGGTGTTGGGGAGGTGAGGATGAGGGCTAGCCCTAACCCTATCTCTACATTTTAGCTCTTTTATTCCCTTCGTGATCTAGGTTCTGCTGCTGTGTGACATGATATAGTGTAAATAAAGGAACCATAAAGTCTCTCTCTTTCTCTCTCTCTCTTTCTCTTTCCGCTATGTTCATCCATCTAACCTCCTCTTCTTGTCCTCCAGTCTTCCACCTCTCCCAACGCTTCACCACGGTGGTCCCAGAGAGCTGCATGCTCATCCTGCTGGGTCTGGTTCTGGGCGGGGTCGTGCTCTTGGCCAATGAGAAGCAGCTGTACCAGCTTGACCCCGTCCTCTTCTTCCTCTTCCTGCTGCCCACCATCGTGGGTGACGCTGGCTACTTCATGCCTGCACGCCTCTTCTTTGACAACCTGGGCGCCATCTTGCTTTACGCTGTGGTGGGAACCCTGTGGAACGCCTTCTGCACCGGCTTCTGTCTGTACGGGGTCAAGCTGCTGGGGGTCATAGGTCAGTTTGAGGTCACTGAGGTTAGTATGAGATCACTGAGGTCAGTGTGAGATGACTGGGAGCTCACTAAGATCAATCTGGGGTCACTGGGAGGTCCCAGTACTAGTCCTAACTAACCCACCATAACTAGCCTGAATTAGTCCTAACTACGCAACCCCTAACTCACCCATCATAACTAGTCCTGACTCACCCATAGTAAGTAGTCCTGACTAGTCATAATTCACCCATCCTAATTAGTCCTCACTCACCCATCCAACTAGTCCTGACTCCCCCATCCTAACAAGTCTTAACTAGTCCTAACTAGCACTGACTCACCCATCCTAACTAGTCCCCACTAGTCCTATCTAACCATGCTGTATGTGTGTGCAGACTCTGGTGTGCATGCAGGCCTGCTCGATTTCCTTCTGTTTGGAGCTCTGATCTCGGCCGTCGACCCGGTCGCCGTCCTGTCCGTGTTCGAGGAAGTGCACGTCAATGACACGCTGTTCATCATCGTGTTTGGAGAGTCGCTGCTGAACGACGCCGTCACTGTGGTAACCACACAAACACACACAGTGGGAGGTGTGAAGGAGGGAGCACTGGAGGGATGCAGTGGTAGAGTGGAGTAATAGAGCAGTTGAGGTATGGAAGGGTGGAGGTATGAAGGGATGGATGGGTAGAGGGATGGAGGGGTAGAGGCATGGGGGATGGAGGGGTAGAGGCATGGAGGGATGCAGGGGTAGAGGCATGGAAGGGTAGAGGGGCGTAGCAGCAGGATTTAGCAGATTAGAAACTGGAATGCTTCACTGCTGCCAACAGCCATAATCTGCTCCACACAGTGAGAGAGGATGGTGTCCGCAACAAGGTCTACATCTCCTTGGTGGAGGTCGGAGCAGTGAGACAGTGTGTATGAGAGTGAGACAGGATGGTGTTCCATTTTAGGTCCTCTACAAGGTCTATATCTCCTTTGTGGAGGTTGGAGCAGTGAGTCAGTATGTTAGACAGTTAGACAGGATGGTGTTCTCCTTTGGGTCCTCTACAAGGTCTACATCTCCTTGGTGGAGGTTGGAGCAGTGAAACCGTGTGATAGACACAACACAACCCTGTCTAACAGTGAGACAGGGTTGTGTTCTCCTTTAGGTCCTCTACAAGATCTACTTCTTCTTAGTGGAGGTTGGAGCAGTGAGACAGTGTGTTAGAGAGTGAGACAGGATGGTGTTCTCCTCTAGGTCCTCTACAAGGTCTACATCTCCTTCGTGGAGGTCGGTGCTGGGAACGTGGAAACGGCAGATTACTTTAAAGGAGTCGGTGAGTCTAAATCCACAATGGAGGATATCACAGTCTGAGGCGGTGAAGAGGCGTTGACCTCCTCCTCTCCCACTTCTCCTTTCCCCCTTTCATCTTCCTCATCCTCCACCTCCTCCAGTCTCCTTCCTGGTGGTCAGTCTTGGAGGGACTCTGGTTGGCCTGGTATTCGCCGTGCTCCTGGGCTTCATCACTCGTTTCACAAAGAAGGTTCGGATCATTGAGCCTCTGCTCGTCTTCCTGCTTGTCTACCTGGCGTACCTGTCTGCAGAGCTGTGCTCGCTGTCTGCGATCTTGTCGTGAGTCCCTGATCATTGATCAATACAGTCATTACTCATCAATAGTTATTACTGATCAATAACATTTCCCTCTGTTTGCAGCTATGTATTTTACTGGCAAGTGAAGAACCCTGAACCCTAAACCCTGAACCCTAAACCTTGAACGCTAAACCTTGAACGCTAAACATGGAAACCTAAACCTTGAACCCTAAACCCTAAACCTTGAACCTAATCCTTGAACCTAAACCCTGTACCTTAACACTGAACCTAAACCTTGAACCTTAACCCTGAACCTAGACCTTGAACCCTGACCCCTAAACCTTGAATCCTGAACCTAAACCCTGAACTTGAACCTTGAACCTAAACCCTGACCCCTAAACCTTGAACCCTGAACCTAAACTGTGTGTGTGTGTGTGCGTGTGCGTGTGCGTGCGTGTGTGCGTGCGTGAGACCCTACATACAAGGAATGCATTTAAAGTTCATCCCAAGGCAGAAAAAAATATTCTGAAATGAGGGGACCTGGTACAAGAACTAGGACCTGGATCTGGACCTGGTACCTTGTTGTCTCGTGACTAGCCAACAGAATTTATCATCACAGAACATTTCACAACATCAATTATTGTATATTAAGTTGAGGATCAATTCTGTATTGATACTTCATGGAGAGCAAGGAGAGGTCTCCTTATTGTCATGGAGGCTCTCCACTCTATGAAGGAGGGTCCCACCCTATGATGGAGGCTCTCCACCCTGTGACGGAGGCTCTCCACCCTGTGACAGAGGCTCTCCACCCTGTGACGGAGGCTCTCCACCCTGTGACGGAGGCTCTCCAACCTGCCAAGATGTCATCCCTCTCATTTGTCCTGATTCTCCTGGATCTGTCTGCTGCCTTCCACGCAGTTAAACACCAAATCCTTCTCTCCATCCTCTCTCCTCTCCATCCTTTCTTCTCTCCACCCTCTTGTTCTCTAAATCCTTTATTCTCTCCACCCGCTCTTCTCCTTATCCATTCTTCTCTCCACCCTCTCTGAACTTGGAGTTACAGGGTCTTCACACACCTGGATGGCTTCATACTTGGCCAATCGCTCTCCCCAGCTCTCATGGAGAGGATCCTCCTGACCCCTGGAGCCCCTCAGAGTTCGGTCCTGGTTCCTTTACTGTTCCGTCTACTAAATCCCTTGGTGACGTGATCTCCTCCCATGGCTTTTCCACCCACTGCTCTGCTGATGACGCTCCACTCCACCTCTCCTTTCCCTCTTCAGAATATCAGGATATGGAGAAGAGCATCTCTGCCCATATTCAAGACATTAACGCATGGACATCTGGGCACCACCTGAACCTCCACCTCAACCAGACAGAGCTCTTCCTTCTCTCTGGGAAACACTGCCCTCACACAGACTTCTCCATCACCATCCAGAACACAAAGTATCTCCATCTCAGACTGCCCGCATCACCGTGACGACCATTTTTCCTGCTCCACCCACATCACCATGACAACAGCTCTCCTGCTCCACCGTCAACAAAACTCTCTTACTCTACAAGTACTAACTCTACTAGTAACAGCTCTACTAGTACTAATACAAGCTCTACTAGTACAAACTTTAAGAGAACCAACTGTTCTAGTACATACTCTACTAGAACTAACTGTACTCGTACCAACTTTACTAGTACCAACTCTACTAGAACTAACTGTACTAGTACTTACTCTATTAGCAATAACTCTACCAGTACTATAGGGTTAGTACTAACTCTACTCGTAGAAACTGTACCAGAACAAACACTACTAGTACAATATGAGTCCTAACTCTACAAGTACTGGAGAAAAGGAAATCATCAATATTAAAACGTCTACTGACTGAAATGAAATTGATATGACGATAGAACCTCATTGATGGTTTTGCTAAACCACTGACTCTCAATTGTAACTTGTCCTTCCAAACTGGTACATTTCCAAGCAAAATTGAAATTGAAAAAGTTATCCCATTATATAAAGCTGGGGATAGACACCACTTTACAAATTACAGGCCTGTTTCTTTACTTCGCAAATTATTTTCAAATAAGTATTTTTTGAAAGGTTCGAAAATTTAATTGAGAAGCAAAATTGGCTGACTGACAGTTAGTGTGGATTTAGGTAGCGTTATTACTACAATTTGATGGTAATTATCTAGAAATGTATAATGAAACAAATAATTAATAGTTGTCTTGTTGGGGTACTACTCTCTTTTTTTGTTGAGAGAAAGGAATGTGTTTGATTTAAATAAATCAAACTTTGATGCATAATGAATCAATCTAGTATCAAAAGTGTGTGGTCCTACTCTTTCAGTGATCTTTAGAAACTACTTGGAGATAAATATCATAAACAAGGACCTTAGAAATAAATAAAGTATTTATTTATAGCTAAAATACTTGGCAATCAATGGTAAAATAAAGAAATGAAAATAAGGGATGAAATAACATGAAATCAATAAAACAAAGAAGAAAACAATTAACTGAAAAACAAACGAGTCCCTGATTTGCTGATGATAGGTAGTGTGTGTTTATGAGATGAGGAAAAGAGCAGAAGCCTAAATATAATTCCTATGTTCTAATGTGGAAGTTGAAGCTATCTCCAACACCAACTCTCCTCACAGCAGAGAAGTTCTCTTGGATTTACTTGTCACTGAGTCGTCTCCAGGTGTAGTTCGGCTGATGAGTGGGGGGACTCCATCGGGGTAGCGTGGAATCCTTTCCATAGCACAATGCACATCAGCAGGGGGTTCCACTTAAGCGCAGTGTAGCCGGCTTGGAGAGAAGTGAACCGCGTTGTCTTTCAGGATGGCCCTTTGTCCCGCCAGCGGCAGTTCAGCTTTCAAGGCAGGCGTTGCAGCAGTGTCTAAGTAACCGTGCGTCTGCACAGGAGTCGTCTGGATCAGCTGGAGCGGGTCGGAGAGTGATTGGACTTAACTGTTCTAGTTGACTTTTAACTTGAGAAATCAGGTTGCAGAGATATTGTTTGTTTTATCAAGAAAAATATAAAATGATAATGAACGTCCCGAAACAGTTACACACTATAACAGGATATTTGTCATAAATCCTCACAAACATTGATTATTGACTATCTGACGCAACAAATTCATACCCGTGTCAATAATAACAGAAAGCATATCAACAACACTTAATTTGAGACACTAACACATTTTATAAATGAACAGGGGGTCAAAAGGCCTCTTTTCCCGCCACGTGATAGCGGTAGAGGTCCTTGGTAAAAACACATTCAACCTACAACTCCGTAAAAACTCCATCTGATATTGTAAAAGTCTGACTTTCACCAGTTTGAGTAAAATTATTGCGTATTACGGTTATATCTATTCCTGTATGACGTAATTAATAACTCACATGAGTATAGTTGCGTTTCAAGACATGCGATGGACTGTGGAAGCGTACAATTGACTGACCCTTTGCGGGTAAGAGGTTTCCTATCTTGTGGGGATCCCATTATTAGGTGTTGCCAGGGTGTGGGAGGATGTCTTTCTGGCAGTTTAACATTGTAGGCTTGAAATGTCAATGGTCTGTTTTTAACACAAAAGCCTGGTGTTTTGGGCCCCACGGTAATAAACATTGTTCTGCCTGGTGCCGTCAGTTCAGTTCAAAGTGCAGGGTTCTGGACACTCCAACCAGGCGAGAGAAATATAATCCAGTTTATGGAGGCTGGGCGCTACTTTTAGAACAAAGAGATCAACATCTTGGGCGCAAATTTAATTAATAGAAGAAATTACTGATTGTATCGACAAAAAGCTTTTGATACCATTGATCAGGATATATTACTGGATTAACTGGAAAGGTATCAGAGGAATTGTGCTAAATTGATTTAGAAGCAATTTAAGAAACAGGCAACAATTTGTAAAGATAGGAGAGCATCAATTAACATGCATGGATATTACTTCTGCTACTTCTTCTACTTCTTATATTACTATTGCTCAAAATTGTTCATTTTGTAGGTAAATGAATGTTAAATGAGTATCAAAAATACTTACATTTATTTAATTTGTGGACACAAATATTTTTTTCCTATGGATCGAATTTACAGCAGCTTTTGGAGGTGATCACAACAGAAATTAGTAAATCAAACAGTGGTTTGATAAGCAAATTTCATTAAATTTAAACAAAAAGATTATGTTGTTTGGAAATTGGAAAATAAACACCCATGTATAAGTGATGATAGATAATGTTAATATAGAAAGAGTATTTGAAAATACATTTCTGAGGGTGATATTACACCACAAAAACCTGTTTTTAAACTCGCATGATTTGAAGTTCATGGATCCGGTAGAATTTAAAACTGCACAAATAATGTGGAAAGCAAGAAATAATTTACTTCCGGGTAATATACAAAAAATGTTAGTACTGTATTAGTACCAACTCTACCAGTACCAACTCTACTAGTACTAAGTATACTAGTACCAACTCTACTAGTACTGTGTTTCTACAGATTTATTAGCTGCAGTGGTAACGTCCAGTTGGTTTGAGTTGTCTCATCAGTGACATCATGTGATGTCATGTACTTCAATACGTCACAATATTCATAACCAGCATTACACTATAAGTGTGCACTGTTCTGTTAAACTACTAGATCAGAAACAGTACTTTCAGGTTGTACTTGTACTTCTTGCTCCTCAGACTGACATTCTGTGGCCTCGGAGCTAACAAGTATGTGGAAGCCAACATCTCCCAGAAGTCCCGGACCACGGTCAAGTACACTATGAAGACCCTGGCCAGCATCGCCGAGACCATCATCTTCATCTTCCTCGGGATCTCAGCCGTGGACAAGACCAAGTGGGCCTGGGACACCGGCCTGGTCTCCTGCACCCTCCTCTTCATCTTCGTCTTCAGAGCCATCGGTTAGACGAGCTAGTTTCCCCGTCACTGATCTACTGTCTGTAGCCCCCAACTGCGGTCTAAAGCCTAACCCTGCACCCTCTTCTCTCCTCAAGGTGTGATTGGTCAGACCTGGATTTTGAACCGGTCCCGTCTCGTCCCGTTAGACCGGATCGATCAGGTGGTGATGTCGTACGGTGGCCTGCGGGGGGCAGTGGCGTTCGCTCTGGTGGTCCTATTGGATGGAGACCATGTCAAAGCCAAGGATTACTTCGTAGCTACAACCATCGTGGTCATCTTTTTCACCGTCATGTTCCAGGTACACAAACTTTGTAGTCCTGCAGAGTTAGACTGTGTGTACGTTCGTCCATATTCTGCCTACTTTTATCACTTTTTTCTCACATTCACATGTGAAAGTTAAATATTTTTCATTTTTGTGGTTTAAGTGGTTTCGGTTTTGCGCGTACTGTGTGCCATGGCGTGGTGCACAGCCAGGTAAAGCCGCACTGGAATTGCCTGTCAATAACATGGATGACCTTCTTCAAGAGGTGGGGAGAGGTTGCTGATGTTTATTCCGTAGGGGAGCTGGGGTGAAGCATGGGACATTGGAGAAGGCTCTTCTGGTACCATACCAAAGAAACTGCAGGAAGTATGTCTAGGACGGTTAGAATTCAACTTGCTGCATATGCAGATGACCTGTCAGGGATAATAAGGATAAGAAGGATACTTTGTGCTTCATGGAGGGAGGATGTGGGATACAGTGGATTAGAGAAGGGCTGAAGCTTTTAGGACTACAGTATATCTGCGCTTGGAGTGCTGTGTCAGGAAGAACTGGAATGGACTGCTATAGAATCTGGAATCCCAAATCTCTAAAGCCCCTTTCCCACGTGCACAGAAAGGTGTAAATCTAGCAGCAGTGTTCCGTGTTGGTGTCATGTGGGAGGCGCGGGCTGGGGTCCCGCCCCCCCTCTCCCGGAGCCGGTTGTCGCGACGGGTTGTGAGGTTCACTAGTTGGTCCAGGTCGGGGGCTCGTCCCGCTGTGCCAACTCGTCCCGCAAGTCATCATTCAGGGTGTGCTGGAAGATGTCCTGAAAGGCTTCATCGTTCCAGCTGCTCTCGGCGGCTAGAGACCGGAACTCGACGACAAGTGCGCCTAACCCTGGCGGAGGGGAAGGAGTCTCTTTGCTGCCTCCTTGCCGCGAACCGGGTGGTCAAAGATTCTCCTCATGTCGCGGATGAAGAGCTTGTATGAACAGCTCTCGGGACCTTGCCGATGACACACCGCTGAACCCAGTGCAAGACCCGCCCCTCTCAGGGAGGCAATGAGGTAGGCGATGCGGGCGCTGTCAGAGGAGTAGGACGACGGCTGTTGGCCGAACACCTAACTTGCTGACAGTGAAGCTGTGAGCAGCCTGCAGTGCGCCGCCACCGGAGCACACCGTTCTGTCGCCATAAGTCATCTCGTGCCCATTCATAACAGTCATCTAATGCCCGTTCGCTGTTCCCCGTTCTGTCTTTTTACATTGTTTCTCCATGTGGGAACTTTTGCATGAAGGAGGTGAATGTGTGAAGCTTCTGCGGAACCGTGTGTGTAACGCATCCATCGGTGCCTCTCCCTCCCTCATCTCCCTCGCGCCAGAGGTTGGCGCACCCACTGTCCGCCCCAGGTCTCATTCGCTCAGCGGCGACAAGGTGGGACAGGAAGCCCAGCCTGCCAAATAAGTGCCACCAGCTCTTGAGACATCGGCAGTGTCGGCATGTAAAATCCCACGGCAGCGACTGCCTTATCAGAGGAGATAGCGACACTTCTAAGGAAGGGAGCCATATCGGTCATTCTGCCTGCCAACAGCCAAACCGGCATTTATTCACATTACTACCTGGTTCCCAAAAAGACAGGAGGAGTGAGACCGATTCTGGATTTACGAGCTCTCAACAAACTTATTGTAGAGAAAGTTCCCGCTCAAAGCCCGTTCTGGTTCTCCCTTCACTGACGGGATGAACCCCCACTGGGAGTGTAAGTCTTCGCCCACGCCCGCCCCGCCAGCTGCTGTACGCCTTCCCTCCAATCACCCTCATAGATCGCCTGCTAATGACAGTGAGAGTGGAGAAAGCATGCCTCATCCTAGTAGCACTGGAGCGCACGTCCACATCTTGGATCTTGGAGCTGGTCCAGTTGCTGGTGGATGAACCATGGCCAGTACCCTGGTTCCTGGATGCCCTTGCCCATGTGCAGGGAATGATAAAACAGCGCCCAATTTTCGGTCAGCCACTGGTGGCCTGGTACCTGAGAGGTTGAGGCTACAGCAACAGGGCTTGTCATCTGCCGTGACTAATACGATACAGAGTGCCATGGCACCTTCTACCAAGTCAAGTCACACACTTTATTTATAGAGCGCATTTCATACCAGGGCAACACAATGCGCTTTACAAAGAAATACAAAAAAGAAAGAGAGAACGTAGTTGTCAGCTGGTCATTACAAAAGAATGCCCCTGAAACAACAACAACAACAAAAGCAACAACAAAGACAACAATAAAAGCGATTCCAACCACAGTGGCAGCAACAGCAACAGAAAACAGCAGCAACAACAGCCACAGAAACAACAACAACGGCAGCAGCAACAACGACACCAGCATCAACAACAACAGCAACAACGTACACGCAAAGACGTCACCGGAACTGAAAGTGGTAGCTCTCACCGGAACTGGAAAGGTCACTCAGGTTAGAGATGGTTAAGTTGAGGTATAAGGTTACGTTAAGTTGAGTTATAAGGTAAGTGAGAGTTAAGTTTAGGTATAACGTTGGCAGCAGCAATGGCAACACCAGTTAAGGTATAAGGTTAGCGGCACCAATAACAGCACCTGCAGCAGCAGCAAGATTCAAGAGGTTTATTCGTCACATACATATACATAAATTCATACATATATGCAGTGAAATGGAATGCAACGCACCCGGTGGTAACACACAATATGTCAGAGGAAAAATTTCTTTCTAATAGACCAACTAACTGACTCCTAAAATGAAATACAGTAAGTCGAATACTTATAGAATAAAGTAAAAATATATAGAATAAAATAAAATACGATAAAATAAAATGAGATAAAATGGAATAGATAGAAGGAATATGCTTATGTTTATGGAATAGGCAATTATGTATATACAGATATGTGCGTTAAAGTGGCATGTGAATAAAGTGAGGTAGAGCTTGGGATAATACAGCACAGTATACACCAGTATGGCGCAGCAATACGGCATCACGAACAACCCTGAACAGTGACACAGTATGCGGTACAATATGCTACATATAGTACAGTAGGTACTGGAGCCTATGTGTATGGCTCAATGAGGACCCCTGGTGAGGTCAGCATTGACAGTTCTAATGGCTTGCGGGAAAAAACCCTGTCTCAGTCTCTCTGTTCTCGCTGTGTGACTGCGGAGGTGCTTGCCTGACCGCGGCAGCTGGAACCGTCCGTTGTTGGGGTGATGAGGATCCTTCATGATCCTGCGGGCTCTGCTACTACACCTCCTGGTGTATAACTCCTGCAAGGGAGGGAGGGTAGTTCCAGTGGTACGTTCAGCTGAACGTCCTGTCAACAGAAATCCCGTTAATCACCAAGGGCACGTGCGTCCTCGATTGTGGTCCTCGCCTAAAGTCCACAATCAGCTCCTTAGTTTTGCTGACGTTCAGGTGGAGGCTGTTGTCCTGGTACCAGAGTGACAGGTCAGCCAACTCCTTGCGGTAGGCCTTTTCATCGCAGTCGGTGATCAGGCCCATGACAACGGTGTCGTCAGCAAACTTGATGATGGTGTTGGAGCTGGACCTGGCCACACAGTCATGTGCGTACACGTAGTACAGTAGGGGGCTGAGGACGCAACCCTGGGGGATCTTGTATTCAGGGTGAGGACCCGTGACGTGTGCTTCCCCACCCTGACCACCTGGGGGCGGGCTGTGAGGAAGTCCAGGATCCAGGTGCACAGCGGAGCATTCAGTCCGAGCTCCTTCAGCTTGACAGCCAGTCTGGTGGGGACTATGGTGTTGAAGGCTGAACTGTAATCGATGAACAGCATTCTCACATAGGCCCCCTTCTGGCCATCCAGATGCGTGAGCGTGGTGTGCAGTACCTGGGAAACCGCGTCATCCGTGGATCTGTTCTGCCGGTACGCGAACTGCAACGGGTCCAAGGTGCGGAGGAGGGATTGCGCAGATGTAATCCTTAATCAACCTCTCGAAACACTTATGACCACCGAGGTGAGGGCCACCGGACGGTAGTCATTCAGGCAGGCAGGAGAGGCGATCTTCGGGACAGGAACGACGGTGGACCTCTTGAAGCAGGACGGGACCACTGATTCAGCCATGGAGATGTTGAATATTGTGGTGAACACCGGGGCTAGCTGGTTAGCACAGGTCTTCAGTACTAGCCCAGATATGCCGTCTGGGCCCGCAGCTTTCCTGGTGTTCATCCGCATCAGAGCCCTCATGACTTTGTGCACGGACACTGAGAGTGCGCGCTCTTCCCCAGCGGTGTAACTCCAATTAGACGGCGAGCTAGCAGTGTTGTTGCCAGACTCGAACTGCGCATAAAAGGCGTTCAGTTCGTTGGCTAGGGAGGCGTCCACACTCGTGGCTCAGGAGGGGCTGCTCTTGTAGTTTGTGATCGTCCGCAGCCCCTCCCACAAGCATCTCGTGTCCCCCCGCTCCATCTGCAACTCCACGGTCTCTCTGTACGCCCGTTTGGCGTCCTTCACCGCCCTCCGCAGATTGTACAACGACGCTTTGTAATTGTCCATATTTCCGGATACAAGACCGTCGTAAGCAGCCGTGCGAGCATTCAGAGCGCAGCGGATGGACTTATCAACCCACGGTTTCTGGTTTGGAAATATCCGAACTTTCACCGTGGGAATGATGCTATCTGCTAGCGTAGTCACAAAACTTACTGCCACCTCCGTAAACTTGCTGACGTCACTTGAACTTGTTTGGAACATGTCCCAGTCTACGTCAGTCAGAGAGTCCTGAAGCGCAGCCTCTGATTGGTCCGTCCACCGCTTCACTTCCTTCTCACCACCAGTTCTCGTGCGATCAGAGGCCTGTAAACGGGAACCAGCGAGATCGGGGCGTGGTCAGATTTCCCGAAAGCAGGGAGCGAGATGGTCTTGTATCCGTTCTTGTACAGTGTGTAACAATGGTCCAGAGTTCTATCTCCCCTGGTGGCACACGTGATGTGTTGGTGACAACACATTGACAACACCAGCAGTGACAATACCAGAAACAGACAACAGCAGCAACAAAAACAGCAACAGTGTACAAGCGAAGACGTCACCGGGACCAGAAGTGGTAGCTCTCACTGGAACCAGAAATCTCCTCATCTGTACTGAGTCAACAGTGTATACCATCTCATCTCAATGAAGTAAAGCACAGCAAAGACGTCACCAGACCCGGAAGTGGTAGCCCTCACCGGAAATGGAAATTTCAACTGTGTCACCATCTCATCTTAATCCAGTCACGGTCCTTTAATTAGCGTCCCTAAGTTACGGGTCAAGTTTTCAATCAGACCTCGGAAGGGAGATCCTTTTGACTCTCTCTCTCTCCGAAAACACACCCTTCTTATGATCCTCGAAGTGTAATATCACAACAGAAACAACCACAGCAACTGAACCAGCAGCAACTACAGCAAAACCAAAGCAGGAGCAACAACAGCAACGCACACGCAAAGGCCTCACTGGAACCGGAAGTGATAGCTCTCACTGGAACCGGAAAAGTTACTCAGGTAGGAGATGTTAGAGATGTTGAGTTGAGATACAAAGTTGAGATATTTAAATAAGGGTATAAGGTTAGAGATGGTTAAGTTTAGGTATAAGTTTAGGGATTATTATGTTTAGGTATAATGTTCGAGATGAGGTTGGCAGCGGCAACGACAACACCAGTTAAGGTATAAGGATAGCAGCACCAACAACACCACCAGCAGCAATGACAACACTAGCGACTACTGTCCCAGCAGCAACAATAGCAGCAGCAAAAACAGCAGCAACAGCAGCAGCGACAGTGCACAAGTGAAGACGTCACCGGAAGTGGTAGCTCTAACCAGAACCAGAAATCTCATCCGTATTGAGTCAACAGTTCTCAGGGAAGCAACGCACAGCAAAGCCGTCACCGGAACCGGAAGTGGCAGCCCTCACCAGACACTGAGATTTCAACTCTGTGCACCATCTCATCTAAAGCCAGTCACGGTGGATGGTTAAGTTTAGGTATAAGGTTAGCAGCAGCAACGACAATACTCGCAGAAACAATAGCAGCAACAGAAAACAGCAGCAGCAATATTAGCAGCAACAGTGCACAAGCGAAGACGTCACCGGAACTGGAAGTGGTAGCTCTCACCGGAACCAGAAATCTCCTCATCTGTATTAAGCCAACAGTGTGTACCATCTCATCTCAACGAAGTAACGCAGAGCAAAGACATCACCGGAACCGGAAGTGGTAGCCCTCACCGGAAACGGAAATTTCAACTGTGTGCACCGTCTCATCTTAATCCAGTCACGGTCCTGTAATTAGCGTTCCTAAATTATGGGTCAAGTTTTTCATTCTGACCTCGGGAGGGAGATCCTTTTGACTATCTCTCCGAAAAAACACCCTTCTTATAATCCTCTCACTGTAAAATCACAACAGAAACTACTTTAAGACTTTGCACCAAAGATGAGTATTTCTGTTTTGTCTTTGTTCAGTTGTAAAAAGTTCTTTGACAGCCATGCATTAATATCATTAATACACTGAGTGAGGTAGTGTATGGGGAGTAGGTCATCAGGAGATAGGGATATGTACAGTTGTGAATCATCTGCATAATTATGGTAATTTATTTTGTGTTTCTTTACAATGTGTGCCAGTGGAAGCCTATAGAGGTTAAACAATAATGGTCCCAGAATCGAACCTTGGGGCACTCCACATACAATATCCACTTTGTTTGACACAAAATCTCCAATGGACACAAAGAACTGCCTGTCCTGTAGGTAGGTTTTGAACCACTTTAGAACCGGGCCAGAAAGGCCGACCCATTTTTGTAATCTCGCTAATAAAATCGGATTATCAACAGTGTCGAAGGCAGCACTGAGGTCCAGGAGCAGAAGAACAGATAGTTTTTTTGCATTTACCTATAGATCGTTCAGAACTTTAATAAGTGCTGTTTCTGTGCTATGGTGAGGTGGAAAGCCAGATTGATAGGTGTCTAAAAGGCTGTTTGAGGTTAGATAGTCGTAAACTGAAGGTAAACTGTTTTTTCAAGTATTTTGCTGAGGAACGGCAGGTTGGAAATGGGCCTGTAGTTGGCAATAACTGTTGCATCAGGATTGCTCTTCTTCAGGAGTGGTTTAATGACAGCTGTTTTAAATGCTGCAGGGAATATACCTGATTGAAGAGAGCCATTTAAAATGTCTAATACCTCATGTGCCAGGCAGTTAAAAACAGTTTTAAAAAATGTGGTAGGGAGGGGGTCCAGGCAGCAGGTGGAGGACCTGAACTAACCAACAATATCGTCCAGTCTTTTTATGTCTATGGGGATGAAATGAGACATGCCAGCGGTCAAATTACTGGGGAACTGAAGGGTAGGTTTATTTCTGGATGGTGAGGCACTAATATTCTGTGGAGAGCATCTCTGACAGGGTTGTAGATGGTGGATTAATAAGTCGATCAACAGTGAAGAAAAGCACTTTACTATTGTTAAGGTTTTCATTAATGATTTTAGAGAAGAAAGACTGGCCTGTTTGATTTCTATATTGTATCAATTGAGTCTATCCTTGTAAATTTCATGATGAACCTGAAGATTTCCAGTGCCTGGCAACACTCTCTCTTAAACTGCCTAATAACTGCTCCATTTCTCCAGGGGGCTTTATGTTTTTCTATGTTTTTAGTTTTAACAGGTGCAATCTTATCAATGATATTTTGTATTTTGGAGTTCAAGTTGTTCACAGGATCCTCAGTTGATGATGCCTTGAACAGCGGTAACTCATTTAAAATTCTCTTAAAGGTTTCAATGGTATTATTGTTAATGATCCTTTTTTTTATTGTTCGGGTACCCCTCTGTTGTACAGGAAGAGCAGACACATCAAAGAAAATGTAACAGTGATCTGAAATTGCAACATCCATGACATAGGGTACAGTGATATTTGATCCTTTTGATATGACTAAGTCCAGAGTATGCCCCTTATTGGGGGTGGGTCCAGAAACGTGCTAAGTGAGGTCAAATGCCTCTAATAGGCTAAGTGTTGAGCATCTGGGTCTGTTTGATTGTCAACATGAATATTATAATCACCTGGATAATTACACAATCATAATCAGTGGAGACCTTGGACAGTAGCTCAGAGAATTCATCAAGAAAGCCACATTTAGATTTTGGTGGCCGATAGATAGCGATGAGTAAAATCATCATCTAAAAAAGACGTGAATTCTCCGAGGAGGATTTCCTTGCAGGTATAGATATCAGAGAAGACAGCAGCTATTCCACCACCTCTCTGGTAAGCTCTAGTGGTTTGGATTAACTTGAAATTAGGAGGTGCTGTCTCAATGAGTGCGACTGAGCCATTTCTATCCAGCCAGGTCTCAGTTAATAGAGCAAAATGACTTGTTAGTTAGTCACCTTATGTTTAATAGAGACATTTTTATAGTTCTGGGTGCATGGCTTTGCGGGGTACTGAGAGTTTGAGTCCGAACGGGTAGCAAATTGTTTAGATTCCTGTATGTTACAGGGAAGTTACGTAATTTCGGTCTATGGTTTATAAGTACAGGTATTTGTAGAGCAGAGTGACAGTCATTAATGTCAGAGTGGATCGGACTCACCAAACATCAGCAGCGCACAGAAGATTTCAGCGTAAGTTCCATGTTTAAGGTGAGGAGCCGTGATCCGTGAAAGTTTGGATAAACTCCATCATGTCTGAAGACGTTTGGATGGTTCAAGAAGGTGCCGAAGTTGTCCACAAATGGTATATTGAGGGAGCAGCAGTATCCCTTGAGCCATGTGTGTAGCTGAAGGACACACGTGAATTTTACGTCTCCAAAGCTGAGACACGGCAGCGGGCCGGAGACAATGAACCGGCGGTCCGACTGTAGAAGACTGTCAATAAGCTTTGTAAAGTCTTCTTTAAGTGTTTCCGATTGTTTGTTCCTGAGATCTTTGGTTCCGACGTGGATAAGAACAGTGGAGGCAGACGGGTTTTGATCCAGCAGCTGTAGGATTCTGGAGTCTATAGCCGTTTCTTAATACCAAGTACACAAAGTCCGGACTTGCGGACTTGGTAGTTCAGACTTGGCAAGTTCGACTCGGGAGTACAGACTCCCGGGGACGGGAGGACGCAGGACGGTCATTCTGCAAAATGCATTCTGGGATACTTGGCTGTCCCAAGTCCACACAAGTCACCACCGATGCGTCCTCCATATAATGGGCGGAGCAAGTCCACATCCGGGCATTTGGACTGGACTTGGCTTGATGCGTACTTTGAATTGGAACAGTACTTGGGCTGCGACTGATGACATTTCACAAGTCCACAAGAACACAAGTACAGACAAGAACGCAGATTAAGAAATGGCCTATATCCTGGACGAGAGCATCCAGGTAGCAGATGGTTTTAGCTGCAGACAGGGTGATGTGTCGAACCATGGAGGAGCCGACAATGAGCATGGATGGAGGTCCGGCAGCAGAGGAGTTCTGTGGGACAGCAGCAGCCGAGCCAGGAGGGCACCGTCCTCTCAGAGGCGGCGCAGGCAGGCGGTCCAAGTCAGTGGCCGCGAAGCGGCCCCGACGGGCGGAGATCGTGCCACCAACTGGCTTGGGAGCGGAGGCCCGGGCAGCATACCAACCACTGTATGTACCAACACTTAGTATGCTGAGAAGTGGAGATATTTTGAATACTGGTGCAAAGGACAGAATGTCATTCACACCTCATGCTCGGTGGAATATATAAACTTTTCCACCTCTATCTCCAGTGGTTATTGGACATGGATTTATCCCCTTCCACTGTTCAGGGGTGTTGCTGTGAGGGTTTTGGCAAAAAGCCTACGTTTAGCCATCCTCTGATTACACGCTTCCTACAATGACAAGAGGTATCTAACCACTGTCATGCGCTTTGGCCCCAAAATGGGACCTGGCATTGGCACTGGCACTGCACTCTCTCACTAGTTAACACCATCCCCATAAAACAGCTGTCCGTCAAAACGGAGCTTCTGTTTGCACTGACATCTTCTAAACGCGTGGGGTGTCCGTGCACAGCCACCTTTCCATGAATGCCGATTTGAGTAAAGCTACATTGATAACCCTAACCCGGTTTTCATACCGAAGAACATCAGGAGCTCCTTTCGTTCAAGGGACATCGCGCTTAAGTCTTTCTTACCGCAACCGCACACTAATGAGAAAGATAAATGTCTCCATTGCTTGTGTCCTATTCATGCATATTTCTGACGCACAGCGGTAATGAGGAGCACAACTCAGCTCTTTGTCTCTTATAGCGAGGCTACAATGGGAAAACCTCTGTCGAAACAATGGCTTTCTCATTGGTTAGGTGACGGCATCGCACAGCCTACACGGAAACGGGGTAAGTTTTGCCACCTTGGCGAAACCCTTACTCTACTCGGAGGAGTGGCCGCAACTGCTGCCCAGTTTGGAGGTGTATTGGTGGAGAACATTTGCGGATAACTTGGTGCGCCCCGTTTATCCAATATGAAAATTAGGTTAGACAGTTGCAGCGCAGGATTGGTTTAACCGCCGGTCCACAGACCTTCACTGCTGGGGTGAGTCACAATGCCATTTTAAAGTGGTCATCTGGTTTTGTGTGGTTATTTAAAGTACAATATGACCATATGAGTATATTACCATTCCCACTGCTCTGTTATGTCTTTCCGACAGAGCTATTGCCTTGTCTCTTTGTCGTCTCAACCTGAGGGCGGAGTCTATGTGAATTAGAATGATAGTTAGCTTGCTCTAACTCAAGTTCTAATATCATAGGCAAAGCCCTCTAGCTTTTCCTGCCCCGCTGTCTTCCTAGAGTCGATGAAGATCCTTCCCTTTTAGGGAGTGCAAAGGAAGCTAGAGGGCGGAGACTATGATCATAGAACTTGAGTTAGAGCAAGCCAGCCATTGGTACTGTCAACATGAAAATGACATGAGAATATGTTCAATAAAATATTTTTTTTAATTCAAAATTCTCTCCCTCCCACCCCCCCTCCTCAGGGTCTCACCATCAAACCTCTGGTAAAGTGGCTTAAAGTTCCACGTTCCACCAACAGAAAACCCACGATCAACGAGGAAATCTATGAGAGAGTCAGTACACTCCTCTCCTCCTTATCCGCCTCCTCTCCTCTCCTCCTCTCCTTCTCCCCCCTCCTCCTCATCCTCCCTCCTCCTCTCCTCCTCCTAGCCTCTTCCCCTCCTCTTCTCCTCCTCCTCATCCTCTTCCTCTCCTCTCCTCTCCACTCCTCCTCATCCTCCTCCTCCTCCTCTCCTCTTCCCCTCGTCTCTTCCTCCCACTCCTCTCCTCTTCTCCTCATCTCTGCGTTCTCTTCTTCTCATCCTCCTTCTCTCCTCCTCCTCCTGTCCTTCTCCTCCTATTCTTCTACTCCTCCTCTCCTCTTCCCCTCCTTTCCTTCCCCTCCTCTCATTCTCCTCCCCTCCCCCTCCTCTCCTCTTCCCTTCCTCTCCTCCTTTTCTCCTCCTGCTCCTCTCTTCCTCTCCTCCTCCTCCTCCTTCTCTTCCTCCTCTACTCCTCCTCTCCTTCTCCACCTCTCCTCCCCCTCCTCATTCGCCCCCTCTCCTTCTCTCCTCCTCCCCCTCCTCCTCACTCTCCTCCTCCTCCTTCTCTTCCTTCTCTACTCCTCCTCTCCTCCTTCTCTCCCCCTCCTCTCCTCTCCTCCTCTTGTCCTCCTCTCCTTCTCCTCCTCCTCTCCTCCTCCTCCCCCTCCTCCTCACTCTCCTCCTCCTCCTTCTCTTCCTCCTCTACTCCTCCTCTCCTCCTTCTCTCCCCCTCCTCTCCTCTCCTCTGCTCCTCTTGTCCTCCTCTCCTTCTCCTCCTCCTCTCCTCCCCTCCCCCTCCTCCTTTGTCCAGGTGGACTCATGGTTTTGTTCAACTCTTCACTTCAATAAAGTTTTCTTTTCTAACTTGTGGCGTTCAGGCCTTCGACCACATCCTGACAGCGGTGGAGGACATCGCAGGTCTGCAGGGATACCACCACTGGAGGGACAAGTGAGTGTAGTAGTAATAGAGTACTACTAGAGTACTACACTATACTACTGCTGCTACTACTACTACTACTAATACTACTACCGCCACTGGAGGGACAAGTGAGTGTAGTAGTATTAGAGTACTACTAGAGTACTACACTATACTACTGCTACTACTACTACTGCTACTACTAATACTACTACCACCACTGGAGGAACAAGTGAGTGTAGTAGTACTAGAGTACTACTAGAGTACTACACCATACTACTGCTACTACTACTACTACCACCACTGGAGGGACAAGTGCTGTAGTACTAGAGTATTATTAGAGTACTACACTATACTACTGCTGCTACTACTACTACTACTACTAGTAGTAGTAGTAGTAGTAGTAGTTGTAGTAGTAGTTGTCCCTGCAGTGGTGGTGGTACTACTAATACTACTGCTACTGATACTTCTGCTGCTGCTGCTATTGGTACTACTTCTACTGCTACTACTGCTACTGCTGCTACTACTACTGCTACTACAACTACTACTACTGCTACTACTGCTACTACTACTACCACTACTGCTGCTACTGCTGCTACTACTACTATGACTACTGCTACTACTGCGACTACTGCTACTCCTACTGCTACTACTGTTACTACTACTGCTACTGCTACTACTGCTACTGCTAGTACTGTACTATTGCTACTGCTGCTGCTACTACTGCTACTGCTACTACTGTACTACTACTGCTACTACTACTATATATACAATACCATACATATATCTTGCATTTGTCAGGTGGGAGCAGTTTGATAAGAACTATCTGAGCAAGATGCTGCTCAGGAAGTCAGTTTACAGGAAGAGTGAACTCTGGGAAGTTTACCAGAAGATCAACATCCGGGACGCCATCAGCGTCATCGACCAGGTCAGTACTCCAATACACACAGTACTGTCAGTACCCTTAACTGCAGTAGCAGTACATACAGTACTGTCAGTACACACAGTACTGTCCGTTCACACTGTACTGCAGTACACAAAGAACTTTCAGTACCTTTAACTGCAGTAGCATTACACACAGTACAGTCAGTACACACAGTACTGTAGTACACACTGCAGTCGTGGTCCAGGTCCAGGTGAGGGTTTGAGCTTCCATTCTTCTAATGAGAGGTGAAGTGTGATCCACAGGTGGGAGCAGTTTTGATCAGATTAACCCAGGTTAACTCCAATTAACCCAGGTTAACTCAGATTACCCCAGGTTAATGCATGTTAACTCAGATGAATCCAGGTTAAGGCAGGGTAAACCAGGTACACTCAGTGTGTGTGTGCGTGTGTGTGTGTGCAGGGGGGGAACCTCACCTCAAGACTTTCTCTTCCCTCGATGGCGAGTCGCTCATCGTTCCCGGAAGTGACCAACGTCACCAATTACCTGTGAGTTGCAGCTAAATGCTAATCTGGGTTTCTACTTCCTGTTCCTGAGACCTGCAGGTTCTGGTTGTCTGTAGAACAGAACGTCAGAAAAGGTCTGGAATAATGATGGAGGATCCAGTTGGACTCTGAATTGGAGTTCCTGGTTTGTGTAGATCAGGTTATGATGGACTATATCTGCCACCTGCCCATATTGGGCTCACTAGTAACTAGTTAGCACAGTCCTACTTCATGTTAACTAGTGTAGATAGATGTGTACATATGATGTGTACTCGCATGTTGCTTGTTTTTATCTGTGGCTTTCTGACTGCACTGTTTCTGCTGCTGTAGTGCCTGAATTTCCCTCCAGGGGTTAATAAGGTTTTATCTTATCAGTTTATGATGGACTTGCTTTAAATTGGCTAGCTCTGGTTATGATGAACTAGCTATCTCTGATGTTGGGTGTGTTAACAGGCGGGAGAACGGCAGCGGTGTCTGTCTGGATCTTCAGGCGATCGACAATGTTCCTGGAGCCAAAGTCCAGGAGGAGACGGAGACGCACCACGTCCTGAGCGGGAACCTGTACAAGCCCAGGAGACGGGTACAGTGTTTTTTGGTGTTTTTGGAAGAACCACCGCGTCAGCTCTGCCCGACCTCATCCCCGTGCATGCTGCCGAGCGGAGGTAGCACCGGTGCTCCTGCTGTATGATTGGCCATTTGTGTCACGATTGGCAGGTTGTTTCTCTGCTGTAAAATTGGCTGTTCATTTGGCTGTATTTTTGAAGTCTGTATTTATGGAGGTTTGCGAAGGTCATCTAATTTACATAACTTTAGTGGTGACTTTTTTTTCCTTGGATTATATTTTCAATATGCTCCGTTTACATGAAACACGAAAAACGTTGTGGTATTTCTGTGAGTAATTACCATATCATGGCTTCCTCACCTCGCTGGATCTTGAAGGCGTCACTCAGCTGTACATTCGATTGGATTTGACTCGACGTGGTCACAAAATTTTGGGGATTCATGTTTTTCCTATTTTTCATGAATCTGACA
The DNA here is from genome assembly GCF_960531495.2 of Zeus faber. Taxonomy (NCBI): domain Eukaryota; kingdom Metazoa; phylum Chordata; class Actinopteri; order Zeiformes; family Zeidae; genus Zeus; species Zeus faber. Next base: position 175,363 of record NC_137190.1, on the reverse strand, counting down.
AAGTAATGGGGACCAAAGAGATAAAATATCAATCGGCTGGACCCCTAATAATAATAATAATAATAATAATAGATATAGCTGCAGGCAGCAATACACAGGGTTCAGTATAGACACCAATTACAAATTTTAGGTTACCTTGGAGCGCAACATCAGTTTGTGCTGTCACTCCTCTTTACATCAGCATCGCATCTAAAATGAGTTCAATTTTCCGAGTTTCCACTGAACGCAGCATTGGCTGATGTAATGATGTGGTGAGTCCTGGTGACACAGAATTACTAATACAAGGATCCACTTGTTGTGTGTTGTGACTTTATCCTGAAAATTAGAAGGTGTCTGTCTAGTTCCTGTCAGGTCCCTTTCTAGTTCCTGTCAGGTCCCTGTCTAGTTCCTGTCAGGTCCCTGTCTACTACCTGTTAGGTCCCTGTCTAGTTCCTGTCGGGTCTCTGTCTAGTTCCTGTCGGGTCTCTGTCTAGTTCCTGTCGGGTCCCTGTCTAGTTCCTGTCAGGTCCCTGTCTAGTTCCTGTCAGGTCCCTATCTAGTTCCTGTCAGGTCCCTGTCTACTACCTGTCAGGTCCATGTCTACTTCCTGTCAGGTCTATGTCTACATCCTGTCAGGTCTATGTCTACTTCCTGTCAGTCCCTGTCTACTTCCTGTAGTCCACAGAGTCCTGCCTCACAGTGTCACTGTGGAAAGAAATCACTCCGTGTGGAAGTTCCCAACAACACACTTCCATTCAAACAGGCTCAACACTGCATGTCCCTCACAGACATTTCATCCACTTTTTTAACGTTTGGGACTAAAATAAAAGGGACACTATTCAGACCCGTTGCTCTGGAGCTGCAAGCCAACTCCATTTTTGAGGTCACAAACAGGGAATATGTTTTGGACTGTTTTCCACTCCTACACTTTGTGTTACGACTGGATCCAATGCTGCAAAATAAAAACAAGACACCGGGTTCGATGGAACACAGTGAGTTTATATTTACAAGATGGGAAAATAGGGAGAATCTCTGGTGTTTCTTCTGGACTGAGGGGACAGTGTTGGGACTGAAAACAACAAAGTGTCTGAGATACAGGTAGGTGCTACTCCATCTAGAGCTCTATAAACAAGTAGAAGTCAGTTCTAAAAGACACGCGAGCCAGTGAAACAGGGGTTATATATTCTATCTTCCTTTCTTCCTTTCTTTCTTTCTTTCATTAAAAGTCTAGCGGCAGAGTTCTGAATAAGTTGAATAAGTTGCTGTCTGGATTTTTTGGGGAAACCCGTGGAAAGGCTGTACATTGGCAACATTGCTCAGGTGAAAAATGATGTCCTGGTGACTGTTAATTTGACCTATAAACTTAAATCTGAATCTAGAATTATGCCTCAAAGGCTTTTTACTTCTGCTTCTGTCTGAGTAGTCAGACTTCCCAACCTATTAAAGAGAGCATCCCTTTTGGGTTTTGGTCCAACAAAAAAGTTAAAGTGTTTGTCTTTTTCTCATTTTAAGAAGATATTGCTCATCAACAGATTTATTTGACACAAACAGGTAGTAAGGGACCATGGTGCATTTGGCCCATTTGGCTGGACAGAGCTCTAAAAGTACATTGTGCTGTGATGACATTCCCAGGGGGAGCAGGTGTAATGAAAACAGAAGGGGACCAAGACTGTTGCGTTTCTCTGACTCATGATTATTAAGACTGACAAAAAAATGTATAATAATGTAAATAAAATACACAAAAGTACACACTACTAACCCAGCGTGTACTCTGTATTGTACTGCAGTACCAGTCCCACTACAGCCGGCACTTCATGCCGGCGGGGGGGCAGCAGCGGCAGGACCGCGAGGTCTTCCAGAGGAACATGAGGAGCCGCATGGAGAACTTCAAGTCCACGCGGCACAAGCGTCACAAGAAGGAGCGAAGCCAGAAAAAGGTTCCACATTACAACGCTATCGTCATGACGACCATATTTCACCCCAAACTGCTTCATTAAAAACGTTTTGTTTCCATAGCGACGAGGATCTGACGCCTATGAACAGGAAGTCAATGAGAAGCCGCGACGTAACGTCAGCTGGCATGATGAAGGTACCACAATACAGTACTACTACAATGTTTATTAGTACTAGGGGTACTACTACAGCATATAGTATTACTTATGTGCTTGGTAGTACTACAATCTATTGTATTACATAGTAATATAGCAGCTAAAGTTGTACTACATTCTATCCAGTACTCCAGTTTATGTATTCCTACAGTGTATGCATTGGATCAGGGGTCGGGAACCTGTCGCTCGCGAGCAGATTATGGTTCTTTTGATGATGGTATTCAATTCAAAATATAAATGTGGCGGACAAAGGGGCGTAATCAAGCACCGGCTGTGGACCACGGAAAGACTCCTGGGCGCCTTTTACTCGGCGCCCTGCCCCTCCCGGGTCTCTGCTCAGGCGCCACTTGTGGGAGTCTCTGCCACAGGTAAGGGTTTAGGGAGGGAGACGGAGTCTTTCTGGCTGTGGTCTGCAACATGGCGAGAGTTTTGTTGTTCATTTCAATACGCGGCACGCAGGCCACAATTTTATTATATAATTATTATAATTATAATTATTAAAATAATTGTGGATAATAATGATCCTCTTGGGCGCAGGAGGAATGGCGTTCCACTGCTGGGCTGCTTACCAGCCCGTGCGCCGATCCCCTCTGTAAGACAGACAAACATTAAGAAAACTCCCTGCCTCCAGTCGGACCAATCAGCTCAACACAAGTGGACAGAAATAAAAAAAAACTTCAATATGCATGTGAAAAATAATCTCTTGAACTTGAATCTGAAGACCTGCTGATTCTTAAAACTTGGAACAAAAATGTATTCCTTACTTAAAAAATGCATTAAGTTGCATTAAATGTTTTTAAATATTATATGGCTTACAAGAAAATACATTTTGAAATATTTGGCTTTTATGGCTCTCCCAGCCAAAAAGGTTCCCGACCCCTGCATTGGATAGTGGTACACTAGTGTACACTAGGGTACACACTACTAGGTACACTAGTCGACCAGGTGGCGCTGTGAATATTTTTCTAATTCCACGAATACAGTGTAAGTTAGCTCTTGTGTTGCAAGATCAAAATTGCAAAGCGTCACTAATTCATCAGTTTCAACAGAACTAGTTTCACTCTGAAGGTGAGTACTATTCATAGTGATATCACTATATATGTATATATCACTATGAAGAGTTGTCTCACACACACACACACACACACACACACACACACACACACACACACACACACACACACACACACACACACACACACACACACACACACACACACACTATGGCATTCAAACTATTGGTTTGAACATCAGATCCAATGGTGGTTCCAGTGGATTCTGAAGTGGAGAATGAGGAACCAGAGGAAGATGTTGGAATCACATTTGTAGCTCGAAAGGCGGAACCGGCCAAAGAACGACCAAAATCAGGTAGAGGAGTGAACATTCAGTTCTGTTCTTAGTGGAGGACTGGAACTGGAGCTGGATCGTTCGTCTTAACATCTTAAGATGTTGAGATGTTTACATGTTTATATCTCAAGATGTTTACATCTCAAGATGTTTATGTTTACATCTCTAGATGTTTACATGTTTACATCTCTAGATGTTTACATGTTTACATCTCTAGATGTTTACATGTTTACATCTCTAGATGTTTACATCTCGAGAGGTTGAGATCTCTAGATGTTTATATGTTTAGATCTTTAGATATTTAGATGTTTACATCTCTAGATTGTTACATCTCTAGATGTTTATATATGTACATCTCTAGATGTTTAGATCTCTAGATGTTTGCATCTCTAGTTGTTTAGATCTCTAGTTGTTTAGATCCTGAGATGGTTACATCTCTAGATGTTTCGATGTTTACATCTCTAGATGTTTAGATTTCTAGTTGTTTAGATCTCTAGATGTTTAGATTTCTAGTTGGTTTCATCTCTAGATGTTAAGATGTTTACATCTCTAGATGTTTAGATGTTTATATCCCTAGATGTTTATATGTTTAGATCTCTAGCTGTTTATATGTTTAGATTTCTAGATGTTTCGATGTTTAGATCTCTAGATGTTTAGATCGCTAGATGTTTATATGTTTAGATCTCTAGATGTCTGGATGTTTAGATGTTTATATGTTTGCATCTCTAGATGTTTATATGTTTACATCTCTAGATATTTGGATCTTTCGATTTTTTGATGTTTAGATCTCTAGAATCTAGACATCTAAACATCTAGAGTCTAGGAATCTAGACATAAACATCTAGAGTCTAAATGTTTAGATCTCTAGATGTCAAGGTCTAGATTTTTAGATGTTTAGATCTTTAGATGTTTACATCTCTAGATGTTTAGATCTTTAGATGTTAAGTCTCTAGATGTTTAGATCTCTAGTTTATTAGATCTTATTTTAGGAGGTCCTCTAGATCTGGAACCAGTTTCCAGATGGTTCTTTTTAGATCCTCCGACACAGAACCTTTCACGGGGTTCTTAGCGTTGGTGTTGTGTTTTGTAGGTCCAGCTGCCCTGGTGCATCATGGGAGTCCGTCCTTGGCTGCCCCGCCCTCCCCCACCTGTGGGGAAAAGCACCTCCCCTGGAAGGCCGGGGGTGGCTCCCTGCCTCCTTGCGTCTCTGTGGAGGCCACCAAGATCATCCCTGTGGATCTCCAGCAGGCCTGGAACCAGAGCATCTCCTCCCTAGAGAGCATCTCCCCTCCCCTACCTCCCCCTGAGCCCGTGCACCCCAGGGTGAGCGCTCTGAGCCGGCTGGAGGGGTCCAGGCCCGCCTCATACACCCCCCTAGGCAGTGCCACCGGGGGGTCCGGTCCCGTCCAAGGACCGGCCTCCCTTCACCCCCATGAGAAGGAGGAGTCTGAGCACCATGAGGAGCTGCAGCCCCTCATGCCCGTTCTACCTGCACCTCCTCTTCCCAGCTCCAGGAGGAACCCTCGGGTGTACCTGAGGAGCCTGGTGGCAGTGCCCCCAGCTGGAGAGGAGCGCAGCAGGGGTCCCACTCAGCTGTAGCACCTGGATCCACTGGATGAATCATATTGATTAGACAATATGATTCATAATCAATAAATCAACATTTTATACCAACTTTCCAGTTAAGCATCTGAACGCAGTGCTCAGTGCAGTACTAAATATTCAGAGCAGTACTCAGTGTTCAGTATTTAGTGCAGTACTCAGTATTCAGTGCAGTAATCAGTGTAGTATTCAGTGCAGTACTCAGTATTACATTTCAATTCACCTGTAACTTGCATAACTTCAAATCAAAGTAATCAATAAAGTTCCAGTTAAGCATCTGACGCAGTGCTCAGTGCAGTACTAAATATTCAGAGCAGTACTCAGTGTTCAGTATTTAGTGCAGTACTCAGTATTCAGTGCAGTAATCAGTGTAGTATTCAGTGCAGTACTCAGTATTACATTTCAATTTACCTGTAACTTGCATAACTTCAAATCAAAGTATTGATCGTATCACCCCCCCCCCCACACACACACACACACACACACACACACACACACACACACACACACACACACACTATATACTGTATATTTGTATCATACGAAGCAGGTCCAGTTTAAATAAAAACAAAATACATTTCTAATTTTTTTGCTTTTTGACATATGTTGGATTACATGCCAATCATTATCAATCACTGTTATCAATCACTGTAATTAATCATTATCAATCATTGTTAATCATTGTTATCAATCATTGTAATCAGTCATTGTCAATTATCATTATCAATCATTGTAATTAGTCATTATCAATCATTGTTAATCATTGTTATCAATCATTATCAATAATTGTTAATCATCAATCATTGTTATCAGTCATTATCAATCATTATCAATCATTGCTATCAATCGTTATCAATAATAATCAATCATTGTTATCAATCATTAAAACCTTCCTGTTTCAATGCTAATGCTACCAACAGAGCAAAAAGAGTCGTGAGCTGCGAGTCTCTCACGCAGCCAAACAATGTTTGGAACTGGAAATAATTAGCCAAGTAAATTAATGTGGAAAAAATACATTTGTCATAATTCATAATGAGTGTGAATGATTCTCGATGCATTCCACAACATAAATAATTTGGACAGAATTAAATGATTCTGTGAGAATTCCATTCACACTGACCGAATCTTCTTCTCCTAGTAATACAAGATAGTAATGTAGTTCTGTAGTAGTACGGTAGTAGTACTGTAGTACTCATACAGTAGGTTTTATCATCCACCAGATGATTATGCAGGAAGTAGAATTCCCTGTGACAGGATATGGAACTCCATGGGGCAGGAAGTAGAACACCATGTGAAAGGAAGTACAGTCCCATGTGACAGGAAGTAGAGCGCCTTGTGGTTTTTGACAGAAAATCACTTGAATCTTGATTTGCTCTAATTATTTTTTGTCAACGACCTCTATATCAATACAAATAAGATTTTATCAAACTGACAATGAAAAACAGTTTATTTTGTGAGAGCGTCTTGTGTGAGATGTCGGCCATGTTGCTCTACCTTCATGCTGCTCAGCGTCAACCCTTCTGACTACTAGAAACCTGCAGCTTCCTTTGTGACCACGCCTCTGTGTGCCTTTGGGTGGAGCTTTAAAGCTTGATGCAGTACTCCTGCTTCACTGTATTCTAAAATACTATCTTATTTTAACACCGTGCCCGTCCACTTCACACTTGTTCATATAAAGATGCTTTTCTGTGTCTTGATTCCATTTATACTGAAATAAAAAGTTTGCTAAATGTTACTCGAAACAGATAATAAATGAGTGTTAAAATGTGTCTCTGGTTTATTAATGGGGCAGTCATATTCCGGGGGCAGAGGGGTCGTCCCTTTAGGCATGTTCCTAAAACAATTCTCCATTAAAAGTTCAAATTAAAGATAAATTCAAATTTGAACAGATTCAAGGTTCAAGAGGTTTATTCATCACATACATATACATACTTTTATACATATATGCAGTAAAATGTCAATGCAACACTCCCGGTGATTACGCACAATATGTTCTAGACTGAACACAATAGCGACCTAAAAATTTCTACTTGACTAACTAACTGATTCCTAAAACGTAATGCGGTAAGTAAGTCAAATAATATAGAATAAAATAAAATAAAGAACTCAAAGGTATTGCAGAGTGGGAGCACAAAATAGAAATAAAGGAAATAGACTTATGTATATGGGATAAGCTATTATGTACATACAGATATGTGCATTAAAGTGCAATGTGAATAAAGTGAGGTAGTGTGTGTAGAGATATACAGTACAACAGTACGGCGCAGAAATACAGTAACACCAAACAGAACAACAATACAGTACAGTATGCTACGTACAGTACAGTGCAGTGCAGTAAGGTAATGGAGCCTGTGTATGACTCAGTGAGGACCCCTGGTGAGTTCAGCATTGACAGTCCTTATGGGTTGTGGGAAGAAACTCTGTCTCAGTCTCTTTGTCCTCACTGTGTGACTGTGGAGGGGCTTGCCTGACCGCAGCAGCTGGAACAGTTCGTTGTTGGGGTGATGAGGATCCTTCATGATCCTACAGGCTCTGCTACTACACATTACATTGCATTTAGCAGACGCTTTTATCCAAAGCGACTTACAATTATTCAAACACCGACGACAGCCATCAGGAGCAATTAGGGGTTAAGTGTCTTGCTCAAGGACACTACAGCATGCTAGCAGGAGAAGCCTGGGATCGAACCAGCAACGTTTAGATTACTAGAAGACCAGTTCTACCTCCTGAGCTACCATCCCCACCTCTTATACACCTCCTGGTGTATAAGTCCTGTATAAGTCCTGCAGGGAGGGGAGGGTAGTTCCAGTGGTACGTTCAGCTGAACGCACCACCCTCTGCAGGGCCCACCTGTCCTGAGCAGTACAGTTCCCAAACCAGGCCATGATGTTGCTTGTCAGGATGCTCTCCACTGCTCCAGAGTAGGACTTGAGGATCCTCACCGAGACCCGGAATTTCCTCAGCTGCCTGAGGTGGTAAAGATGCTGCCTCGCCTTTCTCACCAGAGTGTCTGTTTGTAATGTCATGTTAGATCCTGTGATGTGGATTCCCAGGAACTTGAAGCTGCTCACCCTGTTGACAGAAGTCCCATTAATCACCAACGGTGTGTGCGTCCTCGATTGTAATCCACGCGAAAAGTCCACAATCAGCTCCTTAGTTTTGCTGACGTTCAGGAGGAAGCTGTTGTCCTGGCACCAGAGTGACAGGTCAGTCACCTCCTCGCTGTAGGCCTTCTCATCGCCGTCGGTGATCAGGCCCATCACAATGGTGTCGTCAGCAAACTTGATGGTGGTGTTGGAGCTGGACCTGGCCACACAGTCATGTGTGTACAGGGAGTACAGTAGGGCGCCAAGGACGCAGTCCTGGGGGGATCCTGTGTTCAGTGTGAGGGAGCTGGACATGTGCCTCCCCACCCTAACCACCTGGGGCCATGCTGTGAGGAATTCCAGGATCCAGGCACACAGCAGAGTATTCAGTCTGAGCTCCTTCAGCTTGACAGCCAGTCTGGTGGGGACTATGGTATTGAAAACTGAACTATAATCCATGATCAGCATTGATCTTGCGAGAAGACGGAAGCAGAAGTGAGTAGTGAGCGGAGACCCAACATGGCGATGCTCTGCTACACAAACTAACGCACCAGTAGCCCCACCTCAGCCAAAATAACAAAGCGAATTGCAAATAATATTTATATATTTATATATAAAAAAAAGGGAACACTGCGCGAAACCCAAGTGGAGGACCTCGAGGATTATATCGATTTTTTTTTAGAACGCATACCTGATGGAAGAGGACCAGGACCGCAATAATCCCACTCAGCAACAGACACTGATGATCTCATACCGGGTGCCGGTGGATGAGATTAACAACAAGCTGGATATGCTCGGACCACTTCTCCGAGACATTACCGAGATCAAAGCCAGCCTTGATTTCCTGCACCACACGGTCGGCGAGATGCAAAAAGACAACACGGATCTGAAAACATCCACGAAGCGTCTCACAGCGGAGATGGAAGTTGTAAAAAAGGAAAATAAAATAATGAAAGAGACCATCCTAGATATTCAATCTAGAAGTATGCGGGACAACCTCATATTTTCTGGGAGAGAACTACACCGAGTCCCCAGAAAATAAGGTGAAAGACTTTCTCCGCACCGCCCTAAAACTCCCGACGGACACCGTGAAGCAGATCATCTTTCACCGAGTTCATCGACTGGGACACCGTGTGGGGAACTGTCCCCGCTCCATAATTGCTAAGTTTGAACACTTCAAGCACAAGGAGCTGGTTAAAAGCAAAGCACGGGAGCTGAAAGGAACCACGCTGGGTATGGACGATCAATTCCCCCGGGAGATCAACGACCGAAGGAAGGTGCTGTATCCTGTCCTGAAGGAGAACTGGCAGAAGGGTAAACGCGTATCGATGGTTGCTGACAAATTATATATAGACGATCTGTTATACCGAGACTCCTCCACCACACCATGGTTATTCTGATCATAATGTATGTATTCTTGTAATTCCAGTTATTATATACTGCAAGATGTAGGAATAGGCATGCTATCTATGTCAGGATTTAAAATATCGCTCACTCTCATCTCACCTTCCTAATTCCCCCTCCATACTTCTCTCATCATCTCACCTCCCTAATCCCTCTCTCCTTACATCTCCTATCACTCTCACTCTATAATGTCTTTCACTTCATGTATGTCTAATCCGGCAATGTTCTGTGTTTATCTTTGTCTACTCGTCATTTGTTTGTGCAGTTATGTATCCCTACAAACTTTCTACAATACTATGGCATGAAAAGGAATATAAAGGAGGAAGCCCCAGACTTATCTATGGGAAAGCATGGGAACGGTAGTATAGCTATTGCCTTGGATGCACTGTGCCATCACCCCCTAACTAGCTTCAATGACACCCATTAAGTTTGTTAGTTGGAATGTGAGCGGCTTGGGCTCACCTGCTAAACGTAGGAAAATCCTAACTCACTTCACCAAGATGAACCCCAGCTTGTCTACTGCAAGAAACCCACCTCACTGCATCTGAGCACCTCAAACTCAAAGCTAAATGGGTTAATCAGATGTTTTCCGCATCATACCACTAAAAAAAAAGCGTTGTATCTATATTGATCAATAAAAGTATCCCATATCAAAATAAAACCACAATATGAGACCCAGAAGGTCGTTTCATAATGGATTTCATAAGGACTTTAGGTAACATCAAATTAAAAATAGCTAATATTTATGGCCCCAATGAGGATGACCCAAAATTCTTTCACAATATATTTTCAAAACTTTTAGAATTTTCTGAATCAATTATCATATTGGGAGGAGACTTCAACACAGTACTGGATCCAAATTTAGACCGTCCTCAAACCAGAAATATTCCAAAATCCTGGCGTTCGTTGGACACTATAAAACAATATATGAGTGATCTTGCTCTTGGGGATTGTTGGTGATCAAACAACCCACATTCTAGAGAATACACATATTATTCACCGCCCCACCAAAGTTTCTCTAGAATCAACCTTTTCTTGACAAGTAACTCTGCACTGTCCAAAACGAATCCAGAAATCCACCCTATTGTAATTTCCGATCACGGGCCGATTAGTTTCATCCTGATAAATGAAACAACCGGAACCCTCCCGGCAGGTGGCGGTTTAACACATCACTTTTGACAGATAAAGAATTTAACCATTTATTTTCAAGAGAATGGACTTCCTTCATTGAACTGAATAACTCACCAGAAATATCACCATCCTTACTTTGGGAAACAGCTAAGGCAGTTCTAAGAGGTAGTATTATTTCATTCTCCACTCACAAGAAAAAGAAAGGACAAGAATGCCAAAATAATCTCGAACAGTGACTAAAGGAGTTGCATTCCCAACAAGCCTACTCATCTTCTGAGCAAATCCGAAATGAGATCAGGACAATTACATCTCAACTTGAAACTATCAACCTTCAAAAGACAATTCCTTATGACACGAACATTCAATGACAAATCAGGTAAATTTCTTGCCAATCAATTGAAATGATAGAGAAAAATCACTTATTACAGCCATCAAAGATTCACAGGGTAGAATAACATATCTGCATCAATTACATATTTAGAGACTTTTATAAGAACCTATATCACTCAGATAATGAATTGAACATATCAAACATTCACTCACTCCTTGATGATATTGACCTTCCTAAACTTTCGACGGAGCAGGCTACCATCTTAGATCAACCACTTACTCTTGAAGAACTCAAGAAAGCGCTTTTCTCTATGCCCAACAATAAATCACCTGGATCGGATGGCTACCCAGTGGAATTTTATAAATACTTCTGGCCACTTATCTCCCCATTATTCATCAGAGTGGCTACAGAGGTCAAGTCAACTTCCACCATGCCTCCGCACATGAATACTGCTCTCATTTCGGTTTTGCTGAAACGCAAAAAGGACCCAACCCTCACCTCCAGTTACAGACCCATAAGCCTTATTTATTGCGACCTTAAGATTATAAGTAAAACACTAACCAACAGAATTAAAAAAGTAATTCCATTCATATTTCACCCAGATCAAACAGGCTTTGTCAAAGGCAGACACTCATCCAGCAATATGCGTTGTTTATTCAGTTTGATGAGCATATCGAAAAGGAACAACTTTAATACTATTATTGCCTCTTTGGATGCCGAAAAAGCATTTAATAGAGTGAATTGGACATATCTCTTTTCAATCCTCAACAAATTTGGCTTTAGAGAGTCCCTCATTCAATGGATCAGAATCAAAACAGTAATATTGTAGGCATACAAACAGGAAACTCTGTTCACAAAATTAGTTTGTATGCAGACGATATCCTGTTGTACATATGGAACCCAATATCATCCCAACCGGAGGTGTTCAATCTTATATCTAAATTCTCAGCTATCTCATACTATTTAATAAATTGCACTAAAACCACAGTCTTACCACTGGGGGGGACTGTAATGCTGCAACCCAGAAAAGTCACTTTACCATCACAACGGGCAATATTAGATACCTTGGTATTGATATCTCCTCCAATCTATCAGATTTGTTTACCCTTAACTTCACTCCATTGCTGAAATCCATTGAAGAAGACCTCATTCAATGGAACAACCTACCCATCTCACTAATTGGTAGGATAGCAGAAGTGAAAATGAAAATACTTCCAAAAATAAACTATATATTTTCAATGACCTCAGTGCAACCAGCAGTACATTGGTTTAATAGTCTCGACCCAATAGTCAACAAATTTTATTGGAAATACAAGAAACCGAGAATTCAACTAGCAACACTACAGAAAAACAAAGACTGTGGAGGCCTAGCAGCCCCAAACATTAGATACTACTATCCAGCAAACCATATTCAATTTATAATTAAATGGTTACAACCAGAGCAAAAATTGGCCCAAGGAATGCGAGACATTGAACAATCTGAATGTCAGGAGTTATCATTATCAGATCTCCCATTTCTTACTGAATCTATAAGAAAACATAATTGCTTTAAAAATCCACTTATCGCAACAACTCTGTCAGCCTGGTGGAAATTCCTTAAACTCAGTGGTCACACTCTATCTCCAAACAAATTCACGCCAATCTGGCACAACCCAGATTTCTTGGTTAAAAACAGACCAATAATCTTTAGGTCTTTGAAAAGACAAGGAATTACTCATCTGGAACACATTTTTGAAAACAATTTGCTTATATCCTTCCCAACCTTAACCCAAAGGTATAATATCGGTGGCCACCGCTTCCTTCAATTCCTTCAATTACAGCAGTCTCTAAAAGTTAAAATCAAATTGACGAACAATATCCTACAACCACCTGAAATGATTGAACATCTCACTCATATCGGTTACTTGAAAAATCCCTTTTCGAGAATATACAAACTTTTATTAAAAATAGACCTTATCTTTACCTACAATTAAATGGGAAAGAGACCTTGCTGTTCCCACCGATATCAACCTGTGGAAGCTTTGCTGACCTTTTCTATGACCCGCAACTCCAAAATGCATGGAGGTTGGCCTGTTGTGCCGGGACTGGTTAGGTGTTCCGTCTGGTCCTGTCAACCTGAGTCCTGAACCTGGCTGGCTGTGCTAGGCACAGGGCTCTCCATGTGGCCTCCTTCGTGGGTGGCGGTCTCCTGTCATCACACCGGGCTGCCGAGGTACCTGCCCTCTGACGCTCTTGGTGCGCGGGGTGCTCGTTTCTGGGGGGTCGGGCTGTGGGTGGGGGTGCCGTCTGCCACTCTTTGTTCTGTAGTCCGCATGCTCAGGCAGCTGGGGGCTGACCAGGGGCCTGATGGGGGTGCGGAGCTGCCCGACATGGCGGAGGTGCATGGTGGAGGTGCATGGCGGACGCTCTGCGCCCTTGGCTGATCGCTGTGGGTTGGCTGTCACCAGGTACGGGAGGTGGGACCACTGGGGCGCGTTCGGATCCGGGGGGAGGGGGTCCGCGTGGTTGCTTCCCGGCCTGCTGCGCCCCTGGATCGATCCGGTCGCGACTCGGCTATCTCTCCCAGTGCCAAAACTCATACTCAGCACATACACCACACAATAGACCGAGGCTTGCGGGATGGGCGGGGTGCAGGACTATGTGGGTGGGCATGCGGCGGGCAGCTGCCATCTTGTTACAAATTACATCCTGCATGCGTTTTGGTTTAAAAAGGTCTGGCAATTAAAAAAATGTGATGTTCATCTCTCCGGGGCTTTTGTAAAAAAGTTAAAAACAATTGAAAAAATGTCAAGTCCTCGTCTCGCTAATATTTAATAATATATAATGATATAACGTAATAGAGAGGGGAAAAAAAGAGAAAGGGAATTGTGAGCTGAGGTTTTTATTGAGACATAAATTGTAGAAAAGCATCATGGGAATCGAACATCACTGTGTTTCAGCGCCTCCTCCTAGTCAAAGTAAATACAGCAGTTTAAATGTGTTGGTCCTATAACGCTGCACTGCGCTCAAATTGACACTAGGGGGCACTGGAGGGAACATGACAACGGGGATGGGGGGAGAGAGAGAATTAGGGAGAGAGAGAGAGAGATACTCTAAGAACTAAGTTCATACTTCCTCAGCAGGAACCATCTGAGCTCCTCCTCCTGCGTCTCCACTGCTCTGGCTGAGGAATATGTTTGGAGGAAGCATCTGGAACCTGAGGCCCCGGCTGCTCTTCTTCACCTTCCTCTTTAACGTTGGGCGGGGCCGGCCGATTGCAGGACATCCTGGGATGGAGGAGGAGCCCAGCCGGGCCAGAGCCACCGGGATCTCCTCCAGCGATTCGGCCGAATCAGAGTGGTATTCGGCCGGGGGTCCGGCTGCCCTCACTGGGCCCGAGGATGTCAGGGGTGGCAGGGAGGCCCTCAGAGGGAATGCTGGGAAGGGAACATGGAGGCTAAGGGTCCCTGGAGCCAAACTGCCGCCCTCTGCAGGAGAAAAACATCTGGGATCAGTCTGGGTCCTCCAAACCCTTGACTGTGCAACCACAGACACAATGTCAACTATGGTGTAAAGTATGATCTACACTACAGCATCAGTGTAAACTACAGCGGTACCATACCGGGTTGTGTTGTGCTGATTCTGCTCGGTTGCCGCTTGGTTCTTTCTGCAGGAACTCTGTGATTTTTCCTTTTCTTATTCTGGAAAAGTCAATAAAGAGATAAAGGAAATAAACATGAAAATTTCAGGGTTTTAATGAACATGGAAGAGTAAAAAGTTATAAAGGAAGGAAATGTCTTCAGCGAGAAAGAAAGAAAAAAAGAAACCCCCATGCCCGTTTGGCGAACGATTCATTCGCAGCAAACAAATCTTTAAAGTGATTTGGGAGTCTGGATTCACTCCGGCACTGCATTCCAGCAAAATAAACCATTTGAAAGAAATTAATACTTTCTGTGAGAACACCTCATAACTCAGAGCGACCAACTCTTCTGACTTGTTGCCTGTTCACCGGAAGTCCTCCTTCGCTCACCGTGCGTTAAATCAAATAAATCAAACTGAACGAATAAATCAAACTTTTTTTACTGAGTGACCCGTCAAGACTGAGTCTCAATAAAGAGTCAAACCTTCCATCATGTAGAACTTGTGTGCTCTCTACAAACAACCAGAGTAGACGCTGCAGCCATGGCGATAGATGCATTAAAGCCGCGTTTCCACTGCAGGAACCCCCCAAGGAACTAGGAATCTTGGAGGAACTCAGTGTGTTTCCACCGTAGGGACCAGGATCTAAATTCAGTTCAGGGGACTACGTCCCCGAGCAATATATATGAACACACTAACTTACATGTGGTGCATATAGTGTAGCAAGTAAGTATTTCCCGCCTACACAGTAGACCAGGTTCGATTCCCTCTATGTGAATTCATGTTTTTCTATATTTTTAAATACAAGGACAGAAGAATAAAATGGAAAAAGACAAAAAAGCGATAATCCACTTAATCAATTTGGGTTTTTCCTTATCCATTTTATTCTTCTTGCTGGTATATAGTCTTCTGCATTACCGCCACCTACTGGACTGGAGTGGAGCAGTGCGTAAGTAAAACACATTTCAATAAATAAAAAAAAACGTACTCATGGCACCATCTATCTTATATAATGCATATTAAATATGGAAGGGGAGCGGTTTGAAATGTTTGCCGCACACACAACAGCCAGTCCATTATGAGCCGACACACCCACAAACGCCAGGGGCACAGGAGCCCGTCGCCGGTGTTAGAAAGATTATTTCTGAATGCCCTGTTTGTAATAAACAATGAAGAGGAAAAAGATTTTGGTCTCAAAGTTAATTTATTATCTTATACAAGGGCTGGTTGTATAAGGGTTGGATCAGATATGTACTTAAGGCAGCTCTCTGGGATCAACAGTTTATTTTGGGAAGTCAGAAACAATACAGTGGGCAAAAAAGTATTTAGTCAGCCACCAATTGTGCAAGTTCTCCCACATAAAAAGATGAGAGAGGCCTGTTATTTTCATCATAGGTAAACCTCAACTATGAG